>NC_045159.1:14838536-15170545 GCF_900700415.2 Clupea harengus | reverse complement strand
CAAGTGTATTGTCAAACATGACAAAATGACTTACTCATAGCCAGTTGTTCCCTTAGAAAGTCTCTCTCCTTGGTCACTTCCTTGAGCATCTCCTGCTGCCACTTTTTGTTTGGCCATCTCCAGCTCATGGCGTAGTCTTTTAGCAGTTATTTGTGCATTTGGGGCCACTGTGGTCATAGCGAAATGTTTGAGGGAAAGAATAAAACAGACTATTAAAACAACATCCATATAATAAGTTTCATTTATTTTACTGTCAATGTATTGACAACATGAGAGCTACACACAAACTGGGTAGCTTTAAGTAGGCTACCTTAAAGTGAGATATGATGAGACATATAATTTGCAGTTTGAACAAGCCTAGAGCAGACAAATGTCAAGATAGCTATATATAGTATGTACATGAGACATGTGTGTTTATTCAAGGTAGGAGGAAATATTTTTTCTGCACAAAAATGGCTAAAAGGAAAATAGTGATAGATAGCTAACATAGGCTACTACTGCTAACTCAGCTATGTAACCAGGGATGAGAATTAAGGTGACGGTATGATATAGTCCATAAAATCAAATTTTCACACCGCTAATTTCCAATAATGAAGGTAAATTATATGCAAATTCAGCAAGAAGGGAAATAGGTTTGTAAGTCTAAGGTTACTAGCTAGGTAGTAAATAAGTACATTAATGCATGTCGGAACGACACTCGGGAGTGAGACAGCTGAAACAAGTGAATGCTAGCTATCAATAGCTGTCAATGGCAAGCTAGCTAGCACTAATGTTAGTAGCTGGTTAGCTAGCTAACCACTGCGGCTCAGTCATGTGCATTAGATTGGCTTGCTACTCACCGGTGGAAGAAATTTCCGCTACGTCCTCCGCAACGGATTCATCAATGACAGGGATATTTCTCTTCATTGTTTCCGATGGTCTAGAAAGTTTTGAGCCAGCTACTTTTGAGGTTGAACAAGACCCAGTATGAGCACGTTCCATTGTGCAGTATTTGTGTCCCGACTCCCTCGTGTTGTGAAACTCAGTGCCACTTGATTTTGTGTCCCCGTCTGCTCAACGCTGTAGGAACTATTCATGGGTATCAAATCAAAGTAATTCATGTTACGTGTTTAATTTTTTCATGTGATGGAAATATTAGCTAAATAAACTGGACATTTTTTCTTAACAACTTTTTAATGTATTACTCGTCAGCTAACTAACGTTATTTTTGTTTTCTGGTGAGACATTTGTGGCCGAAGGACAACAGTTGGCGGGACTGTACCATAAACCCTCACTTTACTTAATTCTTCCTTCCGTTACTGATGTGAATGAGAGTAAGAGGTTAGATTGGTTTGTGTGGTAGATTAAATGCGTGTGTAGGAATACTAATTTAATAATGACAGCCCACATCGTTTCACATATTTTGCAATCATTTTGGATGATGACTAGATTAAATTAAATGACTAGATTAAAAAGGAAACTGCAGGATCTTATTTTTAGGCTCAGTGCAAAGAAACGAAGTTTGAAGCTCATCAAAATGGCTACATAAAAAGCACCTGTTAAGGCCACAAATCAAATGCAATATTGAGGGTAGGCTACAAGGAGCAGATTTGGAGGCTCACCGGAAAGCAAACAGAGTTTGCTTTCTGATCACCTTAAAGTTATTGAATGGAACAAATGGCTGGCTAAAAAGCACAAATATAGGGCACTCGGACGACTAAGTTATGATATTTCAAAAATGTACAAATAAATATTTCACTTCCCCGATGCTGTGTTGTGTATTTTTGCCATTGATATGTTTAACATCTTAACGTCTGAGGTCATTTTTGGAGACTTTGACGGAGAATGTGTGTAGTCACACTTTACATCAGTTGCTGCAGAAGTGTCTACTAATGGTATGTCTTTCAGTAACGGGTCATTTATAAAGTATAGATAGTGCCCACTTTATATCAACCCATGCAAAACACTTTACTAATGATTAGTAAATGGTTTCTATAGTATGTTCCTCAGTTACGGGCTACTTGTAAATGCTTATAAAGTATAGATAGTGCCCGCAAAGTACCCATGCAAAACACTTTACTAATGATTAATAAATTATTTCTAAAAACCTATATTAAGCATAAACTGAGGTGTTACATGTGCTAACATATATTATTTCACTCATGAATTAGACAATAGCTTATGCATGACAAAAGTTATTCATAATGACCCATAAATGGTGAGCAGACCATTATCACATACCTTATAAATGATCTTACAAATCATTAGTAACTCATTGAAACCTGGTTGATTAATCATTTGTAAATGATTTACAAAATGTGAGCAGACCATTATCATATACCTTATTAATGATCTTATAAATCATTAGAAAATCGTTTGAAAAATGTTCATACGAACATGACTACTCGTTTACAAATAGCTTACTAATGTCCTTATAAACTATCTTTTAGATCATTAAAAAATTATTTGAAACATGTTCATACAAACATGACTACTCGTTTACAAATAGCTTACTAATGTCCTTTTAAACGATCTTTTAGATCATTAGAAAATCATTTGAAACATGTTCATAAATACATTAATACTCATTTATAAATGGCTTACTAATGTCCTTATTACGTTTGTTCATAGATCATTAGAAAACATGTTCATAAATACATTACTACTCATTTATAAATAGCTTACTAACGTTTTTAAATGTTGTGAAAATGATTTGTAAATGAGTGTTACCGCTCTCTGCAGTATATTTCCTATCTTCGCTGAGAGGAAGTGCATGTTTTTGTTTGTCTGTTTGTTCCATTGCACCCAACTGTGAGTGTCACCGTACAGTTATTTATGGTCCTATATGGTGATCTGCTTCTGAACCAGATCAAAGCCACATCCAACACAGAGGAAGCAGCTATGCTTGTCCTTGTCTCTGAATGCCAGTGATAACGTCAGTTCTAACTCTGTCAAGGGTTTCCCCTTTTATTTACAGAGGTGGCTTAATGTGAGGTACAATGCTATCAAATAATGCTTGTGGTTTGTGGTTAGTGCTACTGGAAGTTAATACAGGCAGCGTGTGTAAGGGATTATATGGGATTTTTATGTATGTAAGATTGTCCTTGTCTCTGAATGCCAGTGATAACCTTGCAGTTCCTCAGTTCTAACTCTGTCAAGGGTTTCCCCTTTTATTTACACGCTAAGTCAAACTCCAATATAACGGCATGCAGAGCAGAGACTGCAGGGCGGGAGAAATGCTAAATGTTGTCCCTTCTCGATTGTTTGCTCATGATGTTGTAGCTTTCAGCACAGGCTTTTGGATAATTATTCTGCCTTAGATAAGCACATATAATAGGAGGCCAAATTATGTTTTATCAACCTATTTTGATATAAATATAAATCAGGTGAATCAGAATTAGAATAGAATACGAATATCTGTTTCTCATTTTTATGTCCATTCATGTTTTCGCCTAACTACATCATGATAAACTTAAGAGAGATGGTGATAAAATGTGTCACACATGGACGTCAATGAAAGTTTACATAACAGTTTAATGAAGCTTGTCACCAAGAATGTGTGAGGACAGCGACATCTGGATACATGGCACCATTTACATTTAGTTATTCAGAGGTGGCTTAATGTGAGGTAGAATGCTATCAAATATAGCTAAATCAAGGACAGATCATTAAATTGAAGTGCCAGGAGAATGTGTTTCAGTTTAATGCCAAATAAGGAAAGAGAGGGTTTTTATTCATTTTTTTGGTTGCAAGTGCATAAGACGTGGCAGAAGAGTGGTGTCTTCAGCCACGTTTTGAATGTTAGGAACTAGAGTTTATATCATTTTTATACTTTCTAACTATATAATTTATAAACTGCCTAGTGTGGGGTTCTATGATAAGCAGGTAAAGAGGCAAGGTGAGAGTTAAAGTGATGTTTATTTGAACACACGTTTTTTTAAAAAGATTTATTCATGGGCTTTTTAGCCTTTATTTGGATAGGACAGTGAAGTTTTTGGACAGGAAGTGAGGAGGAATGAAGAGGTGGGGAGAGGATCGGGAAACAACAGCAGGCCGGAATTGAACCTGTGTCCCCGCGGGCATTATAGCCCAAAAATGGGGGGCTTATTGGCTCGCGCCACAGTGCCCCCCCGGAACACACGTTTAAATGTCAATGTTTTGTTTCATATATTGAGAAGTACTTAAGGTTAATTCACTGTCAGAACAATTTTCCATTGCAGGTATTTCACCCACACTACTTCCTTGTTTTGTGGTTAGTGCTACTGGAAGTTAATACAGGCAGTGTGTGTAAGGGATTATATGGGATTTGCATGTATGTATGATTGTCCGTGTCTCTGAATGCTAGTGATAACCTTGCAGTTCCTTAGTTCCAGTGGTGGAATGTAACGAAGTATTTGTACTTTGTTACTGTAAGTACATTTTTACGTATCTGTACTTTTCTTAAGTAAAAATAATAGTGCATACTTTTGACTTTTACTCCATTACATTGCAACTATTATATTTACTTTCTACTCGACTACACTTCTACAATAAGTGTCGTTACTCGTTACATTTTATGAACAAAGTTTCGCCAAAATGTTGCCTACACACAGCAGAGTGGCGCGTTTGGCAGCAGCACGAGTGAAAGATTTGCCTCCTTTGCATATGTAGCCTAAACATCATAGGCAGAGATCCCGGGGGGGACAAGGGCAACGTGTCCCCCCCTACCATAAAGTTGTCCCCCCCAACATCATTGTAAAAACAATTAATAATTTTGAATAATATATAAAAGCACGACAACACAAGCGGTGCTATGCTATTAAATATAGCTAAATCAAGGACAGATCATTAAATTGAAGTGCCAGGAGAATGTGTTTCAGTTTAATGCCAAATAAGGAAAGAGAGGGTTTTTATTATTTTTTTTGGTTGCAAGTGCATAAGACGTTGCAGAAGAGTTGTGTCTTCAGCCACGTTTTGAATGTTAGGAACTAGAGTTTATATCATTTTTATACTTTCTAACTATATAATTTAGAAACTGCCTACTCGTTACATTTTATGAACAAAGTTTCGCCAAAATGTTGCCTACACACAGCAGAGTGCGCGTTTGGCAGCAGCACGAGTGAAAGATTTGCCTCCTTTGCATATGTAGCCTAAACATCATAAAGTTGTCCCCCCCAACAATCATTGTAAACACAATTAATAATTTTGAATAATATAGTAATATTAAATAAAAGCACGACAACACAAGCGGTGCTATGGGATTTGCATATACGTGTATGTGTGATTGTCCGTGTCAGAATGCCAGTGATAACCTTGCAGTTCCTCAGTTCTAACTCTGTCAAGGGTTTCCCCTTTTATTTACAGAGGTGGCTTAATGTGAGGTACAATGCTATCAAATAATGCTTGTGGTTAGTGCTACTGGAAATTAATACAGGCAGGGTGTGTAAGGGATTATATGGGATTTTTATGTATGTGTGATTGTCCTTGTCTCTGAATGCCAGTGATAACGTCGCAGTTCCTTAGTTCTAACTCTGTCAAGGGTTTCCCCTTTTATTTACACGCTAAGTCAAACTCCAATATGACGGCATGCAGAGCAGAGACTGCAGGGCAGGAGAAATGCTAAATGTTGTCCCTTCTCGATTGTAGCTCATAATGTTGTAGCTTTCAGCACAGGCTTTTGGATAATTATACTGTCTTAGATCAGCACAGATAATAGGAGGCCAAATTATGTTTTATCAATCTATTTAGATATAAATATAAATCAGGTGAATCAGAATTAGAATAGAATACGAATATCTGTTTCTCATTTTTATGTCCATTCATGTTTTCGCCTAACTACATCATGATAAACTTAAGAGAGATGGTGATAAAATGTGTCACACATGGACGTCAATGAAAGTTTACATAACAGTTTAATGAAGCTTGTCACCAAGAATGTGTGAGGACAGCGACATCTGGATACATGGCACCATTTACATTTAGTTATTCAGAGATGGCTTAATGTGAGGTAGAATGCTATCAAATATAGCTAAATCAAGGACAGATCATTAAATTGAAGTGCCAGGAGAATGTGTTTCAGTTTAATGCCAAATAAGGAAAGAGAGGGTTTTTATTCTTTTTTTTGGTTGCAAGTGCATAAGACGTGGCAGAAGAGTGGTGTCTTCAGCCACGTTTTGAATGTTAGGAACTAGAGTTTATATCATTTTTATACTTTCTAACTATATAATTTATAAACTGCCTAGTGTGGGGTTCTATGATAAGCAGGTAAAGAGGCAAGGTGAGAGTTAAAGTGATGTTTATTTGAACACACGTTTTTTTAAAAAGATTTATTCATGGGCTTTTTAGCCTTTATTTGGATAGGACAGTGACGTTTTTGGACAGGAAGTGAGGAGGAATGAAGAGGTGGGGAGAGGATCGGGAAACAACAGCAGGCCGGAATTGAACCTGTGTCCCCGCGGGCATTATAGCCCAAAAATGGGGGGCTTATTGGCTCGCGCCACAGTGCCCCCCCGGAACACACGTTTAAATGTCAATGTTTTGTTTCATATATTGAGAAGTACTTAAGGTTAATTCACTGTCAGAACAATTTTCCATTGCAGGTATTTCACCCACACTACTTCCTTGTTTTGTGGTTAGTGCTACTGGAAGTTAATACAGGCAGTGTGTGTAAGGGATTATATGGGATTTGCATGTATGTATGATTGTCCGTGTCTCTGAATGCTAGTGATAACCTTGCAGTTCCTTAGTTCCAGTGGTGGAATGTAACGAAGTATTTGTACTTTGTTACTGTAAGTACATTTTTACGTATCTGTACTTTTCTTAAGTAAAAATAATAGTGCATACTTTTGACTTTTACTCCATTACATTGCAACTATTATATTTACTTTCTACTCGACTACACTTCTACAATAAGTGTCGTTACTCGTTACATTTTATGAACAAAGTTTCGCCAAAATGTTGCCTACACACAGCAGAGTGGCGCGTTTGGCAGCAGCACGAGTGAAAGATTTGCCTCCTTTGCATATGTAGCCTAAACATCATAGGCAGAGATCCCGGGGGGGACAAGGGCAACGTGTCCCCCCCTACCATAAAGTTGTCCCCCCCAACATCATTGTAAAAACAATTAATAATTTTGAATAATATATAAAAGCACGACAACACAAGCGGTGCTATGCTATTAAATATAGCTAAATCAAGGACAGATCATTACATTGAAGTGCCAGGAGAATGTGTTTCAGTTTAATGCCAAATAAGGAAAGAGAGGGTTTTTATTAATGTTTTTGGTTGCAAGTGCATAAGACGTTGCAGAAGAGTTGTGTCTTCAGCCACGTTTTGAATGTTAGGAACTAGAGTTTATATCATTTTTATACTTTCTAACTATATAATTTAGAAACTGCCTACTCGTTACATTTTATGAACAAAGTTTCGCCAAAATGTTGCCTACACACAGCAGAGTGCGCGTTTGGCAGCAGCACGAGTGAAAGATTTGCCTCCTTTGCATATGTAGCCTAAACATCATAAAGTTGTCCCCCCCAACAATCATTGTAAACACAATTAATAATTTTGAATAATATAGTAATATTAAATAAAAGCACGACAACACAAGCGGTGCTATGGGATTTGCATATACGTGTATGTGTGATTGTCCGTGTCAGAATGCCAGTGATAACCTTGCAGTTCCTCAGTTCTAACTCTGTCAAGGGTTTCCCCTTTTATTTACAGAGGTGGCTTAATGTGAGGTACAATGCTATCAAATATAGCTTGTGGTTAGTGCTACTGGAAATTAATACAGGCAGGGTGTGTAAGGGATTATATGGGATTTTTATGTATGTGTGATTGTCCTTGTCTCTGAATGCCAGTGATAACGTCGCAGTTCCTTAGTTCTAACTCTGTCAAGGGTTTCCCCTTTTATTTACACGCTAAGTCAAACTCCAATATGACGGCATGCAGAGCAGAGACTGCAGGGCGGGAGAAATGCTAAATGTTGTCCCTTCTCGATTGTAGCTCATAATGTTGTAGCTTTCAGCACAGGCTTTTGGATAATTATACTGTCTTAGATCAGCACAGATAATAGGAGGCCAAATTATGTTTTATCAACCTATTTTGATATAAATATAAATCAGGTGAATCAGAATTAGAATAGAATGCGTATATCTGTTTCTCATTTTTATGTCCATGCATGTTTTTGCCTAACTACATCATGATAAACTCAAGAGAGATGGTGATAAAATGTGTCACACATAGACGTGGCTGATGTGGTTAATGCATCAGCATCAGCATCTCTCATTCTCTCTCTGCTCTGTCTCTCTCTATCTTTGTTGTTTGATGTTGATGTTGTTTCTTTCTTTCTAGTTTGTCATTAACTCTTCTTAAGATGTCAGTCTGTCACCTCCTACAGCAAAAGTGCAGGAGGACACTGTGGAGAGGCCACAACAAGGTCAAGTGTATGTGAGCGGGTCAGCCCCAAGGAGCAAACACACACACACACACACACTATGGAAAAATGTGTATCTGTACTGTAAGTACCCAGCATGCAAAGTGCTGCAGATCACCCAGGGATGGATTACCTACCGGGCCCAGGGGCCCATGAGCTCAGGGGGCCCCTAAGCCCGAGCCTCTGCGTGAAGTCGCTGTCATGTATCTCTTATTTGCTGTTGGCTTTAATTGAGTGTACCTGCGCTGTGTTAGAAAATGTGTATGTGCGCTAAGGGGTGTAACTAAAGACTGCGCAGGCAGATCGGCTGCACTGGGGCCTGTGGGCAAAGCGGGACCACCGTCGATGCGTTTCTCAGAAGTAACTTTCGTGGGAAGTGTCGCTATGTAAACACGTCTGTGATCAAAGATTAATTATAATACATTGACCAGGGTAGATATATTTCAAATCTTTGTTTGAAACGTTTCCAATTATCAGAAAGATTGCCAGTAAACTGCATGGGTGTGGGTGGACTTAACTTATCCATGATTGTATTTCGTTGTGGAATCCTTTCTCTGGACGTTTCTTGCGAAGTTGAGGACGTTTCTTGCGAAGTTGACGACGTTGGAGGCTACCGACTGCGCCTCGGCCACATTACTCCATTAGTTCTCGTCACGTTCTTCTCCCTCGCTCTCGCTGCTAAATTTCTGCGCTAGCATTGACGTTGACTAGCCGTCTGGTAGCCTACTTTCTGTACAGCTCCAACTTGCTAAAATCTTCCGTCAGTGCGCCGTTCTCTCTGTCGCTTCACAGAAGTTCTACTTCTGACACCATGTTATGTCGTGTAGTGCACTTTACAATAATACGCTCACACGGTCAGCGCGGGTTTTGCTATAACTTTTACTGGGCGACTTCTAACATCTCACAGTCTACTGCCAGTATGCCTACTGCATTCTGGGTAATGCAGTTAACTTAATGCACATAACACAGTGGGGAATTGTGTGTTTCTGTATTTTGTGCATGTAGTATACTGTCCTAAACAAATAAAGATTTGAGTGCAAACTTACACTGCAATTTGAAAAGCAACATTTACCCTCCCAGGATGACGCAGAGAATGGCCATGACAATCAGCTTCATTCTCAGGACAGGAGACTTGTCTCATTCAGTGGTGATCTCATGGACGGATTATGAAACCACGGGCCCCTGGGCCTGGACATGTAAAAGGCCCCCTCCCCTTCGTGCGCGCGGCCACAAAAATTGTGCACACCCACACACACCATTAGGCGTATATATATATTACGAACAATGTGTTGGATTTTACGGTCAAATTAGTTACTTCGGCTATTGTATTGGGAAAGTGACAGGTCAAAGAGAACGCTTTCAGAAACATGGATAGCATTCTGACACACGGTAACATAAACAGACAGTCATAGTGCTGAAGCGTTCTTAAAAACACTGATGAAAGGCGCGATTTGGTGCGGCGGCACACACAGCAGCTTTAACCACATCTGTAAAACACATACACAATCAAACAGGCGCTCGGCGGCGGCCTGACTCCGAAATTATAACAACCTGTTAAATAGGGGCAGCTTGAATGATAGTAGCTGTGCAGGAGACGTTATTGCTATGTCCATGTTGTAGTGGTCGTCAGTTCTTAGGCGATGTTGAGCTATATGACAAGACAAAACGTCTGTCTGACCACTACAACAGGGACATAGCAAAAACGTTTCCTGCACAACTCCTATCATTCAGGGCCTGTTTTAGAGCAGAGATTGCTCAACAGTCCTCAGTCTCCCTATTTGCCAAGATGTTGATTGTGGATTATCACTCCGCAACATCCACCTTCGGTGAGGTGTGCACTGCCCTGCTATTGTTTCTGACATCTGTGACAGTGGCAACAGCCAAGTGATCCTTTTCCAAATTGAAACTCATTAAGACCTACCTGAGGGGCAGCATGGAGCAGGAGAGGCTGAATGGGCTGGCTATCCTGTCCATTGAAAAAGCTTATCATGCATCACCACTTTTATGTTTAAAAGGCATCGTTCGGCTTGCAGGTGTGCTGTCGGTCTTGACATTCAGATTTTGCGCCTAAACTAGCTATATCGTATTGTCTCGTCACATGATCAAATAGAGACTTGACATTGGACAAGATATATATTACCCAGCAATCATCATTGCATATCTGTATGACAAACATACCAAAGAAAATAAGACATTATTCATTTAATTGAAGTCGCCCAGTAAAAGTTATAGCAAAACCCACGCTGACCGTGTGAGCGTATTATTGTAAAGTGCATTACACGACATAACATGGTGTCAGAAGTAGAACTTCTGTGAAGCGACAGAGAGAACGGCGCACTGACGAAAGATTTTAGCAAGTTGGAGCTGTACAGAAAGTAGGCTACCAGACGGCTAGTCAACGTCATTGCTAGCGCAGAAATTTAGCAGCGAGAGCGAGGGAGAAGAACGTGACGAGAACGAATGGAGTAATGTGGCCGAGGCGCAGTCGGTAGCCTCCAACGTCGTCAACTTCGCAAGAAACGTCCTCAACTTCGCAAGAAACGTCCAGAGAAAGGATTCCACAACGAAATACAATCATGGATAAGTTAAGTCCACCCACACCCATGCAGTTTACTGGCAATCTTTCTGATAATTGGAAACGTTTCAAACAAAGATTTGAAATATATCTAGCTGCAAGTGGAATAGGAGGGAGAGATGAGAAAGTGCAAGCACAAATCCTTTTGCATGTAATTGGGGAAGATGCACTGGACATCTTCAATAGCTTTCAAATTGAAGATGAAAATCTCAAAATGTCAACGGTGGTGGCTACATTTGAAGCATACTTTATACCCACTAAAAACATCACGTACGAGAGATACAAGTTATTTTCCTGTGACCAAAAGTCCGGCATCAGTTTTGATCAGTACTTAGCTGAACTGTATGTCTTGAGCAAGTCTTGTGAATTCCAAGATCTTAGAGATTCACTAATAAAAGACTGCATAGTTTGTGGAATTGCAGACAATGGATTAAGTATTTTATTTTAAGTGTATTTTATATACTTAGGCACCCTTTATGGCTTTAGCTGTGGCTGTGAGGACGTGAGAATGAAGATTTGAGTGCAAACTTACACTTTGAGAGAGAGAGATGCTAATGCACTAACCACATTAGCCACGTCCATGTGAGACACATTTTCCATGACCATCTCTCTTGAGTTATGCTTTTCATGATATATTAAGGTGAAAACATGCATGGTTTTGGACATAAAATTAGAAACAGCGGTTTTATACCCAGGCAGCAAACATACTTATGAAATTATATATCTGTATGCTTGGGATAAAAGGATCTGTTAAAATAATTAATGTTATACAATAGGTCACACATGAGTATTAACTGCAGGCCTGCAGAAAGTTTTTCAAAATCAATATATAAACCACGGATAACAGTTACGGTGAGTAATTTCTACATTAAATGTCCTTGTCCACAGTGCAAAACCCTGGTCCAATTTGAGGAACTGGCAAGAATAGTGCCTATGTCCTGTGAGGGTATAAAAAAGGACTTACAGGGAACAAATGCAAATAACCCTGTTTGACAGCTGAACTTAAGGGGACAGACGTCTGTCTTATAGCTCACAATCACCTCTTGACTGAATCTGAGAGGTCACAAGTCAGAAGACAAAACTACTTGAATTTAACATCAATGGATACATCAAAGGACTCTACCACAGGTAACTGAAAAGCAAGTGAGGTTTAACTTTATGTACATTAAATGGTTTTGAACAGCCCTGTAAGATGTTGTGAGTAATAGATTTTTTCATATTGCACATCATATTGTTTGTAAGCTATATACTGGAGTAGCAGGCTCAAGTTGAGGTAGGGTGTTGTCGTTTATTGTAACCCGAGCGAACATCGAGATTTTGCCGCGCCCTTTTAGCGCAAGTGTGCGTCCGTCCATCGCATCTGTATCTCGGCTTTTGAAGGTCATAGACACTTGAATTTGGTCTCCAAATGACCGGAATATGCATGTTTACATATGCACTATGAAGGTTTCTAAGCTCTAAAACCTTTACTTTTCGAGATATTCACGAAAAAACTATTTTCTGAAATTCGCGTGGGGCGCAAAAAGTAGCAGGCTCAAGTTGAGTATGCATTATGAGCGGCTTGAGTTTTCTCAACGGTTTTTGGCTAATTTGACCATGAGGAACAATACTAGGGTGCTGTCGTTTACTGTAACCCGAGCGAACATCGAGATTTTGCCATGCCCTTTTAGCACGCATGCGCTTCGGTCCAGCGCATCTGTATCACCTTCTGAAGGTCGTAGACACTTGAATTTGGTCTCAAAATGACCAGAATACACATGTCTATATACATTTTTATGTCATTTTTGATATTCGCGTGGGGCACAAAAAGCTTAAAATCTTGAATTTCTAGAATATCTCGAAAAGTAAAGGTTTTAGAGCTTAGAAACCTTCATAGTGCATATAAACATGCGTATTCTGTTCATTTTGAGACCAAATTCACGCTAAAAGGGCCTGGCAAAATCTCGATGTTCGCTTGGGTTACAGTAAACGGCAGCACCCTAGTTTTGTTCCTCATGGTCAAATTAGCCAGAAACCGTTGAGAAAACTCGTGCCGCTCATAATGCATACTCAACTTGAGCCTGCTACTGGAGTAATACTGAACCTACCTAGCAATTATATATGTTTGTTTGTGTCTTTGTTCAGTTGATTGATTGGTATTTGTTCTTATTTGATTTGAACGGCAAAATGCTTCTACTTCCCTTTGACATTAATAGCTTTTTGACAACTGCAATAGTTCTCCTAATTTGGACTGTGTCATGTGTTGAAACATGTATACTTCTTTAAAAACCAGAAGATGCCATTTTTTATTATTTGACAACCCTTCACAGTGGGTTCAGCTCTCACAATCCCACCAGGAAAATACTTATGGGTAGATGGTCTTAGTTCATGTCTGCATTGCTACTTGATAGAGCTGTGGATTACATTTCAATACATATGGTGATCTTTGGGCCTACCACTTCTCTTTGGTTTAGTCCATGGTCCTTTGATCCTCATCACCAGATGGTGTAATATTACCAGTGCTGCTGTCCTCCTCTTCAGGTCTAGTCAGCCTTCATGCTCAAGTTTCTCAGTGTCGTGTTTGGTGTATGTTTACACTGTAAATAAAAAACATTTGTTGACGTGACTATGTGCTTACGCTTTGACATTCTTACAAGTGCACATGAAGTTACTCTTTTACAAGTTAGTCACCACTTCAGCAGAGCAGTCATTTTGAGTGACTCTTACTTCAGATAATCTTGTAAGAACATCAGCTGGATATGAGCCTGTGCAATGATGGTAACCCACAACACCTGACATCAAAAGCAGTGATGAAAGATGAAGTTATTTAAGTTGTTGTAATGTTAGTGGAAAGTGAAATTAATGCATATTAAGACACTTTATGTAAGATTCGGGCAGTAGGGGCTGATACAAGACCCCTTATGTTTTCATTCAAACTTTTTTTCCAAAGTAGACATATGCCAAATACTTTTATTTTTTCAACCTTTCCAAGGTGTCATTTGGCTCGAAAGTAATTTTGAAGAAAATGGAAGTTCAGGATTTTACCTTCAAATATCTCTGTGCCCACATTCAATCTTCCCGGATCTTTGCTTGTAGTAGGGACTGTGAGCGCAGTAATTGTGTGTGTCACAGTGAAACTGTGGACATAGTAACATGGAAATTGACGCAGGCTGAATCTACTGGTGTATAGAGTGTGTGGGAGCTGTGGCACAAGCAGTAGCATAACACACCATGTACCATGTGTTATGTGTACTAAGTTACCATGGGGACCTGGGATTGAGTCTGACCTCAGTAGTTTCCTGATCCTACGTCCAATCTCTCTTGCATTGATGCTCTGTCTCTCTATACTGTCTGATATCAATAAAGGTAAAAAAGCCCCCAGAACAGTGAAGTGTTGTTGAGGTTCAAGCAGATAATTATAATATTGTTATAATAGTCAGCCCTATATGATTTATCAAGTTGTTCATACATTAGTACTGTTTTTCTTTCCACTGGTGTTGCAGTTCTTGAGGGGCAAGTATGCACTCACTAGATGATCGACATGTAAGGATTAATAAAGCAAAAAGCCACCTAGATGATCATAGCACATAATAGTGTGTTCATGAACAAAACAAGACAAAATCACAACTATTTTGACTGAGGGCTTTGTAAAGATGGCCTACAATTTAATTATTGCCTAAAAAATGCCCCCTACAGTATATTTGTACATGAATGAACACAGCTCTGTTTTGAAGCGCCACCTGGTGGTGGTGCCTTGGGCTAGCCTTGATCAAGTTGGCAGCTTCAAAAGTCTGTGGTCCGGTTATGAAGGCACACAGATATTTTGAAGGCGAAATCCTACAATTATGTTGAAGCTAAAAAAATAAAGATTCAAAAGAGTGAAATAAATATTTTTGCATATGTGTACTTTGGAAAAAGTTGAATAAAACCTAAAAGGGTCATGTATCAGCCCTTATGGTAAACTGCCTGAATTTCATGTGGCTCTTAAAGAACCTGTACAGTTATACAGTAATACAGGACGCCGATTTTAAAGGCTGGAAATTAAACATTATCATTTGGTTTTATTTTGTAATTAATCATTTATTTCCTAATTTTGTATTTGTTCTTTTTGTTTTATCCTTCTCTATCTCCTGCTATTGTCAACTCTGAATCACCCCCTTTCTCTGCTGCCCTCTACAGGTATAAACATGTCAGTAAAGATGTCCGGTGAAGATCAGGCAAAAGGGAATGGTTAGTTTCATATAGTTTTAGAATTGATTTGTTGTTTTTTCACCAGTGCCAGGTTTCAAGGCTTCAGGCAGAGATGCCAACTCGATGTTTAATAACTTTAAAACAACCCTATGCAAGAATTTAACACTTTTATACTTTTATAAACAACTACCTTTAGTATCATCTTCAAATTAATTTTGAAGGTATATGGTCATGTGAAGGACAGATAAACACAGCTATTGTTCTAGCTAGCTGCCCAGGTTCCTTATTGCAGTTCACTGCGATATAACACAATGGTACATGACGTCATGTCATGGCTACAAATCGAAGCATTTATCTATTCACGCCTGAAAGGCCGCGAGATCTGTCAGCGCGCGCTCCTGGCCCCGCCTGCCAGGAGTACTATAATACCATTACGCGCGCCCAGATCTGCCTCTTTTGAAACTTCGCAAGACGGAGTGAACATCTCTGAGTATATCTCTAACGCTCTACCACAGTCAAAAGAGTTTTGTGTGCTTTTCGCTCTCTACGGGTTGGTGAGTTATCGGGTTCCTTAACCCTCACTAGCTCAGGGCGCTACGAAATTCATTGGCTTAATTTCATTTTTGAAAGTAGTTGCTGCTATCCTTGCTGCCTGGCTGGCTAAGTCTCTGACTAGCCTGCTAGCTTGCTAACAACGTGTTCGTTGCAGATAGTGTGCTTGTGTTTTAACATTCTTCTCTACTTTCAGATTGATAAAAGATGGCCAGACACTACCCCGACTGCGGTCACGTCCGTCCCAAGGGCGACCGCCACCGTCGGTGCGTGACCTGCCTAGGCAGGGACCACGCGGAGGGCGCCTTCTCAGGCGAAGCCCCTGTCTGTCCCATCTGTGCTAGCCTCCCGCTAGCTAAGGCTACCAGGCGCCTTGCGTTCTGGAAGCGCAAGGACGCCGAGGAGACTGCACTAGTTCCATCCGGGGCTGACGCCCCCGTAAGAATGAGTGCGTCTTCAGCCTTGGACTTGGTGAGCGTGAGCAGTCGCCTTGCGGCGGCAGCTCCGCTCCCGGGTCTCTCCCCGTCTCCGCCGCCTGTCAGCCCTGGGGCTGCGGGCAGCGAGGCTGAGGAGCTTCAACCAAGCGGTGTCCAGGCAATCCCCCACGATGCGCTCGAGCTGGACACCAGCCTGGATGATGATAGTCTGCTAGACATGGGCGACATGGGCGATACCCTACTCGGGCCGAGCCCCGGTGCCGGGGTTCGCGCCCTACATGCAGCTCCACATGGCTAAGGAGAGGGGCTACCTCTCCTTTCCTCAGGTGGAGGATGCAGTAGCGGGCTACCTCTCGCCCGCATCCCCCACGATGCGTCTCGGCCAGAAGCCTCTCCTGTCCACGCGGGTGGGCAGACACCAGGCTCAGCTGGCAGAGAAGTCCGACTTGGCTGCAGGGCAGGCTGCCTGCACGACCAATACGGCTGCATTGCTACAGCGCTACCAGGCAAAGCTCCTGACTGAGCTTGCCTTGTCGCTGGGGGAAGATCACCCGTCTGTGGCAGAACTCCGTCGCGAGACGGATCTGTCGCTCAGACTAACTCGGTGCACGGCACAGGCACTGGGGAGGGTGATGGGTGCCGCGGTGGCTACCCAGAGGTCTCTGTGGCTATCACTGGCTAAGCTGTCAGACAGAGAAAAAGCACCACTCCTCGACGCCCCGGTCTCTGTCCAGGGCGCCTTCGGGGAGGCAGTGGTCACAATGGCTGCCAAGTTCGAAGAACAGCAGAAGAGCAGAGAGGTATTCCAGGCTTGGATGCCTCGCTCTAGTGGCACGGGTGAGACGTCCTCCTCAGGACACACCACACCTGCACCGGGCCGGAAGGGAAGCGGGTCCCGCTCGCCAGCGCCTCCAGCAAAGGTATCCACCGGGCGAGGCTGGCAGAGACATCCCTTCCGCCCTCCAGCGCAGCCTGCAGCACAACAATCAGCTGCGCGCCCTGCCCAGGGCGCAGCCCAGGCTCCGCGGCAGCACTCCGCTCGCCGCGGGCGAGGCAGAGGGAGACCTCAGGCTTCCTGACCGTGACAGTCAGCCACTCGTCACACAGGGGGGAGCGGTGGAGCCCACACCGCCTCCAAAGAAATCAGCCCGTCGCTCACATGTGGAAATCATGTCCAGCACGGTAAGCAGGTTTTCACAAGCACCACAATCATATGTCCTAACTCCTGTCCCAGATGGCGCAGTGCCCAGACATGCTTGTGTAACTCCCCCCGCGATGCACACAGTGCGATCGCACCCCCACATTTTTTTCGAAAACATGAGGGGGCAGCCCCAGATCTCGTCCCCCTCCCTAGGCGGAGTGGGTGTAGATCTAGGCTTAGACTCATTGACCATGAGCGGGTTAGTCCCCAACAAATTCAACTCAGAGCACAACCTCCCTGGTTGTGCAGAAAGTTGGCGCGCATGCGCAGTGTCACCATGGGTGCTAAAGACGGTCTCAAAGGGTTACGTTCTACAATTCGCCCGTTCCCCTCCGCCTTTCAGCAGAGTAATACAGTCTGTGATACAGCGAGAACAGTCTCACTTCCTACGGGAAGAAATTATCTCCCTGCTCAGAAAAAAGGCCATAAGCAGAGTTCCTCTCAAGGAAAGGAATGCAGGCTTCTACAGCCGTTACTTCCTCGTACCCAAAAGAGACGGGAATTATCGGCCAATATTAGATCTACGTGTGTTAAACAAAGCACTCATGCCGCTACGGTTCAGAATGTTGACCCCACGCAGGCTTGTGCAGTTTATAAGGCCAAACGATTGGTTTATCACGATAGACTTAAAAGACGCTTTTTTCCACATTCCGATCCACCACAGACATCGGAAATATCGGAGGTTTGCGTTCGGAGGAATAGCGTACCAATTCAACGCACTCCCATTCGGCCTGTCCCTAGCGCCGAGGGTATTCACAAAGTAAGTAGAGGCAGCTATCGCCCCATTACGTCTACGCGGCTTACGCGTGTACAATTATTTGGACGACTGGTTAATTGCTTCCCATTCAAAAGCTGCAGCAGTGCAGGATGGCCATCTAGTGGTGGCACACCTGTATCGACTGGGTTTTGTTGTAAACAGAGAGAAAAGCGTTCTCTGCCCCAGGCAAGTTACGCATTTTCTGGGTATGATCTTAGACTCCACCTCCATGGAGGTCAGGCTGTCTCAAGAACGGATAAGTGCCATCAAAGCATGCGTGCGCCAGTTCCGACGGGGACAGTCAGTCTCGTCGCTGCGCTGCCAACGCCTGTTAGGAATGATGGCGTCGGCCGCTATAGCGCTCCCGTTAGGGATGTTGCGTATGCGGCCATTCCAAATATGGTACCTGTCTATGAAGCTCAACGCAGTCACAGACAGGCATCGCAGAGTAGTGGTATCCTCCAGATGCAGGAAAGCCCTGGCGATCTGGAGAACCCCCTGGTTTCTCGCCGCGTCAGGCACTATGGGCATAGTGTCGCGTCGTGTGGTGGTGACCACAGACGCTTCCACCAAAGGCTGGGGAGCGGTCTGCGAAGGGAGAGGCGTGAACGGTCTCTGGTCTGTGACAGAAGCCGCGTCTCACATAAATGTGTTAGAGCTGCGAACAGTAGTCCTAGCTCTGCAACACTTTCTGCCCAGGCTGAGTGGTCAGCATGTACTAGTGAGGATGGACAACACTGCGACCTTGGCGTATATAAATCGCCAGGGCGGAGTGCGCTCCCCGTCATTTCACCATTGGGCGACTCGCCTGCTCCTGTGGGCAGCGAGGCACGTCCTGTCCCTCAGGGCAGTTCATATACCAGGCCACCTCAACTACGGTGCAGACCTGTTATCGAGGGGCGATCCTCGAGCAGCAGACTGGTGCCTTCACCCACAAGTGATAGGGCAGATCTGGGTGCGTTTTTTCAAGGCGCAGGTGGACCTGTTCGCGAACAGGCAGAACACCTGCTGCCCGCTCTGGTTCTCGCTAGGGGGCGACGATCCCCCACTAGGCATAGACGCGCTGGGCCACCAGTGGCCAGCCCTACCCCTATTTGCTTTTCCCCCGATCCCGCTCCTCCAGCAGGTGCTGTGCAGGATTGCGGGTGAGGGCAGGGAATTGATATTGATAGCCCCCCACTGGCCCAACCAGCCGTGGGTGGCAGATCTGGTCAATATGTCAGTGCAGCAGCCTTGGGGGCTGCCTCTACGGAGAGACCTCCTAACGCAGGCGCACAGGACGGTGTGGCACCCCCATCCGGAGTGGTGGCGTCTCAAAGCCTGGCACCTGAAAGGTGCAGGCTCATAGCGTCAGGCTTGACGGACGCGGTGGTGGCTACAATACAGAGTGCCCGAGCTGTATCAACACGGGCTCTGTATACGCTGAAGTGGCGCAGTTTTGAGCAGTGGTGTGCTGCGCGTCAGCACGACCCCGTTAACTGCGCGCTGGGCGTTATTCTCGAATTCCTACAGCAGTTGTTTGATGAGGGGAAGGCGGCTTCTACTCTCAAAGTGTACATGGCTGCCATTTCAGCCTGCCACGCAGGCATTAATGGCAGTTCTCCTGGCAGTCACCCGCTAGCGTCACGCTTTATGGCGGGGGTGAGACGGCTCAGGGTGCCAGAGAGACACCTCATACCCTCTTGGGATCTGCTAGTGGTGTTACGTGCTCTCACAGGGCCTCCGTTCGAGCCCCTGGAGACAGTAGACATAAAGTTTGTCTCTTTAAAGACCGCGCTGCTGCTGGCGTTAACGTCAGCAAAACGCGTTGGTGACATGCAAGCCCTGTCAGTCAGTTCATCGTGCCTTCAGTTCTCGATCGCTTGTGACAGAGTGGTTATGCGACCTAATGCTGCTTACACACCTAAAGTGGTGGTAACCCCATTCCGCAATCAGGTGATTGAATTAGCAGTTTTCTCGCCTCCTCCTTTTGCGTCAGCAGAGGAGGAACGTTTGAATAAACTCTGTCCAGTGCGCGCTCTCCGCTGTTACGCAGAGCGCACTAGAGCTTTCAGACAGTCAGATCAGCTATTCGTGTGCTTCGGTGCACGCGCAAAAGGCAGACCTCTATCAAAACCGAGCCTCTCCCGTTGGATAGTAGAGGCTATCGTGTTGTCTTAAAAGAGCTTGTCTTTAGATCCCCCGGAGAAGTTGCATGCGCACTCTACGCGGGGGGTCTCGTCTTCCTGGGCCTTACTAAAGGGCGTCTCAGTGGAAGATATTTGCAAAGCTGCAAGCTGGAGTTCTCGCCACACTTTCATTAGATTCTATATGTTAGATGTGGCTGAACCTAGTTTTCTTCATAGCGTTCTGCGGGCAAGCGATCTCTGAATCCCTTGGCCTGAGAACGATAGATATGATAAGTGTGTTCATTAGTGTCTACATGTTATGTTGCACATGGAACATCCCAGGGTTTTTCTTACGGGCGCAGGATCACGGATCCCTGTCGCCTATGATAAAGGTGGCCCTGTTAAATTCTTGGTGTTCTGCAGGCGAGCGATCTCTGAATCCCCTGACCTGAGAACGATGTATATGATAAGTGTGTTCATCGGTGTCTACATGTTTGTTGCACATGAAACACTCCAGGGTGGTTTCCTACAGGCGCAGGATCGCGATCCTTGCCGCCTATGACAAAGGTTGCCCTGTTAATATGTTCACCGCCAGCGGCCGTATGAACCTCTATGAGGGCAAAGGCTTCACTAGAGCTGGTGTGTGTAATTGGCTGCCACTGTATTATCACGCGGGAATGTATAGGGTCCCATTGTGTTATATCGCAGTGAACTGCGATAAGGAACGTCTCGGTTACTTACGTAACCTCGGTTCCTTAAGCATGAACCAGATATAACAAGGTTGGCGTGTACAGTGTTACCTTGGATTGATTGTCTTGCTCAGTTTCTTTCCAAGGCAGATCTGGGCGCGCGTAATGGTATTATAGTACTCCTGGCAGGCGGGCCAGGAGCGCGCTGACAGATCTCGCGGCCTTTCAGGCGTGAATAGATAAATGCTTCGATTTGTAGCCATGACATGACGTCATGTACCATTGTGTTATATCTGGTTCCTGCTTAAGGAACCGAGGTTACGTAAGTAACCGAGACGTTATGCGCTATGCAGTTCTGTGTAGACCACCCTGTGAATATGGATGCCAGCTGTGATGTTAGTATTGTTTCCTAGGTTTTTGCATACATTGTAGGCAGTTATCTCACCAAAACTCCTTAGTGCTGCTTTAATGCCACTTTGAATGGATATCAATTCTAAAATAGTTCTTAGTCCATCCCTGAGGATGAAGGGGAACTGTTCTAGTAGTTTTACCAGCACACCTTGGAAATACACCTCAAGTGCACATCGAATCCCTAATCTTCTCTAATGCTTGTCTATCCATCTTTGATTATATGATTATAGAGAAAAGTAAATCAAGTGTAACTGACGTAGATGATGTTAACATTTTTTAATACATATGTTAGGCACCACTGGGGTAACTGCACTCATTTAAGATCTTTATTGTTCCCAAGCTGAGAGTTCTAAGGAAGCAAATTGTTGCCAGTTAACCGTGGATGAGATGGGTCTCCTGAAACTGAAGTTTACCATCCTGGCCGTCCTCTGTGTCATCCTTGGATCTTTTCTTGTGGCTTTTCAAGTGCTTTGTGAGTGTGTTTTTAAAAAGCGAGGGTTCACCATTAGTGTGCTAGCAAGGGAGAAAGTGTGTATTTTATAGTCCATTCTAGGCTGGAAAATCAACAATATACGGTCAACAATATACAACCATTACAATCATATACCATAGGATATAGGATAACAACATGTATTCGTTTTGTTCTGAAATATATGGAAAATCAAAACGTAATTAATAATATAGACGTAGATACATTTCTGACAATAATTATTACTGTGATAAATATAACAAAATAATAGCACCCTTATTGTCTTTACAGATTTCATGAAGGTGGAGAATGCGGGTGAGTTAGCATGCCTGAGTGAGTGTGAGTGAGTGAGTCATGGTGTGAGAGGATGAAGGACAGCAATATACCATCACAGAATAAGTCAATTTGACAATGAATGACTGAAAATGTTTGTATGAATGAGAATTTGTGAGTAAATAATCAAAATAAAAGACTCATTTGGAATACTTTCTCTGTCTGAGTAACGACCACAGTAACTCAACAATGTGTTTAATTTACTGTATAAAAATCCAGTCCTATCTGGGAAAGACTATATTACCCATTACACCTATTTTTCATGTAACTTTACACATTATTTGAATAGTCTATTTTACAGAGTAATCCACTAACTATGAAAATTTCAACTGACTTTAGCTGAGCTACCAACTAACTGTCAACTTACCATGACACTAACCCCAAATCTAACCTTTTCTACCATTTCTGTTTTTATGACCAAGTAATATGTTTGCTAATTTATGACGTTTGTCCTTAACTATATAAGATCTGCCACATGTTATTTACTTTCCAACAGGTGTTAAAGAACAGTTAGACTTACTGAGGGTGGAGCATGCTGGTGAGTTAGCATGCATGAGTGAGTGAGTGAGTGAGTCATGGTGTGAGAGGATGAAAGACAGCGATATACCATCACAGAATAAGTCAATCTGACAATGAATGAGTGAAAATGTTTGTATGAATGAGAATGTGTGAGTAAATAATCAAAATAAAAGACAGAGACTCATTTGGAATACTTTCTCTGTCTGAGTAACGACCACAGTAACTCAACAATGTGTTTCATTTACTGTATAAAAAAATCCAGTCCTATCTGGTAAAGACTACATTACCCATTACACCTTATTTCATGTAACTGTAACACCTGAATGTAATCTTTTCTACCATTTCTGTTTTTATGACCAAGTAACATGTTTGCTAATTTATGACGTTTGTCCTTAACTATAGAAGATCTGCCACATATTATTTACTTTCCAACAGGTGTTAAAGAACAGCTAGACTTACTGAGGGTGGAGCACGTCAATGTTACTCTGGCTTTGCAAGCTGATTTGTCAGGTGGGGAGAAATGCACAAACACTGTATTTCAATAGACGTGTATCACGGATTCTTAGCTGAAAGTTACATTTACATTTTATATGGATAGCTGTCACCAATTTTTTTATTTGCTTACCCAAGACATTAGACAGAAGATGGGAATGCTGCAGGAGGAGTATGATAATGCCACTGCCATGATAAGGACTTTGGAGGCTACCCTTACAGGTAAAAAGTCACACATCTGGAGATATTTAATCAAGATTGAATATGGAAAGCTGTACAAAAAGTCAGTCAAATATCAAGTACTAGCTCTAACTATCAACTACCCGTCAACTTACTGTCTACTAAACTATAACTACGTAACTTGAAGCTAACCCTACTCTCACCACTCATACCCCAACTCTAAATGTGTAACTATGATTTTTATCTGTCAACAGAATCAACTCATTTTTAGATAAAACCCCTCCAGCACCACACACTCGCCCCAAACACCCCACCATTCCATTACCTCTCTTAAAGCTACCTCTCTCAGTCAGAGCAATATGAAACTCAGTGGTGATTGACTAGTTTTCTTTAAGAATAACACAATAAAACTGGAAGCAAATCATGAAAAAATGCTTTGGTAATACATTTTTTACTAAAACGACTCTTCACGTCTGTGAACCGTTGGCGCCTGCGTACCTCTCTTTCATCTCCCCTGCTCGTTCACGTGAGCTCTCCTCTCTTAAAGGCGCAGCCAATATTTGTACCCTTTACAACCTAATCATCTTTGCACACTTTCAACAATAAATAGTAACAGCATGGCAATGTCAAGTAGAAAAATAGCTGAGAGAAGATCTTTAGGTCTTACAATTTTTGGTATTAAGGATATCACCAAAGTGCTTCTTCATAAAAGCAAAATTAAGATGACCCAAATAAGTGATCCTGGCTTTACACATTGAAGACCAAACCAGAATGATGAGGTGCTGCTAAGTTTTACCAAAGAATTCTGATAAATACACATTCATGACTTTCTTCAAAAAGGCCACATGGTTGAATTGTGATATGTGCACGAGAGCTTAATTCACACCAAGTGAGCAAGGTAAAAACATCAATTTGTATAGCTTTGTAAATATGAACAACTATTTTTTCTACTTTCGTTATTCATAAAAGAAGAATGGAGAACGTAGAAGGGCGAAAACATGTATGACATTTGATAGGTGAAAATTCACCCTCAAGTTACTTCAGGACTCCGGAGCAGCATAAAAGTATATTTATTAGACAAACAACAATTGCAATCGGGCTCACTCCCAGCACAAGGCTGAAAGTGAAGCAATGATAAACACATCGCACAAGGTTTATATAGACAGAAGTTGAGCGTTCAGCAGGGAAAACCACGTGGGTGATTTCTCACGTCCGAGGCAAGGATGGAAGTTTTGCAAGATCGGAAGAAGCACAGTTTGAACCTTCTTATCACCTCTGGTCTAAACATGCTCTTGTACATATGCAGACTAAGTGGCACCTAATATTCTAAGTTACACACACGCAGAAACACAGAAAAGCCATGTTCCTGCTTACATAAGTACATGATTCATATAAGGTAATTAATAATACAAGGCTCTTGATTATTATATTCCTAAGTCATTAACAGTGTTTGGAAATTATCTCCATCAGTCCCTCCTTTTATCCGTTTCAATGGATAATTCAAAAGCACAATCAAAATCAAAATTAAAATCAAAATCATCTTTCTTAATTCGTCAATTATCAATTTCAATGGATAACTTCAAAATCATCACTCTGAGCTTCATCACATGGATTTTCGGAACAGAGATCATTACTGAGCATCACTCCATATCATCATAAGTGAATCATTTAAAATGTCATCATATTTCTCATCACACATTTGTATACTTTGCATTTGTAGGCCAACATAGTGGATGTCGACTGTGTGTGTGTCATTAGCTCGCCTAGGCTTCAGATAACATTCGAACAAGGCCTCTTTGCTGTGTCCTTGAAGGCCCTGTTCCCCATCAGGCATCCGGCAGAACACATCGGACTGGGCAGGAAAATGTAAACAGTCTTTTTGTAGGAAGTGTGTGGGCAGTCTGGTTCACCCATTTCCACCACGGATGATCTTTAGGTAGGCCCTATCGCGGACATTTGACCAAGACCGTTGCCTGTTGTGATCAATATGTTAAAAGTCCCAAAATGTAGAGCAGTACAGTTATTATCAAAAGTTTCAAACACTGTTTCATTTTTCCCTTGTAACTCTCCATGACTTCACAGAGATAGGACGCCCCGCCCTCCCAGTATCCACTAAGCTCTTTTACCCCACTGGACAGTGTAGTTTTCTTCACCAGGTTTGAGACGAAAAATTGCCTAACGCAAAGAATCCCCTTTGTAGCTGGACTTCTGTCACAGTGGCCCGGCCTTGGAAAACTGTAGAGGAAGACAGCTCCTATCCTCTGTCTCTTTCTAAGGAAGGCTTATTCGTTTACAATGTGTTAGATGTATCCAGGTGGCTCTCTCCGCTATTTTGACTGTGGTAGATGTTGAAAGTAGCACTTTGTATGGTCTGTCCCACTTGGGCAAGTGGTAGTGTTTTCTTTTGAGGCTGTTGATTAGGACCCAATCTCCTGGCCCAACCTTGGTTTCAGCCTCACAGGTTCCTGCGGAGCACAGAGAGTTCTGAGAGCATTTTGCTAATTCACATTTTTGCCATATATTCTGCAAATGTATATTCAATCTCTTAGTCTGTTTCAGCAAATGGTTTGAGAGTTTGGGCAGTGTAGATTCTTCCATACATCATTTCAAACAGTGATAACAACATGCATGCTTAATTTCACTAATTTCACTCTTGGATTCTCAATTTGCTTTCAATAGTTTGGTTCATTCTTTTCTACCAGTCCGGCTGACTGGGGGTTGTATGAACAGTGATTGTCTATGGCTAGGCAATATTTCTTTCTTTCGTTGGGAATTAACTCAATAAAATCAATAATGAATGATTAAACATCTTTCTCATGAAATATAAATAAGAAGTACAAATATATGCTTACTATCCCCACTTATTGAGGCATGTTTTCACCATGGCTCAATATTGCAGCATATCTTTTAATATTGTGAGATCTAATTCTTCAATTGTGTATGTGTCAGATGGTTGTTGCAGTTTGGCCTGGTTAGTGGCCTTGTCTGCTTTGTGGTTTCCCAATGAAACCGGGTCTTTTGCATGTGTGTGCGCAATCAGTGCAATTAGTTCCGCTGCCTGTGCGGAATAGTGTGGAAGTAGTGCCTATGCGTTCAAGGTTTATTAGTTTGAACCATCAACAAACAATAGTTAAATCAGCTTATGGAAAAGGCATATCTTGTAGGTCAGCTCTGGCTGCCATAGTTTTTATCTGTCCTCTGCCGTAAGTAAAAGTGTAACTGGGTTAAATGTCATGCAGCGCTCAATATTGATATGAGGCTGAGTGAGCAAAAAAAAAAAGTAAGCATGTGGAACTTTCTGTTTAGTACAATAGGAGCAGAGGCCTGCACCGCCAAGGCTGCAGCCATTACTGCTTGTAAACATTCAGACATTGCTTGGGCTACTGGATCTAGCCGTGTTGACTAGTATGCCACTGGTATCAACTTTAAGTCCCCACTTATGCATTAACACAGATGTTATATAACCTTTTTTACAGTCTACAGTTTGTACGAATGGCTTTGTCATGTCATGGATGTGCTAGGACAGCAGAACTGACCAACAGTTGTTTTATCTGTTCAAATGCCTGCTTTCCATCTTCAGGCCTTTTAATAATATCTCCTGCTGACCTGGGCTGAGAATAAAGTAAACTCTGCAACATTTGTGTTTCTAACGCGTGGTTAGGAATCCATTAGCTACAGAAGTTAGTCATTCTCAGAAAATACATAATTCATTTCTTTGTCTGTGGCTGAGGTGCTTTTTAAGATAGCTTTACTTTAGTGGACCACAGCTGCTAATGTTGTGGCCTTGTTTCTGTTAAAAATCTTAACAACGCCAGGGTATGTTGTTTACAGGTCTTCTTATCTGGAGGAACAGCACTAGATGTTCAACAACAATTGACTGTCCCTCGAACTGTAGCTACGTTTGAGCTCATGGCTTGTGAGAATACAGTCTTTTGAGCCAGCACTCAGCCCCCACCCATCCTGTCTTAGTCCAATGTATCAGTCTAGGTTAATGTAGTTAGTGTGACAGGCTTACATTTCTCTTAAAATCTTTTTTTTTGGGCTAAACAGTGTATATTCTATCATAATAATATTTTGGGACATCATTGTTTAATTTATTCTAAAACCCATGTATTGTTGGAACAATTCTAATGCCCAACCCACATCACATCTCTTCCTAATAAGTTTGTAGGGCATGTTTTTGAAACATAATCTGTATTTTTAAATATCTTTCCTGTTTCAAACTCTGCTTTTAGATGTCTCTTTCTTCTTACAACCTTACTGTTCTGGGCATCTAATTCTCTGATTACTGCTCAGCAGGCACCAAAGTCACATAAAACAAAACAAAACAAAAAAGCATTGGCTTTCTTGCCACCATTAACGTAAGGTTTGCTCTGTTTGGTGCAACCAATAATGTAAAAACATTTTCAAATCAGTGTTACAATTTTCTTCTTGTTGTAGACATTTTAAACCACCTCTTATTGCTATTATCATGTGCGTCCTCTGCTTTTGATGCACTTTTTCCCATTTGTAAGTTATTTTGTGTATTTCTCTTAATACCTCTAATAATAACTGCTCTTGAAACCTTTTAAATTACCTTTATCTTATTCTTCACACTAGGGTTAGTTATGTTTCTATTTTCAGACTCTCATAGTTTGTTCTTGAGATCGCAATGCTGAGTCAACCCGAGCCCGACCAGAGGGCCCCCGTCTCACTCGTTTGGTGAGGAGGTTGAGGCCAGGGAATTTCCCTGGGGTGATCAGTCCCCTACTGGTTCCGGGTCAAGGCATCTCAGTAATGCAAAATCTTTAATTACATAAATTATGACTATAATTATCTGTGTTTTACTCATTGTAAAAAGTTTGTCTCAACCCCACAGAAAAATAACACAGGAGTACCTCTGACTCTTTTTTCTTTATCTCTTAAGCAGACTGGAGATAGCTCTTTTAATTCGTCTCCCTCAGGAATATATCTATTCGTAACGTACTATACACCTCTAACTGAGATATAACTGAGTTTCTCAATGTTTATGTTTTGTCTCTTAAGGAGACCGGAATATACCTCAGCATCCAGGAGTATCTCTAACTCTAGCAAATTCTTTCAGGAATATATCTAAAACAGTTAGTATCAACCCCACAGGGTAAGGATAGACCTTTAAAAGACTTCTCCGGAGTCGTCTAGAAATAGGTCTAGAGAGTTTGCGGAGGCAGCCCTACCACGCGGGTTTATCTCTCATTTACCCCGAGAGTTTGCGGAGGCAGCCCTTCCACGCGGGTTTATCTCTCATTCACCCCGAGAGTTTGCGGAGGCAGCCCTACCACGCAGGTTTATCTCTCATTAACAACCTTTTTACACAGCTAGCAAATTCGTTCAACACACGAGGCAAACAGGAATATCTCTAACAAGTTTGTAACCTTAAAGAATTCTTTCTCTACCCCGCGGAGAACAGGCAACACAGCCCCACTCGAAGACATGTGTACACAAAACCGAAACAAACAATAAACCAACAATATACTACTGTGCACTTACAACAAACAAACAATATACTCACAAACAGCTCGGAGTCCAAACCCTACAGTCCAATTATTTTCCTTCACTCTCGGCTCTCCCCGCTGGCAGGCCCTGGCCTCCTTCCAATTCAAGTTGGAGGTCTTTAGAAAAACAGAGTCTCGTACTCCTCCGTATGGTTTAGGTCCTGATGATTAGCCCAGCGTGGAGAGCCGTTGAGGTTGTTGGAATCCCGGTCACGAGCCCCCAAATATGATAGGTGAAAATTCACCCTCAAGTTACTTCAGGACTCCGGAGCTGCATAAAAGTATATTTATTAGACAAACAGCAATTGCAATCGGGCTCACTCCCACCACAAGGCTGAAAGTGAAGCAATGATAAACACATCGCACAAGATTTATATAGACAGAAGTTGAGCGTTCAGCAAGGAAAACCACGTGGTGGATTTCTCACGTCCGAGGCAAGGATGGAAGTTTTGCAAGGTCGAAAGAAGCACAGTTTGAACCTTCTTATCACCTCTGGTCTAAACATGCTCTTGTACATATGCAGACTAAGTGGCACCTAATATTCTAAGTTACACACACGCAGAAACACAGAAAAGCCATGTTCCTGCTTACATGAGTACATGATTCATATAAGGTAATTAATAATACAAGGCACTTGATTATTATATTCCTAAGTCATTAACAGTATTTGGAAATTATCTCCATCAACAATACGTTTGTAAAAGTATTTTGAAATAGAAAAGAAATCAATATTTAATTTTACAAACATCAGTTTTAACACGTAGCATACCGCTAACATGCATTTGTTCACAATGGACCTCATTCTCGAACGCATTTAAGAAAAAGTTAAGAAGACTTAACTACACTTACAAAGTGCCCAGGACAATTCTGGCATTCATGAAAGTTTTCTTATCTGGGATTCGTTCTTAACTTGGAACAGAATTTAAGAATGCTAATTAGCAGTCGTAAATTGGCCAGATTGTCAGAAGGCCTGAATTTGTGAGAAATTGTTGGTGATTACGTTCACATCAAATGTACAGACATCCTCGGATTTAAATAACTATAAAAATAATAAATACGAAAATATTTGTATCATTAACAATTATGTTTCACATTTATAGTCATGATTCTGAGACTGATGCATCGTAGTGTCCTAAAATAAATAAAAGCACCACACGAATGAAAATGGCAGTGAATAAATAAATAAGCGCTAAACTCAATCACGTGGATATAGCCATAGTAGAATAGAATGGACACATCTACATTCTGCTACAGTACCTACACCTCTGCACCGGTGAAGTTAGGTCTGCATTACTCGACCTGTGCTCACTTTCCGCTTTGACATGATTTCGATTTTTCGAGTTGCCTGTGGATTGTGCACAAGTCTCTTCAGTTGCATGCCCTTATAAGGAGCTGGTTCAAGTTTCCACCATTTGGAATAAAGTTTGTAAGAACTCTCTCTTACTGTGGCAATATAATGGAAAAGAAAGATGATGAATTAGAATGTGAAATTTGTAGGAAAAAAGGAAGAGGAAATACGTTTTCTTGGCGTTTAGAAATCAAAGAAAATCTTGCTGGGCATCCTGTCCAATATGGGCATGTAGGTTCCATGCATGTGACGTCGGCGCCGGAGATATGGCTGCCGTAGCTCAGTGTCCTCCTCAACTCTACACTTTTTTTCATCTTTATAATGTTATTTTCACATCTATTAACAACGTGTCAAGCGCTAATCACGTACGACAGAGAGGCTTTACTGAATATCAGGCTGAATTTACAAACTACAAACGCATCTTGGGACTTTCACTCCGTTGGTTACCAGAGTTGTTTACCTGGCTGTTTACCCTGGATACCAGTGAAAAGACGCCGCCGGAGGAAACGGGGGAGACGAGCCGGGATCCTGGTGAAATTAAGGAAACGACAGCACCGTCCTCCGCTTCCTAGTATCCTACTTGCTAACGTCCAGTCACTTGACAACAAACTGGATGAATTAAGAGCCAGGTTGGCATTTCAACGGGATATTAAGGACTGCAATGCATTTGTATTTACGGAGACATGGCTGGACCCCTCAATTTCAGACTCTGCCATCCTACCCGGTGGCCTCTCCATTCATCGGCAGGACAGAACAGTTGATTCGGGCAAGAATAGAGGAGGTGGTGTGTGTATCCTGATTAACAACCAGTGGTGTGTGGATGCGCAAAAAACGTTGTCGGGCTGCTCACCTGACCTCGAACATCTAATGGTCAAGTGCAGACCATTTTATCTGCCATTTGGTCGCTGTTTACGTTCCACCCCAAGCTGACACCAAACGGGCTATGGATGAACTGCATGAAATCATCGATCGGCAGGAAACTCTACACCCAGAGGCTGCATTCATTGTGGCAGGCGACTTCAACAAAGCCAACCTCAGGAAAGTTTTACCGAAGTATCACCAACACGTTAACTTTCCAACTCGAGGTGAAAACATCCTGGATCACGCCTACTCGCCGTACAGTCATGCGTACAAAGCCCGCCCCCGCCCTGCCTTCGGCAAATCGGATCATTCCTCTGTTTTCCTACTACCAAGCAGGCAGAAGCTGAAACGTGAAAAGCCTGTGATTCGCTCAATACAGCGCTGGACAGAGCAGTCAGATGAGGCACCATGTGACTGTTTTCAAACAACAGACTGGGAAATTTTTCGGGATGCCGCTGTTAACATCCATGAATACACTGAATTTGTATTAGGCTATATATGCAAGTGCATTGATGACGTTGTACAGCGAATGAACGTCAGAACTTTTCCAAACCAGAAGCCATGGGTGAATGGAGAAGTGTCTTTAGCACTCAAAGCCCGTACAGCAGCCTATCATTCTGGAGACCCATGTGAGTACAAAATAGCCCGATATGAACTCAGAAAAACCATCAAGCTGGCAAAGAGACAGTACAGAGAGAAAGTGGAGTCTTACTACACAGGATCTAACACCAGAGACATGTGGAGTGGGTTGAAGACTATCACTGATTATAAAGGAAAGAGCCATCAAGCAGAGGTCTCTGTTTCTCTTGCAGAAGAGCTGAACACATTTTATGCTCGATTTGAGTCTCACACCAGGTCAGAGGTACTGCTGGAGCAAGACAGCTGCCCTCTCCAGGTATCTGTGACTGATGTGTGCAAGTCATTCAGGAGAGTGAATGTGCATAAAGCTCACATACGTCACATCCCTGGCCGTGTTCTCAAGGCCTGCGCTCCTGAACTGGCAGAGGTGTTCAGTGACATCTTTAACCTCTCCCTGTCCCAGTCTGTCGTCCCCAATAGCTTCAAGAGGGCCACCATCATCCCAGTTCCTAAGAAACCATCAGTGAGCTGTCTCAATGATTACCGCCCTGTCGCACTCACCTCTGTTGTGATGAAATGCTTTGAGAGGTTAGTCAAAGACCACATTACATCCTGCCTGTCACCTGCATTAGACCCACTCCAGTTTGCATATAGGCCGAACAGGTCTACAGATGATGCTGTAGCTTTGGCCTTAAACACTGCTCTCTCTCACCTGGATCAGAACAACACGTACGTGCGGATGCTCTTCATTGACTTCAGCTCCGCCTTCAACACCATAGTACCATCCAGGCTCATCATGAAACTACAGGACCTGAACATCAGTCCCTCCATGTGCAGCTGGATATTGAACTTCCTGACAGACAGGCCACAGGCAGTACGGCTAGGTAACATCACCTCAACCAGTCTAACACTCAGCACTGGTGCCCCACAGGGTTGTGTGTTAAGCCCACTGTTGTACTCCCTGTTCACCTATGATTGTGCAACCACTAACAGCTCCAACACCATCATTAAGTTTGCTGATGACACCACCATTATCGGCTGCATCAAGAATGGTGATGAGTCTGCCTACAGAGCAGAGGTGGCAACAATGACATCCTGGTGTCAGGATAACAGCCTGCTGCTTAATGTAGCAAAAACCAAGGAGTTGATAGTGGACTACAGGCGGCTGCAGGGAGAACATGCACCCATTCACATCGGGGGCACAGCTGTGGAGAGAGTCAAAAGTTTCAGATTACTTGGTATCAATATCAGCGAGGATCTGAGCTGGACACACCATATTGGTGTGGTTACAAGGACAGCGAAACAGAGGCTCTTTTTTCTGCGGCGACTATGGAAATTTGGCATGGACTGCACTGTACTGACCAATTTTTACCGCTGCACCATTGAGAGCATACTGACTGGTGGAATTACAACATGGTTTGGCAACAGCACTGCCCAGGACAGGAAGACACTACAAAGAGTGGTCAAATCTGCACAGCGTATTACAAGGACTGCATTGCCATCCATTCAGGACCTTTACAGCCAGCGCTGCAGGAGGAAGGCCAACGGATCATTTCTGACCCTAGTCATCCCTGCCACAGTCTTTTCTCCCTCCTGCCTTCTGGAAGGCGATACAAGAGTATAAGGTCCCGTACCAGCAGATACAGGGATAGTTTTTACCCACATGCCATGAAATATCTTTTTGCACTACAATTTTTTTCTCTTTTTCCTACCCTTTTTCTCCATTCTCCAGTATGTATTTATTTATTTATTTATGCTGGATACTCCATTCTCCATTTATTTATTCTCTAAGTTGAACAGACATTGAGCACAAAGAATTTCATTACTGATAAATGCTGTTTATGAGTAAATGATAATAAACTTGAACTGAACTGAACTGAACATCTTCGTGATAAAAAGAGGACGTCCTTCTAAAAGCAAACCAACTGGATCACCAAGGCATTATATGCGCATGCCCAATGGTTAGGATTAGCTCAGTCATCATTTTGCTCTCTACGAACACCATTTATATTTAACATTTAACATTTAACATTTACATTCAGATGAAACATTTATATTATTTAACAACTTTGTGTTACTGCCAAACATTATCCTTGCAAAAGTTAATGCATGAATTTACATGAATGTCTCTCTAAATGTTTGAAAAAGTGACATTGGAATATTGTCGTGCTTTTTTTCATATGATAATGCTAAATGTACCAAAACTGAGCAGGATTTTAGAACGTGGAACATTTTACAAACGGCGCCTCATTAAGAAGCGCAGCCGGAAACGAGGAACATTTATTTGGTTTATTTATCTGATTCCCCTTAATTGCTGTTGGGACAATAGAAATGGTCTTGGCCAAACCACTTCGGTAAGGTGTATTTTTACATGCCTGGGAATATGATTATTTAGTGGTTATTTCTTTGTTGATGTTTAGAACACTGAGATATACCGTATTTGTGTTTCAGGGTCGATCTTGTGATCTGTGTATTATTTGATTTTTGTGTATACCCCTTTTTTAAAGATGGTGCTGGCCACCTCTTTATATATGTTCACTTGTTCTGTCTAGGGAGAGAGCCTTGTCAGGTATGTGCATGGTAGTGATGCGCCGATCAAAAAAGCCGATCACGTGACGTAAATTATTTGCACGACTTTTTCCACCTGCATGCGTGGCAAACGGGCACTCAACAGCAGAGCGGAGCTTGGCAGTGGCAAGCAACATGAGTTCTCCCCTCTGGAAGTTTTAGTTAGTCAGTTTAATTTCTACAAATGGTGCATATAAAATAGGGTGATATTTAGCTGATTGAATCCCAAAAGGATCTGTATGAAGGTTATGAAATAGGTGCCAATCGCCACAGACTTTCCGGTAAGAACAGATAATGTCAAAGTTCCAATGAGAAGGTATTTATTTTCTACACACACACTCGCAAGACATGAATGGGTAGGATGAATATGAATGACTGATGACCGTGGTTTCAGAAATGATAAATAACAAGACATACAGATATGAACAATTATATACAACAAATATTTACACACATGAAGAATATTACGGCTATATCGAAGGTGGATCGGTCCCTTTAACTCCGTACTGCGTTACGGTGAACATTCCATTTACCCGTTAACAACGGTAACCATTTGAAATAGCGGAATAACTAAATGATGTAAACAATAATGATAATGAAACAGTGAATGATTAAAACCCTACATGAACTAATATCTATACTATATACTGTTGACATGAAACAGACTAACTGCTGGTTGATAGCTTTTTGAACAGTGCGAACTTTTTTTTATAGATAAAAGATTACCATTCCCCTGCCATTCTGTGATCGGCAGTGATCGGCAATCGGCTCATGTATGATCGGATGTAGGCCTACTCATGATCTTGATTTTGGTGATCGGCCCCAAAAATGCTGATCGGAGCATCTCTAGTGCATGGGCTTTGTGACTGCTGAATGTTGGTCGCTTATTTAGAGGATTAGCAGGTTTTTTTCTCCTCTGTGTCACATGCACAAACAATTAGTTTGTGTCTTGGACTACTTTTTTCAGTCAAACATGTTGCGACGTATTCTCCTGCTGACATGGCTTGCACTGTAATCACAGCCCATCCAGTGTCAACCAGGTAAGCTTTCCAGAAGCCTTACTGATTGCAGTGGCGTTTCTACATTAGGGGCACATGGGGCACTGCCCCACCAGATCCAGATGGCGCCGTAGTGCAGAAAGCTCAATACATCTGTGCTTTGTGGCAAAGTATATCTTATTTTATTTAATATACAAAGAAGCGATACAATTGTAAGTGTGTGTGTGAATAAACTAGACTCACAAGCTGCTCTCCGCTGTCCGTCCCCTTCTGGGGCAGCGCTGCAAATATAAGACTGTTGCTATGGAAACACCAATGAGCGTGAACGACACGGGCCAAAGTTTACATTGGGAGATGGGGCACTTTTAGATGTGCCCCACAAAATCTGCCTAGCAACCCGTGACCAAGAAAAAATAAATCATACAGATCGTACTCAGACAGATCTACGCTCGTTAGATCTACTAACGTTACTGCTCGTTAGATATCGCTCGTTTTCTAATGTTTTGGAACCAGCCTCCGTGTTTCAAGTTGCAGCCTGAAATAATTTCTGTTTATAAGACAACATTCTATGTAAGTTTTGTTCATTTAGCAGCATGATTTGTTGCTGTTATTTTGTTTCAGTTGTGCCTTTCGCTTCATGTTGTATGCGTGTGCCACAAGCTTGATAAAGCATGCACGTTATTTGAACTATGTCTATCTAATCTTTTTTATTTTATTGCAATCTATTTTATTTACTTTGTTGCTATATTATAAGCAACATATTTGTATCGCGCTGAGAACTGAAGCATGTGAAATGTAATTGAAATAGGATTTCTGCTCCCTGCCGGTACTCAAAAGGCAGCCCATAGCCTATGCCTACCTGGGCATATAGGCAAATTGCTTATATAATAATATAATAATCAGCTAGCTCTATTTTTGTGACGATGACATGACGTCATACAAAATTGCCCCACCAGAAGTGTATTATCCTTTTTTTTACGTTGACGCATCAAGTGACTGATTTGTGTGAATCAAACCATTTTTTGAAAGGGTCATATTTCCTTCTGATTTCTACATAAGGTGCTTCTAATGCTCCCGACACCCGTCTTTTCAATATTCTCAATGGCAATTCCAAGGAGAAAATGGACAACCTTTTGAAAATGCTGGACAGGTTAAGTTTTGCTGGACGTAGCTGCAGAGAAATTCAACAGAAATATGGTGCTCATGAAGGTGAACCCCTTTGTTCTGACAATTTACATTTAATTGACCCTTTTAGAACTGGTTTAACTACATGTGATATCTAAACTAAATATGTATCCAATCAGTTTTTCTCATCGATCATGCATGATTTCATTTCAGATGGTCTGTATTACCTCACCACCTCCAATGGTCTAGTGTACCAGAGCTACTGTGACATGACCACAGCTGGTGGTGGATGGACACTGGTAGCCAGTGTGCATGAGAACAACATGTATGGGAAATGCACTGTGGGGGACCGGTGGTCAAGCGAGCAGGGAAGCAATCCCAACCGCCCTGATGGAGAGGGGACATGGGCCAATACAGCCACCTTTGGGACTCCAGAAGGTGCAACCTCTGATGACTACAAGGTAATATCTTCTTTACTTTCAGTACATTCAGCTTAACGAGGAACTGAGTCAGGGGAATAACAACATAAGTAATGAGTGATTATATCTAAGAGTTAATGAGATTATATTCAAAAATACGTAAATATACCTTGATTGGACAGAATGCTTCAAATGGAGATTGAATATGAGGTCCTCAGTTCTCTTCCACAGAATCCTGGCTATTATGATATTGTAGGGGAAGATGTGTCTGTCTGGCATGTACGTAACAACGTTCCACTTAAACACTGGACCACTGCTTCCATCCTACGATACCACACAAAGACAAGGTTTCTTACATTCCATGGAGGAAACCTCTACCAGCTCTTCAAGGTACATGGAACATCAAAGATGATTACAGACACACAATAAGTCACACACAAGTATTTAACTTAAAGTCTCTTTCATCCTGTATGACTTTTAGCGCTACCCAGTGAGGTATAATGCTGGAGTGTGTCAGACCAACAATGGACCATCTATTCCTGTGGTGTACGACTATGGAAATGCTGAGACCACAAGAAACTTCTATGGCCCATATCCTAGAAGTATGATAAACTTACGCATTTTGTTAAAGCATGTGATTAAAATACACAATGACAAACTACGCTTACTAATAAAATTACTACTTCTAATATTTCCCCAAAGTAAATATAAAATCTACATACCCATCTAACGATAGAAAACAAAATACTAAAATTAACATATACACACTGGATTGAGTGTTCATTTGTTTTACTTTCACAGACGAATTAATTCCTGGCTTCGTCACCTTCAGAGTGTTCAACAATGAGAGAGCAGCCATGGCCATGTGTTCTGGAGTCAGACCCACTAGGTGCAACCCTGAACATGTAAGAATGACCACAACACAATTTCAACAATATCTGGATGATGTTAGCCTTGGTCAAATTTTTTAAGGGTCCAGTGTATAGTTTTTAGTGGCATCAAGTAGAAATGGAATTTAGTAGTATTCATAATCAATCATTTTTTCATTCGACATTTTACAACTTGATATACTTTTTATGATATCAGAATATTGATGGTGGTTTTCCAAAGAAATGTACTAAGTCGTAATGTTACTATGGATGATCTTTTTGTATATTTTAGTTGGGTTGATATAAATGATCACAGAAAGACGCTGTTATCTGTCTGTTAAAGCATATAGACAGATTATTTTTATCATACGAACAGACTTAATTTTGATAACTGAACTTCTTTACATAATTGGATTAGTTTTAGTCTTTAGTGTAATGTCATCATACCAGACAGGACACTACACTTTATGATGTGATGTCCACATCTAGGAAAAATCCGGTAGAGTTCTGGTGCTGAAACACATTGACAGCTTATTCTACATCGCTGGCTTTTACAGGCTGTATAACCCTCTACATCTGTAATACACATTTGGCTTCATGATGGTAGTTTTAGTCTAGTGCATGTCTAGAATGTATAACATTAGAAAATGTGTGCATTTCATGTCCTTCCTCTCTTCTGACAGTTTTGCATTGGTGGTGGGGGACACTTCCCTGAAGAAGCTCCTCGCCAGTGTGGTGACTTCACCGGCTTTGACTGGGATGGTTATGGAACAAATGTGGGGTGGAGTGCATCCAGAGAGATAACTGAAGCTGCTGTTATGATCTTCTACCGCTGAGTCTAGAATGAGGGTCCACAGATGAGCTGTGGCAGATGCAATATTTGGGAATTAATTTGTGCTCATACTGTGGAGACTGTTACTGTTTTGGATTTCTGCTTATCCTGAATTAAATGCCATCACATAAAGGGTGAAAATTAGTGCTGTCAAACGATTAAAATATTTAATCGCGATTAATCGCATTTATGTCATAGTTAACTCAAAATGAATCACGATTAATCGCAATTTTGTATCTATTCTAAATGTCCCTTCGTTTATTTATTTTTCCCATCATTTTATTTTTATTTTAATGCCCTTATCAACATGGAAAAGTTGATTGGCTTGCTTTATGCAAATGTTTTATTTTATTGAAAACCAATATTGCCAAACAGGGCGATACAAAATAAAATTATAAAGTGCACATTTCAGGTAAACACGGACTCGGCCTATAGTGCAGTTAAACCATGGCTTAATATTTTCTTTTTTTCAAGTTTGCTGGGAACATAGCAGTCAGGCCTCTTATTTCAGAAACATTGAACCGTAACAGTTAGGTTACCAATCAAAGTTAAGCCTACTACTTCTTTGCTTTCAGCCAGCTGCCTGTTGACATTTTCAGACAACAGTGAAGCTCACTTCTTTTGCACAACACAACTTTTAAAAGTAAACTTTCCATTCAGAAGCTTTTCATCATCCATTTAGCCGTATCACGCTCACCATTCACTCAACCCGTAATGTTAGCCTACTACACAGTTTGCGAGGCCAAAAAGAATGTTAATCTAAAAAAAAAAAAAACTTGCGTTAATCTCGCGATAAAAAAATGTACGGCGTTAAAATGGGTTTGAGTTAACGCCGTTAATAACGCGTTAAACTGACAGCACTAGTGAAAATACATGCATTCTCTGTTGAGAGATTCTACCTTTACCCCCTACCAGTGGCGGCTCCTGAAAAAATTCTCAGGGGGGGCAATTTTTTTGATAATGATTAAGGCGACCCATTCAGTAGGTACATTAAGTTAGCTGATTAACTCATACAGCAATACCTTTTTGTCCACTATTGGCAGCACACAACAGTAATATGTCCCCTCTTGCTACATAGCTAGAGTAGCAAGTTACAGGTGGATGCTATGGAAGAAAGTTGCATCCAGGAGCCTTCATAAGCAAACATGATGTGGCTCCACATTAAACTATCCCACTTTTTCATTATCCATGTGTCTCAAATCTTGTATGATGTAACATAGCTTAACAGGACACATGATATGTCCAGTAACATCATAAAGAAGGGGTAACATAAGTCAAAACCAACAATATTTATTGACTGATCTTGAAAGTATTGGCTAACAAAAGCAAAATAAGTCATCACATAAAAAATTATTCAGTGTTAGTGCAAGAAGCAAACTGTGAAACACACTGTGAAACCTATGAAAAGTGACAGTGGTATATGAAATACAGACCGCGTTAACCACTTCACGACCGTGATTTTCTTTTGTTCCAATTCTTGGATGTAGGATTTCCCTCCCTTTGTAGAAACCTGTTGAATGGATACATTTGGTCTAGGAAGTCCTAATTGTTTTGCTGTCAATTTATCTTCATTAGTACGCCGACTAAAAAGGAGTTTCTGTCAAAGAGCGAATCGAGTTATTGCACTGAACAGGGCATCTTGACAGAATATGCCTCCGTCGAAGCTGTATGACGTTCGTATAGGCTTTTACGTCCATTACTTATGACACGACATGGAGGGGCGAGCCCTCCCGGAAGCCATAGAGAATGCATTGAGAGCTCTGTTTTGTGAAAAAAATGGATTTAACACGGGAGTCAATGGGAGAGGTCTGGGGCGATTTTTCATTTCGCCCCAAATCGCCTCAGAAGGGGCGGGGCCATTTGAAGCACGACTTTAGGCTGACTGAACGACTGTTACCTGATTCGACAATGCCATACAGAGGCAGATCAGACGGTCTAGTGGTAGAATCCGACAGAAAAAAAATTATTACATTTAAGTTTGCATGTAATTTACGCGACTTACAAGGATTTTGCGTTTATACATCAGGAGGTTTTTTTTTTTTTTTTTCCCTAGGCAGTGCGTCGCCCCAATCGCCCTTATGGACAAGCCGCCCCTGCCCCCTACCTTGTATTATATTTTCTTGCTGAGGTCTGCTTGAGGATGAAGGGTTTGTCCCCTCTCCTGTTGTTCTGTATAGCTTTGGGTTGTGCATCAGCGCTTTGCCTTCAACTGTCCTGTCGTAGCACCTATAAGCAACACCTATGATCTAGATACATGAAGAATAATATGTATGGAATCTTTTTTTCTTGTTTTTCTGTTTTGTATTTCTATCATCATAATAAGACCTTGTGGTTTGGAGTAAAATGTTAGGTATTTGGGGATTTACTACATTTTACATCAGTAAGGATAGAAAATATTGCAATAAAAATACAGCACAGTTAAATCAATCAAGATGCATGTATAATACATGTTATACATACAGTATAAGAAATGTTTTCTATATAATAAATGTACTTCTAACATTATAATACTGTGGGGCCCTAGGGTTCTTCCCCAAAAAAAAAAACAATGTTAGAATTGGAATTTAAAGTGACAAAAACTACATTCTCTGATCTCTAACATTGTGCTATTTGTTTCTAAACCTCAACTGTTTGTTATACATCTCTAAAATATGGCATTAACTACAAGGATGTAGGAAACAAAGGAGTTTTCAGGTTTTCCACTGATATTTTTTTAATCAACTACTGCTGACCAGGGGGTATCAGCTTTGTCTGAGGAAGAAATGTTAGCCTAAAAAAATAAAATAAAATAAATAAATGAAATAAATAAAAATAATACAAAATATTTAAATATATGATCTAATTTCATACATTAGGACTTTATGGCAATTTATTGATGACAAAACTTTATTTGAAAGACAAAAATCAATGTATGCCATACTTTAAAACACAGTACTTGTTTTCAGAACACAGTGGGGTACTAACTTGTAAACAGAAACAAGGTGCTAAGCATGAATACAACTCCTTCATGAATGAATGCGTACAGTCGTTTGACGTTGTGTGTGTGTGTGTGTGTGTGTTTATCAACAGCTGAAAAAAGATTTTGGACACAGCTTTTATGTTGGAGAGTGCACTAAACTGGAGCATAAAAGCACAGCCACTGAAATAAACATGTCAAGACCTTAATCAGCAAGATGGGTCTGTCATTTGCACCAATAGGCCCAGTCAACAAGACAGGCCCACCTACAATGAAATAATTATTGTTTCTGTAAAAAGCGGTCTAAGACACAAACAAATTGTTACTGCAGTACTGGTGTTTGTAGAGAGTAACAACTGAGTCCTTTCCTCCAATGTCGTTCAAACTGACAAACAAAAACCATAACCCTCGTGGTAATCGTGATCTTTGAGGCTTCTCCGCTCCAAGGATAGTATATACATCTATATTATGGCGTTCTACGAATAGGACTGGCGCCTCAACATCAATTAATGCCAGTGGCGGCTGGTGATTTTTTTTTTGGGGGGGGGGGGGGGGGGGGGGCAGTCAGGCAGTGCGGTTTAAATAGCACTCCACAATGAGGAAAAAAAACCACACAAGAGGTTTTGAGTAGAATATATTAAAAAACAAAGATTTATTTCATAAAAACACAGTGCTAAAAAATAAATCCCTTCACGTCACGCTTTTATGAAAACGAGTCCGTCGAGGCAATTGAGTGACCACGGAGTAACGGAGTCGTAAAAGTATATTTTGGCCTTTAGGCAATTTTTCTTCTCAAACCTGTTGAAGCAGACAACGCTGTCCAGTGGGGCAGAAGAGCCTAGTGGATACTGGGATGGCGGGGCGGTCCTATCTCTGTGAAGTCATGGGGAGTTGCAAGAAAATGAAACAATGTGTGGGACTTTTAATGATAACTGCACAACTACATTTTGGGACTGTTAGCATATTGATCAGGCACCGGTCTTGGTCAAATATCCGCAATAGGGGCCTGGCCAAAGATCATCCGTGGTGGAAAATGGGTGAACCAGACTGCCCAAACACACTTTCCACTGAGAGACTGTTTAAATTGTCCTGCCCAGTGTAATATTCAACAGCTGAACAGTGTTCTGCAGAATGCCTGATGGGGAACAGGGCCTTCAAGGACACAGCAAAGAGGCCTTGTTTGAATGTTATCTGAAGCCTAGGCGAGCTAATGATACGCACCTAGGGAACTGGACACAGTGAAAAAACATTTTGCTATTGATTGGGTATAAACTAACGTGATCAGAAGTTGTCAGACAAAATGCAAGGAGTGATGCTCTGTAATGATCTCTGTTCCGAAAATCCAAACCAGCGTTTTGAGTTCTTACTTATGGGTACAACTAGGTAACAGCCACTCAGGGTGACCAAGGTGGTGCCCTAGGGCAAAACAAAAAAGTGTTCATGTTTTATTGTACCTTCCTCCCCTACTTATAGGATAAAGGAACATGGATATAATGAACAGCTTCAGGGGAACAGAATATGTGAACTTTAGTGAAGGACATCTGATATTTTTAAGTGTAAGACCGAGGTCAGGCTAGACCTTTTAGATTTCAAGGGAATACTTCTCTTAAATTTGTTCCAGTAGATACATGTGACAGAGTTCTGGTTAAAGTCAGTCCTGATTCTAATCCAGTTTTCTGTCAAATTCAGCTAATTGCTCCATATGGTCTTTTTTTTTATAAAATAAAAAAAGCTATTTTTTGCTTTTCCGTAAAAAAAACACCTGAACTGTTTGTTAAACATGTCTAGAACTAGACAGCAAGGGAAGACATAACACTTCCTCCTCAGATAAGGCTGATACCCCCAGTCCAGTAGTAACTAATTTGAAAGATGTCAGTGAACAACTGGAAACTACATCCTTGTAATTAATGTCTAATTCTAGACATGCATAACAATTTTTTTACAGAAAAGCATATAATTTCACAGAGATCATAGAGTTTATTTTTTAATAGTTGAATTATATTGGTACAAAACCTGGGGCACCACAGTATGATCATAATGTTAGAAATAGCAATGTATTATACATGCATCTAGATTGATTGAACTGTTCTGTATTTTTATTGCAATATTTTCTCATCCTCACTGAAACTGAAATGTAAAGTCCCAAATTCCTAACATTTTACTCCAAGCCACAAAGTCTTATGATGGTAGAAATACAAAACAAAGATTCCATACACATTCATTGTCATGCATCTAGATATATTTTAATATCGTTGCTTTTAGGTGCTACGACAGGATAATGTCCGGTGAAGGCAAAGCGCTGATGCACAACCCAAAGCTATACAGAACAGGACCGGGGACAAACCCTTAACCCTCAAGCAGACCTCAGCAAGAAAATATAATGCAAGGCAAGGGGTAAAGGTAGAATATCTTAGATAATGTATTTATTTTCAACCTTCATGTGATGGCATTTAATTCAGGATAAGTAGAAATCAAAAACAGTGAGTCTCCACAGTATAAGCACAGATTAATTCCCAAATGCTGATCTGCCACAGCTCATCTGTGGACCCTCATTCTTGACTCAGCGGTAGAAGATCATAACAGCAGCTTCAGTTATCTCTCTGGATGTACTCCACCCCACATTTGTTCCGTAACCATCCCAGTCAAAGCCAGTGAAGTCACCACACTGGCGAGGAACTTGTTCAGGGAAGTGTCCCCCACCACCAATGCAATACTGTCAGAAGAAAGGAAGGACATGAAATGCACACATTTTCTAATGTTATACATTCTAGACATGCACTAGACTAAAACTACCATCATGAAGCCAAATGTGTATTACAGATGTAGAGGGTTATACAGCCTGTAAAAGCCAGCAATGTAGAATCAGCTGTCAATGTGTTTCAGCACCAGAACTCTATGGGATTTTTCCTAGATGTGGACATCACATCATAAAGTGTTGTAGTGTCTCGTCTGGTATGATGACATTACACTAAAGACTAAAACGAATCCAATTACATAAAGAAGTTCAGTTATCAAAATTAAGTCTGTTAGTATCATTAAAATAATCGGCACATATGCTTTAGCAGACAGATAACAGTATCTTCTGTGATAATTAATTCCCATATCAACCCAACTAAAATATACAAAAAGATCCTCCATAGTAACATTACGACTTAGTACATTTCTTTGGAAAACCACCATCAACATTCTGATATCATAAAAAGTATGTCCAAAAAAGAACATCACGATAAAGAAATTACATTTTAAATATAGATTTTTAAAGACAAAATGTGTATTTTTAGTAGCATCTAGTGGTGAGGTTGCTAAAATGCAACAAGCTGAATACCGTTCCCTTTACAAGCATGTGGAGTTGGTCAAATACTGTAAAAATTATAATAAATAATAATTAAAATAAAAAATAAAACCTCGAGCCAGTGTTTTGTTTGTATATTCTGGGTTACTGTGGAAACATGGCAGACTCTATGAAAGAGGACCCGCTCCCTATAGATATGAAGAGCTCAAACAAAAACCCAACAAATCACAGTTACAGGTAATCATACACAAATGAAAACATGATAATGAATACTAGTATATTCCATTAATACCTAGATGCCACTAAAAACGACACACTGGACCTTTAAAAAAAATATGACCCAGGCTAACATCATCCAGATATTGTTGAAATTGTGTGTTGTGGTCATTCTTACGTGTTCAGTGTTGCACCCAGTGGGTCTGACTCCAGAACACATGGCCATGGCTGCTCTCTCATTGTTGAACACTCTGAAGGTGACGAAGCCAGGAATGAATTCGTCTGTGAAAGTAAAACAAATTAACAACTCAATCCAGTGTGTATACGTTAATTGTAGTATTTTATTCTATCGATACATGGGTACGTAGGTTTTATATTTACTTTGAAGGAATTGTTGGAGGAATATTAGAAGTAGTAATTAGTATTAGTAAGCGTCGTTTGTCATTGTGTATTTGAATCGCTTGCTATAACAAAATGCTTTAGGTTATCATACTTCTAGGATTTGGGCCGTAGAAGTTTCTTGTGGTCTCAGCATTTCCTTAGTCATACACCACAGGAATAGATGGTCCATTGTTGGTGTTGCACACTCCAGCATTATACCTCACTGGGTAGCGCTAAAAGTCATGCAGGAAGAAAGAGACTTTAAGTTAAATACTTGTGTGTGACTTATTGTGTGTCTGTAATCATCTTTGATGTTCCATGTACCTTGAAGAGCTGGTAGAGATTACCTCCATTGAGTGTTAGAAACCTTGTCTCTGTGTGGTATCGTAGGATGGAAGCAACGGTCCAGTGTTTTAGTTGAACGTTGTTACGTACATGCCAAACAGACACATCTTCCCCTACAATATCATAATAGCCAGGATTCTGTGGAAGAGAATTGAGGATCTCATATTCAAACCTCCATTCGAAGCATTCTGTCTAATCAAGGTATATATACATACAGTATATACATATTTTTAAATATAATGTCATTTTCTCTTAGGCATGATCACTCATCACGTATTATTATGTTGTCATTCCCCTCACTCAGTTCCTCAGTACTGATGTACTGCAAGTAAATAAGATGTAACCTTGTAGTCATCAGAGGTTGCACCTTCTGGACTCCCAAAGGTGTTCAGGTTGGCCCATGTCCCCTCTCCATCAGGGCGGTTGGGATTGCTTCCCTGCTCGCTTGACCACCGGTCCCCCACAGTGCATTTCCCATATAGGTTGTTCTCATGCACAACCGGGGGGGCTGCACCTTGGCTGCCGGGGGGCTGCACCTTGCCGTGGTGGAGAGGCTTGAGTACGCCAGTGAACCGGAGAACTATGCCGGTGTATCGGCGGGGATGTTATATCCCTGGCAGGTTTAACCAAGGCTGAAGGACATTGATTGACTGTCATGGTCATGTATGTGTACGTGTGTGTGTTAGAGATTGTTATGCATTTCATTCGGTTTACGTAATGCCACCAGTTAAATTAGCCTGTGCCCGAGGCTCAGGGAATCAGAGCGACTCGCGGAGCAAGGAAGAACATCTCCTGGAAGACGACCCCCGACACGCACCCGCGTGTGCCCGGCGACTCTTAGAACTCTGCTCAACTTAGAATACTTAGGCTCAGAAAAGTACTTAGTGATATTTCTTGTCTGCTACAATAAATATCTTTGGCTCTGATCCGAACCGCTCCAGCTTCCTTGATTGAGACAACCAACTAGACCACCTTTTAGAATTAAGTGTAGTAGCCTAAATATAGAAAAGAATCTTACAGCTCTAACTGCATGGAAACCCATCAGCTCTCGCCTCATTACAGCCAACTTCAATACCAACAACAAGCGAGTGAAGGCCCACATAATCCAGGGTTATGCACCCACCAACGATGCAGACGATGAGGTCAAGGCCAGGTTCTATGACAGCTTGAACCACCTACTTGGTAGTATCAGAGCCAAAGACCTCATCATGCTGATTGGAGACTTCAACGCCAAAATTGGAGGCCAGAATGAGGGATATGAAGCAGTGATGGGAAAACATAGAGTGGGAACAATGAATGAAAATGGCGAGCTGCTAGCAGAGACCTGTGCCAGCAAAAACCTAGTGATTGGAGGAAGTGTATTCCCCCACAAAACAATCCATAAAACAACGTGGGTGACACCAGACCATGTCACAGAAAATCAAATTGATCACATCTGTATCAGTAAAAAGTTTAGAAGGTCCATGGAAGATGTGAGAGTAATGAGAGGAGCAGACGCAGCCTCAGACCATCACCTCCTGGTAGGGATATTCAGACTAAGGTTGAAGAGACACCAGCAAGCAAAAAACCATCGGGCAAAATACAACATAGAGCACCTCAACAACGCCCAAGTAGCTAAGAACTTCAAGGAGATCCTCTCAAGGCGAAATGCACAGCTACAGCAGAGGAAAACCGAGGGATGGACCATAAACGAAGAGTGGGGACATCTAAAAGCTGCTTGGACCTCAACCTGTGAAGAGGCCTTAGGAAGTAGGACCCAAAAACACAAAGAGTGGATGACACCAGAAACCCTCGAACTAATCCATCAGAGGAGAGAGCTCAAAGCGAAAGTTAACAGCTCAAGAACAAGATCTGGAAAGACATCTGCCCAAAAGGAGTACAACAGATGCCACAAAGATGTGCGAAATAACATCAGGAGAGACAAAAGATCTCAGGTGGAGAGGCTAGCAAAAGAAGCAGAGCTTGCAGCGACTCAAAGGAACATGAAAGAGCTGTATAACATAACAAGGAAACTGTGTGGGACAAATACACATAACAATAAACCAATACGAGACAAGACCGGCCAACTGATTTCTACTCCGGAGGCACAGCTTGAGAGATGAATGGAACATTTTGAGGAGGTGCTGAACAGGCCAGCACCGGCAGAGCGACCAGATATCCCCGAGGCAGCAAAACCACTTAAAATCAAGTGTGGCAGACCAACAAAGACTGAAATCAAGACGGCCATCAAACAACTAAAATCTGGCAAGGCTGCTGGACCCGACAACATTCCACCTGAAGCCCTTAAAGCAGAGCCCAACCTAACAACGGACCTGCTCTACAGTTTCTTTGGAAGAATTTGGGAAGAGGAAAGGACACCAACCGAGTGGACAGAGGGTTACATTGTTAAACTGCTAAAGAAAGGGGACCGCAGTAACTGTAACAACTACCGCGGGATCATCCTACTTTCCGTACCCAGCAAAATATTCAATAGGGTCATTCTCAATCGTCTCCAGGATGCCGTGGACAAGAGGCTTCGGGACCAGCAAGCAGGATTCAGGAAAGATCGCTCATGTACAGACCACATAGCAACACTACGCATCATAATTGAACAGTCTATTGAATGGAACACCTCCCTCTACATCAATTTCATCGACTTTGAGAAAGCGTTCGACAGCTTGGACAGAACAGGACTATGGCACCTTATGGACTACTACGGAATTCCCACCAAGATCACAAACCTAATCAGGAACTCATATGAAGGAACGTCATGCAAAGTCATCCATGCAGGCCAACTCTCCAGGAGCTTTGATGTTAGGACGGGCGTCAAACAGGGATGCCTTCTATCTCCATTCCTGTTCCTCCTGGCAATAGATTGGATTATGAGGGAAACAACTGAGGAGAGAAAGAACGGGATCCAGTGGACACTGTGGGAGCAGCTGGACGACCTCGATTTTGCGGATGACTTGGCTCTCCTCTCACATACACAAGCACAGATACAAGAAAAGACAGACAGACTCTCACAAACTGCGTCAAAACTTGGTCTAACACCCAATACAGCAAAGACGCAGGTTATCAAGATCCACTCCAAATCCAGCAACCCCATCCTCATGAACAGTAATGCCCTCAAGGAAGTGGAGGCATTCACATACCTGGGCAGCGTTGTGGACACCACCGGAGGTACAGAGGCGGACATAAAAAGCCGGATCAACAAGGCAAGAGTGGTGTTTAATATGCTCAGGAAGACCTGGAGCTCAAAGAACATATCAATTAACACCAAGGTATGCATCTTTAACTCCAACGTGAAACAAGTGTTGCTGTATGGATCCGAGACATGGAGAACCACTAAGCAATCAACACACAGGCTGCAAACATTCATCAACACCTGCCTCAGAAGGATAATGAACATCTGGGGGAAGGACAGAATAAGCAATGTGGACCTGTGGAAAAGAACAAGCCAGGATCCAATTGACATGCTAATTCTCAGGAGAAAGTGGAATTGGATTGGACATACCCTCAGAAAACCGGCCACAAACATCACTCGGCAAGCCCTGAAATGGAACCCACAGGGAAGAAGAAAACCAGGTCGACCCAGGAACAGCTGGAGGAGAAGTGTCCAGGCAGAAATGGCTGGGAAAGGGCTCAACTGGGGAGACGTTGAAAGAACTGCCAACAACCGAGCGAAATGGAGGACATTCGTCAATGGCCTATGCACCCAAGAGGAGCAAAGGGCATAAGAAGAAGAAGACACTGGCTACCAGTGTCCATCCACCACCAGCTGTGGTCATGTCACAGTAGGTCTGGTACACTCCCCCATTGGAGGTGGTGAGGTAATACAGACCATCTATAATTAAATCATGCATGATCGATGAGAAAAACTGATTGAATACATTTCTATTTAAACCAGTCCTAAAAGGGTCAATTAAATTAAAATTGTCGGAACAAAGGGGCTCACCTTCACGAGCACCATATTTCTGCTGAATTTCTTTGCAGCTACGTCCAACAAAACTAAACCTGTCCACAGTTTTCTCCAGTTCGTAATTGCCATTGGTAATATTGATACGACGGGCGTCAAGAGCAAGAGAAGCACCCCCTGAAGAAATGGAAAGGAAATATGAAAAAGTTGATTCACACAACTTTAGTCACTTCATTGTAAGCATGACTAATCAATACTTTTTCTGTTGATTAGTATATATATGAATATTATACATCAGCTTAGAAACTGGAGTGTACTCTTGCTTACTCATACAATCAGTATCATTTATCACAAAGCCATCCTTAAGGCTTCTGGAAAGCTTACCAGGTCGACACTCGATGGGCTGTGATGACAGTGCAAGCCATGTCAGCAGGAGAATACCTCGTAACATGTTTGACTGAAAAAAGACACAAACAAATTGTTACTGCAGTACTGGTGTTTGTAGGGAGCGAAATGATGACTGAGCTAATCATAACCAGTGGGCAGCATATATAGTGCCTTGGTGATCCAGTTGGTTTGCTTTTTTCATCTTTTTATCAGTTGTCTACAGCTGCCAGTTGTCTACAGTTGCCTTATTTCCTCTTCATTGTTTAATGCAAATTCTCACATTCTTGCAGCAGCACGGTGGCTCAGTGGTTAGCACTGTAGCCTCACAGCAAGAAGGCCCTGGGTTCGAATCCCGGTCGTTCCAGGTCCTTTCTGTGTGGAGTTTGCATGTTCTCCCCGTGCCTGCGTGGGTTTACTCCGGGTACTCCGGTTTCCCCCACCATCATAAAGACATGCATTGCATCGTATGAATGAATGTTGGTGGTGGTCGGATTGGCCGTTGGCGCTGATTGGCAGCCACGCTTCTGTCAGTCTGCCCCAGGGGCTACTGAGGTAGCTCACCACCACCGGTATGACTGTGTATGAATGACTACTGGACTCTGTAAAGCGACTTCGGGTATATAGAGAAGCGCTATATAAGATTGAATTGATTTATTGATTCTTATCCATTCTCTTTCTTTTCCATTATATTGCCACAGTAAGGGATAGTCATTCTCTCACAAACTTTACTCCAAATGGGGGAAACTGTGTTTTTCAAGGGACATCTTTTTTTTCTCCATAATTTTCTTCATAATCAGTGAATGCATTATTCACATAATTCAACTGTTTATTTTTCATCCAAACTAAACGCTCTCTTTCTTTCTTTATGCCACTGGTAAAGTTTCCTGACCTGCCAGTCCACATTCCCCAGTCCACCACATTCATTCTCACTGAGCTGAGGTAAAACCTTGCAGCTGCAGATGGGCTGGTTGACTATAGGTAGTCTGCAAAGCTGCCATTTAAATGCATGTGTTTGAATGTCCTGTAGAGGATGAAACATCGTTGAGAATATTTCTCCCAATTTTTGTGTCATCCTATGCCATACTTTGTGTTTCAAAACACAGTACTTGGTTTCAGAACACAGTGGGGTACTAACTTGTAAACAGAAACAAGGTGCTAAGCATGAATACATCTTCTGAATGCAGACAGTCGTTTGACAGTGTGTGTGTGTGTGTGTGTGTGTGTTTATCAACAGCTGCAAAAAGATTTTATTTTATGTTGGAGAGGGCACTGAACTGGAGCATAAAAGCACAGCCACTGAAATAAACATGTCAAGACCTTAATCAGCAAGATGGGTCTGTCATTTGCACCAATAGGCACAGTCAACTAAACAGGCCCACCTTCAATTAAATAATTCTTGTTTTTTTTATTCATTGTGAACAAATGCTTGTTAGCTGTATACTACGTGTTAAAACTGATGTTGTTTGAGAAATTAAATTTGTAGTCCTTTTTTCTATTTCAAAACACTTTTACAAACTTAACCTCATACATGTTTTCTCCCTTCTTCTTTCTCCCTTCTGCTTTTATGAACAACAACAACAGTAGAAGAACAATACACCATGAAGATTTATTACACGTAAGTTATACTCACCTAAAACCTAGAAGGAAATATCTGTGGCTCAATTAACATTTCCTTCTCAGATAAGCTTTATAGAACCAGACCAGTGGTGGATGTTTTTAAAGATTTCAGTGCCTACATTAATAACCCACGATAACTCTCCCCTGTAAATAAAAGCAACCTGCCTTCCGTAGAATTTGGTTATATTTTATGTCTAGCACAAAATAATTGTATCATGGTTTAGCCGTGTCGTAACACACATATGGTTTAGCCATGTCCTCTAACACACATATGGTTTAGCCATGTCCTCTAACACACATATGGTTTAGCCATGTCCTCTAACACACATATGGTTTAGCCATGTCCTCTAACACACATGTGGTTTAGCCATGTCCTCTTCTTTGCCTAACATGCATAGGTCCAAAACCCATATCATGCTCTGCTCTGTTTGTATACAGTATTTTGTAAGTCTCTTCACAAGTCTTACTATTCGTGTGACACGGAACACTCCTGCTTTGTTGTAATGCTTTCTCATTTGTTCATCTTGTACGCTGTGCTGCATGAGTGATTGCGGCCACTACTTGTTGCTGATAGCCCCTCACTGGCCTGCAAGACCGTACTCCCAGCTCTTGCTCTCACTAGTGGAGCTTCCTATTCGAGATTTACACAGGGTTGGAGTTTTAAAGAAAGATTTCTCAATATTGCATCAGTAGCTTTCGTTCATTCTTTGTGTTTATATAAATATATATTATTCTTTTTCAATACCGTTTTTAGTTCCTAGTTTCACTCCATTCTTGCTCATTCTCTCACTTTATGCAGTGGTCATATTACACATTGCTATGTGGTACATTTCATTTTGTAAACCTAATGGTAGCATATGATGTAGCTTAAAAGACTGGATACAGAGAACAGAATGTACCATCACTATCACTACCACTTAATTATGGATTACCTACTTATAAGGTCAGAATAGTGCATATATATTGGAGGAGAGTCCAGTTTAACCTTCTGGTTGGTTAGGATGTTCTCTTCCTGCTCTTGCCCCAATATTGATGCCATCTGAGGACATAGATACAGTAGATCTGTAGATAGGGACTGGTACCTTCATCTGGAACTGAAAGATTATACTTCAGTTCTGTGAGAATGATTGTGATGGCATTTAATTCAGGATAAGCAGAAATCCAAAACAGTAAAAGTCTCCACAGTATAAGGACACATTAATTCCGAAATATCGCATCGGCCACCATTCATCTGTGGACTCTCATTATTTACTTAGGACTGGATTAACTACATTAGCTCCACTGACTACTGTGAACCCTCAAATACATCAGTTTTTCTCATCAATCATGCATTATTTAATTTCAGATGGTCTGTATTACCTCACCACCTCCAATGGTCTAGTGTACCAGAGCTACTGTGACATGACCACAGCTGGTGGTGGATGGACACTGGTAGCCAGTGTGCATGAGAACAACATGTATGGGAAATGCACTGTGGGGGACCGGTGGTCAAGCGAGCAGGGAAGCAATCCCAACCGCCCTGATGGAGAGGGGACATGGGCCAACATGAACACCTTTGGGAATTTTGCATGTTCTCATCATACATTCTCAGAATACTAGATAGTCTCTGCAGAAAAGTTTCAGGAAATTCAGCTGTTATCACCTATTCCCGTAAACATCTATAAAATCAGCCTTATCTGAGGAGGAAACGGCCTCTGCTTTTATGTTGGAAAGTCCTAAGATGAAGCATAAAAACAGACCCAGCTTGCTGATTTAAGGTCTTGACATGTTTATTTCAGTTGCTGCCATTGGCACCAACAGGCCCAGTCAACAACACAGGCCCACCTTCAAACACTTTTACAAACTTAACCTCATACATGTTTTCTCCCTTCTTCTTTCTCCATTCTGCTTTTATGAACAACAACAGTAGAAAAACAATAAACCATGAAGATTTATTACACGTAAGTTATGCTCACCTAAAACCTAGAAGGAAATATCTGTGGCTCAATTCATATTTCTTTCTCAGATAAGCTTTATGGCATCAGGCTAGTGATGGTTGTTTTTAAAGATTTCAGTGGCTACATTAATAACCCACGGTAACTCTCCGCTGTAAATAAAAGCAAAAAACTTCATTAACATGCCTTCCGTAGAATTTGGTTGTATTTGATGTCTAGCACAAAATAATTGTATCATGGTTTAGCCGTGTCGTAACACACATATGGTTTAGCCATGTCCTCTAACACACATGTGGTTTAGCCATGTCCTCTAAAACACATGTGGTTTAGCCATGTCCTCTCCTTTGCCTAACATGCATAGGTCCAAAACCCATATCATGCTCTGCTCTGTCTGTATACAGTATTCACAGTATTATGTAGTTCTCTTCACAAGTCTTACTATATGTCACACAGAACACTCCTGCTTTGTTGTAATGCTTTGAAGTAGAGGCAAATGGACACCCAAGCTCAACCTGGTTTTTCAGCTAGCAGAAAGTCACCCCAACCAAAGACACAACACAAACACATTAAGGTTTATCTGGGTGCCAGTGCGTGTTGTGTTAGTAAAATTTTGCATGTTGAATGTAGTGTAGTTGCCCGGGGCTATGGGGTAATAAACCTGTATCCTGATCGCAATGTGAAAGAGCCAGGCTTGTTCATCTGGATCTACTGGGGACACAACAGGCACACTTTCAATGGCCTGGGCAAGACATCCCACTCCTGACACACATGTAGTGAGGGCACTCCATCACATGTAGTAAAAATCAAATTTAACGAAGGAGACAAAAATGAATAAGATAACCATTGCATATGAATGGATTTGTGTGTTGTGTTTGTGTGTGTGTTTGTTGTGTTTGTGTGTGTGTGTGTGTGGGGGGGGGGGGGGTGTTTATTACTTCCTTATGATTACTTACTTGTTTTGAGTCATTTATGGCTAACCACAGAGTATAAAACCAGCCTCAAGTCAAAATCTTACTTCATAGTTCTTCATTGTGCCTTTGCTCTGCTAACCTTTGACACATTGCAGCACACAACACTGTCAAACATGTTGCGAGGTCTTCTCCTGGTGACATGGCTTACACTGTCATCACAACCCATTGAGTGTCGACCAGGTAAGATTCCTAGAAATCGTATTGTAGCAATATTTCCAATAAATAGCAGTTGGACAGTTTTTGATATTTACAATAAAAAACAGCTTGTTGGGCTCACTGTATTAGGAACTGGGACATACCATCTCTTTTTCTGCTGATGTGTCATTCTGTGTCAAATGACAGCTGGGTTTTGGTTTGTTCCACCTTATGTAAATAATCCTGCACACAGATTGGTGAAATATAACATCATTACTGAACACAGAATGCTAACTGTCAAGGATCTTGTCCTTTCTATTTTGGCACAAGGTGCTTTCCCTGTTCTTCAGAATTCAAATTCCAGTGGTATCAGTATCAGCAATAGGAACACAAATCACGAACTGCAGAAAATTCAGAGCAAGTTTGGTTTTGTTGGACGTAGCTGCAGAGATATTCTACAGAAATATGGTGTTCAAGAAGGTGAGCCCTTGATTATTGTGTTATCAATAAAAAATACCCTTCCTGCATCATTCAGTGTGCACCTGCATATGGTATGAGGTATTTAAATGTGAACGGGCATTTGGTGTTTTTTTATTGAGCATGTGTTTATTTATTTCAGATGGTCTGTATTACCTCACCACCTCCAATGGTCTAGTGTACCAGAGCTACTGTGACATGACCACAGCTGGTGGTGGATGGACACTGGTAGCCAGTGTGCATGAGAACAACATGTATGGGAAATGCACTGTGGGGGACCGGTGGTCAAGCGAGCAGGGAAGCAATCCCAACCGCCCTGATGGAGAGGGGACATGGGCCAACATGAACACCTTTGGGAGTCCAGAAGGTGCGACCTCTGATGACTACAAGGTAAAATGAATGGGAACCTCTAGTCACTTGCATTCAATATATCTGAGACTTACTGAGAATTTAAGAGAGTAAATAGCGATGATGAGTTTCTATGGGTTTATGAGAAGTTATTGTAAAAACACAGTACACAAGAAGCAATGGTATACAAATGATCTTGACACAGAGTGTGGAGTGGCTTAATCATTCTTAGCAGAGATATGATATACATAAAAACTTAACCTTGAATGGAACATTGCTTTTGCAATGGTTGACAGCAGGGAGTACGAGTTACCCGCAATATGGAACAATGTCCATACCGTGCAGAAACTTGTCTAAAACAGCTAATTCTAAGATCAAAACAAGTGGTGACACAATGGTAAAACTGGACAAACATTTTACTTGATCTCATTATCTTGATCGTATTAACTTAATCTCAGTATGCAACAATTTGGGACTTTTTGAGGAATGTTTTTATAGGCAACTAGATTTGGTCTAGTCAAAGTCATATTAGCAAAGTATGGTCATGTAAAGGGCAAATAGACACACCTGTCTTTCCCAGTCGCGACCCTGTCTAAGCACTATGTAGTTCTGTCATACCACCCCACCTAGAGCCACAAACCTTATATTCCGCATCAGCCATGCCGGGCTTCATCAGGCCAAGTTTCATGTGGATCCGTGAAGTTTAAGCATATGAAAACACTAGGAATAACCTAGACATTGTTTATTAAGGATCCCCATTAGTCTACACCATGGTGGAGACTATTCTTCCTGGGGTCCAGGCAAAAATATTACAATACAATATAAATACATAAATACATAAAATGCAGTACAGCATGATCAATTATCACAAAAACACAGACTTAAAAAACAACATTAAAAGTAAAATAATACCTAAAATCCCTTAAATACCTAAAATAGTAATCTAATCTACTATAATTTCTTTTCTAATTATAGCTGCCTTGAGTTCCTTTTTGAAATCCCATTCATTTCTTGTTAGAGTCACATATGAGGGGAGCACATTCCAGTATGCAATGGCTCTGTACATTATTGTTTTCTTAAGTGCATTGGTTCTGGGGAGAGGAAAAGTAAAGTGACCACTTAGTGCCTGTCTAGTATTATAACCATGTCTCTCATTTGCAGGTGATAGCTGTAAAGACAAACTGACAGGTTTCTGTGAGGAATACACATTATTTAAAAACAGAATAAGGCTACATGCCAGTCTTTCATCCACCCTCATCCATGACAGCCTGGCATGCATAACATCCACACTAGTCCTAACAGAGCAGTGAAGTGCTAGTCTTGCCGCTCTGTTCTGAGCAAGCTGAAGTTTACTGAGTTCTTGCTTTGATGCACTAGACCAAATAACAGGACAGTAGTCCAGATTTGACAGAACTAGAGATTGTATGACTAGTCTAATTGTTGTGTTAGTTAGCATATGAGCACTCCTTCTAATGGCATAGATACCATTAATCATTCTCACCACTGTATTATTAATCTGAGTGGACCATGACAGTGTTTCGTCAATAGTGACACCCAACAGTTTGACTTCTTTAACCTGTTCCATAGCAGCACCCTTTAAAGAGAGGCTTAATTCAGTGTTGAGCAACAACAGGCACTTTTATTCATGGAGCTCCGGGGCACATTCATACACACTGTGTTAATTTTGGGCAGCAGTATTTTGTATTGAAATATGTTGAGATTAGATCTGCAAATGTTGTTGATTTGGACATTAGGCTAACTTTGCATAGGCTAACTTTAAATGCACAGTGATCTGTGTTTGTGAGTTTGTGCACCTCCTCCAGTATTTTCATACCTTCATCCTTCATACTTTCATCCCTGAAAACCACTTAATTAACACAAGACCACAATTAGCCAATGTAAAAAAAATACAATGTCTACTTTTTAAAAAGGTTATTCAGAGCTTGTTTGTTGCTAAGCATGCTAGCTATAGGCCTCCATACATTGATAAGTTTGCAACAACGCCACTCAATGCTGGAAGGTGTACTCATGTCATCGCCTGCGGATGTTGGGGGTGGGATGAGCAGTGGCTCATTCTCATTTAAAGGAACAGGCACTCAAACAAGCCGCTTTGAGCAAGGCTGTTTTAGACAGGGTGCGAAGGCAAAATTCTCAGCGACCTAGACTAGCAAAAAGCCAACTTCCTGTTGCAGGCAAGCATACACAGACTCATAATATTTTAAGCAGTTTGAAGGCTCAACAGCGGTTGAGTGGAGTCTATATCCTTATCTCATCTCAGCACTTCTGAGTGTGTGCTCTACCATTTCCAGATATGTGCTCAGGGCTCTCAAGTGTCACGCATTGAGCGTGACAGTCACTCATTTCGGTCTTTAGTCACGCACTCCCGCCACACATCGTATTTCTCACGCTGAAAAAAAACTCTAGGCTATTTAATGTGCTGCAGCGCGCAAACATGACCTGGCCGCGCTGCCCTCACCATGGAGGAATCAAGCAAGTCTTCCCGAATCCCCTGTTCTGCCGTGAGGTGCCACTTATCAGCCAATAATAAAAAAAAATGGGCTACACTATAGCCAATCCGAAAAATACATCTGTTGTATCTGGGTAAGATTTAATCCAGCAACCAATGAAAATAAAGCATCCTGGAATTGCGCGCGATTGATCTTTCGAAAGTTTCGTTTACCTGAGGAAACTACTGGAGCTCCGAGCATCAGTCTTCTACAGAGAGTAAGTCGTCTCCTGTTTTAATGTTACAACAAATTCACAATGGTTTGACACAAGCAATGACAACTTGACTGCAGTTAGAGAATATTTCCGAGATGATTAGCATCAGTTTTTAATGAGTGTTTGTAGCCAACACAGTTTGCCTTTTCACTATAGCTTTGACTCCGTACTTCGTTAATAGGCTATAATAAATTCGAGCAGGCCTATTAAAAATATATATAGCCTATAATTCGAACGAATATTAGGCAGCCCTTAATATTCAATTATGTTATGGGCATTATTTTTTGTAAATGTGTTTGCTTGAACATTCTATTCAGATTCCGAGGCTTCTTCACGCCTGGTGAAGTTGTGAATCGCGAGCTCATTAGGCATACTAGCATGTTATAAATATCCTGGCCATGGATGCATTAATCATTGCATCTGTCTTTCAAAGATGTCAGGTAAAAAACAAATAAGCATCCTGTCCTTCGCCCAAAGGGGAAAGCCCCCTAAAAAGGCCAGATTAGGCCCAGAGAAGGTCGTAAACACATTAGAGGAGGAGATGGTGGAAGAGACAGTGCAGGTGGAGGAGGAGGAGACAGTGCAGGTGGAGGAGACGGTGCAGGTGGAGGAGGAGGAGACGGTGGAAGAAACAGTGGAGGAGATGGCTAGAACAAAAGGGAGAAAAGTCCCAGGAGCAGCCCTACAAGACCTCTTTTAATAGTGAATAGACCTCTAAATGGCCATGTATTACTGTAGGAAGCACCAGCTCATATTACTGGTGCTCTATCTGCGCCAAGAGACCTCCTGTGCCCATCCAGGTGTGCGGGATGTGACAAGGCACATAGTAAGGGGCATCAGGCCAAACAGCAGGCACTGAAGTCAACCAGCACAATTAATACATCCAATTCTATGACTATGGCATATATAATGGGAACCAATACCCTGTGGGCATACGGCAGGGGCGGGGCAGGTGGGCTGGGGCGTCGCCGGGGGGGGGGGGGGGGGGGGTGAGTGGGATATGTCACTCTTGCCTGTCTTCAAAACTTGAGAGCCCTGTGTGCTATCATGCTGTAGCGTTGCAGCGCTGGTGAGTGAGTTCTGTGTTTGGATGTTGGAGGTATACTGAGATTTGAGCCAGTTTGGATGATGGATTCTCACCTTCAGCTTCAGTGACTCTAATCCGAAACACTTTTGTAAAATTCAGTAATGGAAAAAGCAGGGAGGTGTGTAATTTGATTGGCTGTTGAGCCCAAATATCAACAACCTTACACCAGAATCACAGACACCACCTTTAATCTTTCAAAGACTGAAATCCTGGTATTCCCATTCGTGTTGCTTCACTCTACAATATTCAGAAGAACAGACTCTCTAACCCAAGTTCTTTTTTTCAAATATGTTCTGTATGTTGCTTTGGGAAGTGTTAAATACTTTAAGAAGCTAGCTAAATACTTTAAGTTATACTCAAACGTCTAAATGACCCCAGTTACCCACAGAATAGAATGATTGATGATCTTCTCCTTCACAGAATCCTGGCTATTATGACATCGTAGCGGAAGATGTGTCTGTTTGGCATGTTCCTAACAACGTTCCACTAAATCACTGGACCATTGCTCCCATCCTGCGATACCACACAGTGACAAGGTTTCTTACACTCAATGGAGGAAACCTCTACCACCTCTTCAGGGTGCATACAACTCCAAAGATCATATGTTCACATACATTCATGTGCTTACAGACAAACAGATGCTTTATCTTAATGCTTAAACTCTCTTTCATCAATTGTGATTAATAGCGTTACCCGGTGAGGTATAACATTGGAGCATGTGGCACCAACAATGGACCGTCTACTCCTGTGGTGTATGATTATGGAAATGCTGAGACCACAAAAAACCTTTATGGGCCAAATCTGAGAAGTAAGAAAATGGAAAATATTTGAAGTGATTAAAATTCTGAATGGAAAAATATAGTCTCTAGTAGTAGAAAATAACTTGAAATACAGTATACTCATGTGTACTTATTTATCTATAAACACATTAAGACATATACACTGGACCCAAATGATTCATTCAGATGCTTGTTTTCACAGACGAATTCATTCCTGGCTTCGTCACATTCAGGGTGTTTAATTATGAGAGGGCAGCAATGGCCATGTGTTCTGGAATCAGACCTACTGGTTGCAACACTGAACACGTAAGAATGACCTCAACACAACTTCCTTGTTGATTTAAAAAACAATTCGTGTCTCCTAAAAAGACATTTACCTCGTAAATCATGATCTCACTTAAGCTGACCATTGTAAATCAGTAAACCACAAACATGACATGGTGGCTTTACTTTTACCTTTTACATTCATTACTCAGTTTTCCAAACCTCCTCCGATGAGGTTCATAGTGCCAGATTAACAGTGGCAGTACTATTAATAAGCATCTGTGTTACATGATGCACATAATCAACACTGTGAGGGTAGAAGTTCTCAGTTAGAAGACCTCCCCTCACTAACGTTATATCACAGATATATTAAGTATCTGTATATGCAATTTGAATATGGCAGCAATCCTGATGCAAAACTTCTCTGCTGTTTGAAATGATTAAGGTCTCCTACAAAGATGTTCACTGACTTTACTCACTCACAAAAAAAACACTGCTGAATATCACCAGTGTGAGATGACCATAGATGTGGTCAAATTTTTAGTTTGTTTTGTCATTTCAATTTAGTGTCACTCTCTGTTATAATAACTTTGTGTTAATTATTAATTATTATATGTCTTTCAAGGTGGTGGTTCATAGGGCAAACGTATGCTTACAAGACTGGCTTCCCCTTTACAACCCGCAACAGCTATAATATGCATCTGGCTTTGTAACCTACCACATTTGAGTTTAATATAAGTAGCCTTTGTTTTATTTTACAGTATTGCATTGGTGGCGGGGGACACTTCCCTTTGCATGAAGGCCGTGTGTGTGGTGACTTCACTGGCTTTGACTGGAATGGTTATGGAACACATGTGGAGTGGAGTGCATCCAGAGACTTAACTGAAGCTGCTGTTATGATCTTCTACCGCTGAGTCAAGAATGAGGGTCCACAGATGAACTGTGGCCGGTTCGATATTTGGAAATGCTTATAATGGAAATAGATATTTTGATTTCCTAACTGTTCTGCATTAAATAGTATCACATAGATGGTGAAAATACACACATTCTCTGTTGAATATTGATATTGATATTTGGTTGATATTTACCCCTTTCCTTCTGAGTATTTTCTTGCTTAGGTCTACTTAAGGTTAAGGGTTGGTCCCCTGCCAAATAACCCCCTGTTGAGCATCAGTGCTTTCATCTGTTATTTACCTGCTGTAAAATGTGTAACACTTGTGCTTAATTAGATTCATCTGTTGTCAGTGCTATACTAAAAGGATCAAAAATATGATGTAAGAGGAAATGTAAGACGAAAAAGTCAGGAGCAAGTTATTCATTTGAACACTTATATATATACATAGACATACACATACCTCCGACTTTTATGAGAATACCAGCAACTATTACATGTATCAGAAGAGAGGGGTGGTGGTGGGGGGCAGGGCAGGGCACATTATAATACCGTGGTTGTAGAGTGTGGCTTAGAGATTTCATCAGATTCTGTCAGGATTGTGCTCTGTCTTTGTTTTGTGCTTCCTTGTTCCCGCCATGTGCTTTCCCGTGTTTGTTTGTTTATGCCATGTGCTTCTTTGTTGTTATCCTGAGCTCCGCCCCCACCTGCCTTCTGCCACGCCCTGTTTTTTTCCGTCACCGTCTACCACACCTGCTTTGTTAATTAGCCTGGTTGTTTGCCTGAATAGTTTCTCCTGCGTCTTGTATATTCCCCTTGTTTAGTTCACCTATGTCTTATTATCTGGTTCCCCCTTTGGCATTTAAGTTCAGTCTGTCTTGTGTTTTTTTTGTTGGTTCGTAAGTCTAAAGTCTGATGAGAGATTCTGAGTCCTGTTGATCTGTTAATGCCCGTATTCCTTCTCTGCCTTGCTGCTGTGTTTTGATGTTTTTTGCTCTGCCCGGGTTTGATTCCTAGTTGGGATCTGATGTTTTTTGGAGCTCTTAGTTTTGATCTTCTGTGCTCTCCCATTTTTGTAAATAAATCCTGAATTGTCTTTGCATCTGGTCTGCGATTGGGTCCTTTCCTGCCATACCCTAACAAGATTTTGTATGAGGAAAGTACTCCTTCTTTGTGTTCTTAGGCGGGGTGTCTGTGTATATCTCATTGGACATTACTGGTTACCCAGTCACCAATGTGTATGTAGGGGAGTTACTAGAATCAGAAGAAATTTGGGTTACTTTAGGGAACAAATGTTAGCCATTAACACATAACTAATTGGTGTTTGTATTACTGCCCAATAAAGTCTGCATTAAATCACCATTCATTATTTATTAGGCCAGTATTCATCAGTTTCTTTTTTTTATTGAGTAGGTCATTTATTCTTGGTACATCCTTAAGAACCAATTAGTTGGTCTCTTAACCTATTGTAAAGGAGTGTGCCCGAGCGGTTGGTTGGTCAGACTTCAGGGATGGATGACAGGCACAACAGTACTTCCAAAAAAAGGTTTTCTTTACATTTTCTTCCAGTAGGTTAAAACAGACAATACAAACGAACAACCAAAACACTGAATGTAAAATAAAACAAACACTGGGACAATGCCCAAGCTAGCTCCTTGGTTTAACGCAACCATCCACTTAGGTCTGCTCACGTCAGCAACCTCTCTCGAACTGAGCTGTGCGGCACGTATTTAAACAGGTGGCCGTTACCATTAACACGCATCAATCAATGAACCGTTGCACACAGTATTATCTCCTTACATGCATACCGACATAACCAAGTACATATATACGTGCATGTTATCGTACTAACTTTGCCATTACACACTTTACCAAGAAGTTATTTAAACACACTAGAAACACCCCTGCCTCAATGAGCGCATCCCTAGCGGCGCGCTTAACAAACACAGATAATCATGCCAAGCCCTGCATCCCCGTTTGCTTCCCACGTTCCCGGAAGACACAGGCAACCGGTAAGTACGCAGCTAAACATCTCGTCTAATTGATCATTGCACACAGAGACCCCATGCAGGGTTAAATCACCCATAGCATTATACCTACGCACACCACACAGTATAATCACATAACACAACGTTCATATTTATGTCCATCAGAACGTCTTGTATAATCCGTGATCAGGAACCCACCGCTTTACGTGACAGTCGCCATGCGCTCTCTCACATTACCCCCCCCTCAAGAGTGGACGTCCTCGTGCACTCGAGACAGGTAGTCCGCTACAACGTTGTCTGGGCCCGCCCGATATTTCACCGTAAACCTAAATGGCTGTAATGCCAAATACCATCTAGTGACTCTGGAGTTCGTGTCCTTCATTTTGTCCAGCCACTGCAGGGCCCGATGGTCTGTCTCCAGAACAAAGTCTTTCTCCATCAGATAATATTTTAAAGAGTCTACCGCCCATTTAAGGGCAAGGCACTCCTTCTCCACGGTCGAGTGCCTCGTCTCCCTGGGAAACAACTTCCTGCTTAGGTACACCACAGGCCTTTGCTCCCCGGGTGGCCCTTGCAGCAAGACTGCCCCCAGCCCTACTCCAGACGCGACCGTCTGAACCAGGAAGGGCTGAGAGAAGTCAGGACTCTGTAGAATAGGATCCTTGGTCAAACAAGTCCGTAAATCCTCAAAGGCCTTGGAGCATTGGTCACTCCAAACCACTCTGACAGGTGCCGCCTTGCGTGTGAGGTCAATCAGGGGCCCCGCCCTTGTGGAGAAGTGTGGGACGAACCGCCTATACCAACCAATCACGCCCAGGAAGGAATGCACTTGGCGTTTGGTGGTCGGCACAGGGCTCTCCAGGATGGCGCTGATTTTCCCCACCTGAGGTTTGATGGCCCCGCCCCCAATGACGTAGCCCAGGTACTGCACCTCTTGCTGGGCCACCGCACACTTTTGAGGGTTGATGGTCAATCCTGCCTCCTTCAGCCGCCACAGCACGTCCTTCACCTGGACCAGGTGCTCCTCCCATGACCGGCTGAAGATGACGACATCATCGATGTATGCTGAGGAGTAGGACTCCGCCCCCTCCAACACCTGGTCCATGAGGCGCTGAAACGTTGCTGGTGCCCCCTGCAGGCCAAAGGGCATATAACAGAAATGGTAAAAGCCAAATGGCGTTCTAAAAGCTGTCAACCCTTTACACTCCTCTGCCATGGGCACTTGCCAGTACCCTTTGCTAAGGTCCAGTGTTGTCAGGTACCTGGCACTGCCCAGGCGGTCAATCAAAGTGTCTATTCTCGGCATTGGATATGGATCAACAGACGAAATGGCGTTTACCTTTCTGAAGTCCATACAAAACCTCAAGGTCCCATCTTTCTTTGGCACTAGCACCACAGGACTTGACCACTCACTGTTGGATGGTTCAATGATGCCCATCTTCCGCATGGCATCAATCTCCTCTTTAATCTTTGGGAGCAGCTGGGCTGGCATCCGGTAACAGGGGAGCCGAATTGGACCCGGTGACTTCAGCCCAATGCGGTGCTTGACCAGTGGTGTCTTGCCAGGAATGCCACTGAACACCCCCTCTGGAACACATGCCCTCAGCTCCTGCTGCTGGGCCTTGGAAAGGTGGTCCAGGTTGATCTCTGCCTTTTCTTCTGCTTGCTCGGGAAGTACTGCTCTTCAACCTCTTCCTCCTCCCCCACAGCCCTGGCAAAGAAGTGCTGCTCCACGGGTCTCTCCCTCTCATGCCATTGTCTAAGCATGTTGATATGGAAAGTCTGGCTTGGTTTCTTCTTGTCTGGCGTGCTGATTTCATATGTGACCTTGCCTGCCCGCCGCTGTACTAGGTAAGGCCCCTGCCACTTTGCGAGAAGGCTGCTTTCTGACGTGGGTAGCAACACCAATACTTGCTGGCCTGGCTGTAGGGATCTGTCTCTGGCTGTGGCATCATACCACTTCCGCTGCTTGGCTTGAGCTGACTGCATATTCTCCTGCACCAGCTCAGTCAGGCGTTGCATGTGGTCACGCATCTTCAGGACGTACGTCAGGACGTTCATCTTCTGTTCTGGCTCCTCCCCCTCCCAGGCCTCCTTCAAGACGTCGAGGGGACCCCTCAAATTCCGGCCATACAGAAGTTGAAATGGAGAGAAGCCAGTGGACGCCTGTGGGACTTCCCTGTAGGCAAATAAGAGGTAAGGCAGCCAATCATCCCAGTCAGACCCCGAGTCTGACACGAACTTGCGGAGCATGCTTTTCAAGGTCTTGTTGAATCTTTCGACAAGCCCATCAGTCTGAGGCTGGTATGGTGTGGTCTTAATGCCCTTGACTCCTAGGTACTTATACACTTGCTTAAGAAGTTTCGAAGTAAAATTTGTTCCTTGATCAGTCAGCACTTCTCTAGGAATCCCCACCCGTGAGACCAGCTGAAGAAAAGCATTAGCTACCTGCCTCGCCTTGATGTTGCGTAGAGGGAACGCTTCTGGGTACCTAGTCGCATAATCTGAAATGACCAGAATGTACCTATTGCCTTTGCTACTGCGTTCTAATGGGCCCACTATATCCATTGCCATTCTACTGAAAGGCACATCTATTATAGGCATGGTGACTAATGGCACTCTATCCCCTTTCCTGCCTGGGGCAGTTAACTGACAGGCTTCACAGGATTTACAGAACTGAACTAGCTCTGCATACATCTTAGGCCAATAGAAACGGTCAACTACTCGGTCCCATGTTTTATTCTGGCCTAAATGCCCTCCCCATGCACTAGCATGTGCTAGCTCCAGAACTATGGCTCTGAGAGGACCTGGTACAACCAGCTGCTCTCCATCCTCCCCATGACGGTACAATATTCCTCCCTTTAGCTTAAACTTGGGGCCTGTAGCATCCCCATGCTCATCTTCAGCTAAATCTGTGTAAAATGGTTTAAGGGACTGTCATGCCCGGCTCACAGGCATGCCAAATAAAAGAGTCACACAGGATTTAACGCCAAACAGTATGCTTTTATTTAGCGACTAGGGTATAGTACCAGGCCAGACTACGGTGAGATGGGGCAGTCAGTGAGTCAGTAAGGTTGTAGTGTATGTGTGCATGCTAGGGCAGTAGATGGAATGTTGTATCTCAGCAGGTACGGAGCGATGATCATTGCGCAAGACGAGCAGTAGGGAGCAAGGTTTCCACGCGATCTCTCTCTCTCCGAATCTCCCATGAAATCCGTGGGCGGTGCTCTTATAGTAGCAGACCCAGGTGTTCCCAATAACGAATGAGCTGGCCACACCTGCGGGGCATCTGTAATACAAAGACACTGACAAAGACAAGTAGCTCTCCCAGCAACCATAGAGGCGGGGTCGTCACACCCCCCCCCCATAAGAACGGGGTCCTAACAGGAACCCCGACCAACAATAGACCCCCTCCAAAACCAACATACCACCTGCACTCCCCCTCCACCAGGATCCGGCTAGTATCCTGCATACAGAAGAGGAGATTAATACAACACAGGTCATCACATCACAGGAGCACGGGACAATGCATCCGCTACCACATTGTCTGACCCCTTGATGTGGCGTATGTCTAAGCAGTAAGACTGTAACATCAACGACCACCTAATCAACCGCTGATTAGGACATCTTAGGGAGTTCAGGAATGTAAGGGGGTTGTGGTCAGTGAAGACCTCCACCGGTACTCCGGAACCCACATACACATCAAAGTGACCCAACGCCCAAACCAAAGCCAACAACTCCTTTTCGATCACGGAGTAGTTCAGCTGATGTCTGTTAAATTTCTTAGAGAAAAAACTTACAGGCCTATCCAGCCCCTCCTTGTCAGACTGCATCAGTACGGCCCCTGTTCCCACGTGACTGGCGTCCACCTGTAACTTGAACGGCTTCTCCACACAGGGAGCGGCCAGCACTGGGGCGCTACACAACAGGGCCTTCACATTCTGGAAGGCCTGTTGACAAACAGGAGACCACACGTATTCGACCTTTCCCCTTAACAAGTCAGTGAGGGAAGCGGCAACAGACGAAAAGTTCCTGCAGAAACTGCGGTAGTATCCTACCATCCCCAGAAAACGCATCAGCTCTTTTTTTGTGGTTGGCACCGGAAACTGTTCTACCACCAGCACCTTGGCCTGCACTGGCCGCACATGGCCCTGGCCGACAACATGGCCCAGGTACGTCACGGTAGCACGGGCAAACTCGCACTTCGCCAGGTTCACCGTCAGTCTTGCAGAAGCCAACCGTTCAAATAGGGTTTGAATGCGTTGTACATGACTATCCCAGTTGCTACTGTAGACAACCACGTCATCTAAGTACACCGCGCACCCTGCCAGGTCACCCACCACCCTATTCATCAACCGTTGGAACGTTGCTGGCGCATTCCGCAAACCGAAAGGCATCACTTTATAGGAATACAGGCCAGATGGGGTGATAAAGGCAGAAATCTCCTGCGCTCTCCTAGTCAGTGGTACCTGCCAGTAACCTTTAAGCAGATCAAACTTACTAACAAATTTCGCCGATCCAACCTGGTCAATGCAATCATCCATCCGCGGCAGCGGAAATGCGTCCGGTTTGGTGACACTGTTAACTTTACGGAAGTCCGAGCAAAATCTAAGGGTGTTATCTGACTTAGGGACCAGTAAACAGGGGGATGCCCAACTAGAAAAGGACGGTTCGGCAATACCATTTTCCAGCATATACTTGATCTCAGCATCTAAGTATCGGCGCTTATCCTCAGACACCCGGTAGAAGCGCTGTCTAATTGGTTTTGCCTCCCCCACCTCTATGTCATGCTCCACAAGGTGAGTTTGTGAGGGGGTATCACCAAATAGGCCCGGAAACCTGCCAATTAACTCAGCCAACTCCACCCGTTTCGACTGTTGCAGATGACCTAACAGGGTATCCAAATTGGCAAGCGTTTCCGTGTTCTTCAGCCGCCCATACAGCAAGGCTTGATCAAAAGTGACAGACTCTTCCCTCTCCGTCACGGCCACTGACTGAGGGGGAGAAGCCACTACCGTGTTTGCAAGAGCGACAGGTTGGACACCCTCTGAGCGAGGTCCGTTGGCCAGACCTGGCTCCACCACACGAGAGTAGTATGGCTTCAGCAGGTTGACATGGCAAAGCTGCGACTTCTTCCTCCGTTCAGGAGTGGAAATTATATAGTTCACCTCTGAGGTCTGCTTCACCACTGTGTGAGGACCTGTAAACTTAGCCTGAAAGGGTGACCCCACCATTGGCAACAGACTCATCACCTGGTCGCCAGGGCTAAATTGGCGCCGCTCAGCGTGTTTGTTATACCCTCGCTTCATTTTTTCTTGCGCGGTAGCCAAATTCTTCCTTGCCAATTCGCCTGCAACATACAGCCTATGCCTAAATCCATTTACATAGTCTAGGAGGTTTTTCGGAGGAGCACTGGCCTCCACCCCATCCCTTAAAACCGCTAGTGGACCACGTACCGAATGTGCAAAAACCAACTCATTTGGGCTGAACCCCGTGCTCTCCTGTGTCACCTCCCTGGCTGCTAACATTAACCACGGCAACCCTTCCTCCCAATCCCTGTCCAACTCTGTGCAGAAGGCGCGGAGTAGTGACTTAAGTGTCTAATGGAAACGCTCCAGTGCCCCCTGGCTTTGTGCATGGTAGGCTGACAACTGGGAGTGTTTCACCCGGAGTTGTTTTAACACCTGTGCAAACATATGGGAGGAAAAGTTGGACCCCTGATCACTTTGAACAACCCTGGGAATGCCAAAGATCGAAATGAAATGGGAGAGTGCCTTAACTACCGACCTGGTTGTTATCGAACGCAGGGGGTACGCAGCGGGGTACCTGGTGGCCTGACACATGACAGTCAGGAGATAGCTGGCGCCGGACCTAGAAGGAGGCAGAGGTCCAACACAGTCAATAATTATGTGTTCAAATGGCTCCCCGATGGCAGAGATCGGGTGCAATGGGGCCGGCTTAATAACCTGGTTTGGTTTGCCCGTTATTTGACAGGTATGACACGTCCTGATGTAGTCGGACACATCCTTTTTCAGCCGAGGCCAAAAGAAGTACCGCAAGATACGGTCATATGTCTTCCTGACCCCCATATGCCCTGACTGATCATGAGCCATCTGCAAAACCATTTTCCGAAATTTAGCTGGGGCTACAATTTGGACGATGGCGTTCCCTACTCCAAACTCACCACAAGGCACCCACCTTCTCACCAACAGACCATTATCCAGGCAATAGCCATGTGCCTGATCCTTCACCTCTGCAACAGGGATCACAGTCTCCAACAGCCCCTTAATGGAGGGATCCGACTGCTGCTCCGTTACTAACTCGGCATGGGAGAGCGACAAGGGAAAATCAGCCAAGTGTACAAGTGGTTCTTCCATCACATTCACTCTATCAGGTTCCCTAACAACCCGAGCCCCAGCCCGGGTCACTGCACATGCTGCAAACACCTCCGGGAAGTCCCGCTCACTCTCATCGGTTTCACTATTAACCACAGGAACTGGATTAACAACTGGGTGTGGAGGAACCTCGGGCCAGACGTGCCCCCCAGCTAATCCATTCCCAAGGATGATATGGACTCCTTCCACTGGCAACGCCGGGCGCACCGCGATGCACACTTCCCCCTGCACCAACTCCGAAAACAGATGCAGTCTGTGCACTGGAGCAGACAAAACGGACAATCCCATACCCCGAACTAAGGTGGCATCGCCAGTATCAGACTCCTCTGAAAAAGGTAGCACGGACGCGAGGACAAATGAGCCTAATGCCCCTGTATCTCTTAAGATTTTAACAGGCACCCTCTCCCCGTCTTTTCCCAAGGAAACAAACCCAGCTGATATGAAAGGCAAATAAGCCTCATTACAAATAACTCGACTTCCCACTGGTACAGCTAATGCAGCAGGCTTTACATTCATTTGTTGGTCTCTGTTTTTCAGAGCATAACAATCCGCTTTTAAATGCCCCTTTTTACGACAGAAGTGACATACTCTCTCTGGGTCCCGCCAATCTGCCACATTCACTTCGGGCCTGACTGAACGATCAGAAAAGAATCCACGCCCGACAGCGCCCTCCCTAGGCCCACTACGGACATTCACCCAGTCACGGCGGTGTGTCAAAACATACTGATCTGCTAAGGCGGCTGCATCCCCAACTGTTTTCACCTGTTGCTCCGCTATGTATGTGGCAATACGAGAGGGAACTGAGTCTTTAAACTGTTCCAGCAGAATTAGATCGCATAATTCCTCAAAGTCTCCTACACCAGAAGCTGTACGCCAACGATTAAAAGTAATCACCAGCTCTCGTGCAAACTCCAGGTAGGACTGCTTGTCCTCTTTCCTACCCTCCCTGAACCGCTGACGATAGGCCTCCGGCACCATCTCATAGACCTTAAGCACCGCCTCCTTCACCGATTTATAATTCACACTATCCGTCACCGACAACGCTGAATATGCCTCCTGCGCCTTCCCGGTCAGTACGCACTGTAACATAACCGTGCGATCCGCACCAGGCCAACCCCTAGCATCGGCCACTCTTTCAAATAATGAAAAAAAAGTCTCAGGGTCCTTTTCATTAAACTTTGGAACAAGCTTCAAGTTCCCCACCAGATCAAAATGCGGCACCCGGCTAAGTGCAGAAACCCTCTCTCCACCTAACGCTTGGACAGCTTCCATGCTCAGCCTACCATCGCTGAGCAAACTCATCTTGTCCCGCTCCAAGCTGATTCTAGCCTGTTCTGCCTCGCACTTCATTTTATCGTGCGCCATTTGCAACAATAGCAACTCCTTTTGTTGCTCAAAAGAAAACTTTGTACTACCAGTAGCATCCCCCACAACGCTTCCTGGTTTACCCGGCAACACTTTCCGCTCCTGCAAGTTCGCCCTCAATATCGCTCTTACCGTATCTTTCAGCCTCTTATCACTGATCACTATCTCATAATGGTCTGCAATTTTTAACAGCTGGTCTTTAGTGCAATCCTCTAAAAACAACTCCGATGGAGTCTTAAAAAATCCTCAATCTGAGACATTTTTCAGTAGTGGACGCGCTGGCTGTAACCTGTAAAAGAAGAGCGTCCCCTCTATCTGCCTAACCCAAATATTTAGCTACCTAACTCACCTGGTCTTCATGTGGTTACTCGCGGCGGGTAATTACGCACTCAATACCGCTGGTAAAGGGAAGCGACCAGTCACTGGCAACAACCCGATCACCACGGCGATGCTCCCGAGACAACCGCTCCAGCCGCTTTCACCCCAACACTACTAAAAAAACAAACCAGCGAAACTCAAAGAATCAACGCTGCTGTGCCTAACAGGGAACAAATAGCTTCAGCTCAACCACAATTACCCCAGCACGTCCACTTACCTTCCCTTGTCCAGTAGTTTTTTTTTCCAAATTCCGAATTCAAAACAGGACGAGCCCCCAATTTGTCATGCCCGGCTCACAGGCATGCCAAATAAAAGAGTCACACAGGATTTAACGCCAAACAGTATGCTTTTATTTAGCGACTAGGGTATAGTACCAGGCCAGACTACGGTGAGATGGGGCAGTCAGTGAGTCAGTAAGGTTGTAGTGTATGTGTGCATGCTAGGGCAGTAGATGGAATGTTGTATCTCAGCAGGTACGGAGCGATGATCATTGCGCAAGACGAGCAGTAGGGAGCAAGGTTTCCACGCGATCTCTCTCTCTCCGAATCTCCCATGAAATCCGTGGGCGGTGCTCTTATAGTAGCAGACCCAGGTGTTCCCAATAACGAATGAGCTGGCCACACCTGCGGGGCATCTGTAATACAAAGACACTGACAAAGACAAGTAGCTCTCCCAGCAACCATAGAGGCGGGGTCGTCACAGGACACATCTGCTCTTTGAGCTTTAACTATGTCTGCAGGAATTGCCTTATCCAATGCACTGTCAAGCTCAGGGTGTGGATCAGTTTCTACGTGCTTAGTACCCTTAAACTTCTCACTTCTCTTCTGGCTCCTTGTCTTGCGTTTTAAGTCACCAAACGGTAACATGTCCCATGACCTGTCCCCGTCTTGTGTTTTAGTCTGTGAGCAGGTGACTGCCATGTTGCAACTCTGCTCCTGGTCTACAAGTGTTGCTAGCCCTGGAATATCCTTCCCCAAGACTACCGGGTATGGCAGCTTCTCTGCCACTGCCACTGTGACCAAATACGACACATTCTTCACCTCCAGGTACACCTCTGCAGTAGGGTAGGATACCTCATCCCCATATACACAACGGATAAGCACCTCCCCATTAGCAAGTGTGTTACGTTTGGCTACCAGGTCTGCTCTTACAATGGTTTGGCTACTCCCAGTGTCCACCAGCGCCTGAGCCTGTTTCCCATCCACCCGGACTTCTATTAGGGACTCCCATTGATCTAGTCTGGCTCCCCCCTTACTAGTCTTTGGGATAAATGCAACCTGTGCATCCTTGCGCTTTCTGTGGGGACAATTGATTTTCATATGCCCTGCCTGACCACAGTAATAGCACACAATTTCCTCTGTACTAGCACTGACAGTTCTAGGGCTTTTGCTACTATAACCACCATCCCGACCACCCTCAGGCTTACCTGGCCATGCTGCGTGGCTCTCTTTCACCCAGGCCATCTGGTAAGGTCTTAACCCTCGGCGTGCAGAAATGAATGATTCTGCTAGCACCACTGCCTCCTTTGCAGACTTGGGGTTATGTTCATTTATCCAGAGCCTTACATCGCTGTTCACCATCCTCAGGAACTGCTCCAGGATCAGCATGTCACCGATCTCCTCCTTTGTATGGGCCTGTGGACAAACCCATTATTCATACAGCTCCCGCAGTCTGGTGAAGAGTTCTTTGCATGACTCATTCGGTAATATCTGTGTGGATCGAAATCGCTGCCGGTAGGTCTCTGGATGGATTTCGAATTTCTCCAGGATCACCTCCTTAATTTTGTCATAGTCCATTGCATCAGTGAAGTCCATTGCGATATACGCCGCTCTTGCTTCGCCAGAAAGTAGTGGCACCAGATTAAGTGCCCACTCTGACTTTGGACACCGACTTGCTGTTGCGATGCGTTCAAATGTCAATAGGAAATGCTCTATATCCTCATCCTCAGTGTACTTCTGCATTTTGGGGCCTTTCCACGCAGTGAATTGTACTGGTATCATTACAGGCACATCCGGTGTCGGCGCTTGGACCCCTATCATTGCGGCTTGGGTTGCTGCTGCTGAGACTGGAGCTGCTGCTGCGCCTGGAACCGCTGTTGTTCCTGCTGTGCCTGGGGACCACCGTCGGGACTGCTGCCGCTGAGCCTTGGCCTCCTGCTGCCCACCACGGGTCTGTCTGGGCTCCACCCGTCCCAGCTCGTAATGGACTTGTTGCCGTTGACACTGGAGCTGATGTTGACGTCCCATGTAACCCCTCCAACAGCCTGACTTTGCCCTGGCCCTTCCCAAGCTCCCATCTCTCCTGCCGCACTTCCTCTTGGAGAACATTGAAGTGATGCACCATACCTTTCCACCTCTGGTCTTGGCGGGCTTGTTCCTGCTTGGTGCGCTCCTCCTGTTTCTCCTGGGTAGTCATTAGTCTCTGGAACATTTTGTGGAGTTCTTGCATTGAATTTTCCATAGCTGACTGGGAACAGTCATCCTCTTCCGGGTTTTGCTGCTTTTTCCTTGGCATTGTTGCTTCTCATCCGCCACCTTTCAGTCTGACCTGAGCACGCTAGTAGTTTCGCTGCCACCAAATGTAAAGGAGTGTGCCCGAGCGGTTGGTTGGTCAGACTTCAGGGATGGATGACAGGCACAACAGTACAAAAAAAGGTTTTCTTTAATTTTCTTCCAGTAATTCCAGTAGGTTAAAACTGACAATACAAACAAACAACCAAAACACTGAATGTAAAATAAAACAAACACTGGGACAATGCCCAAGCTAGCTATTCTCCTTGGTTTGACGCAACCATCCACTTAGGTCTGCTCACGTCAGCAACCTCTCTCGAACTGAGCTGTGCGGCACGTATTTAAACAGGTGGCCGTTACCATTAACACGCATCAATCAATTAACCGTTGCACACAGTATTATCTCCTTACATGCATACCGACATAACCCAGTACATATATACGTGCATGTTATCGTACTAACTTTGCCATTACACACTTTACCAAGAAGTTATTTAAACACACTAGAAACACCCCTGCCTCAAGGAGCGCATCCCTAGCGGCGCGCGTAACAAACACAGATAATCATCCCCGTTTGCATCCCCGTTTGCTTCCCACGTTCCCGGAAGACACAGGCAACCGGTAAGTACGCAGCTAAACATCTCGTCTAATTGATCATTGCACACAGAGACCCCATGCAGGGTTAAATCACCCATAGCATTATACCTACGCACACCACACAGTATAATCACATAACACAACGTTCATATTTCTGTCCATCAGAACGTCTTGTACAATCCGTGATCAGGAACCCACCGCTTTACGTTACAGTCGCCATGCGCTCTGTCACACCTATGCTTACTGATATAGTGCAAGGACCAAAATAGAAGGTTTAATATACTGTCTGAATATTATAGAGGCAGAATAGTTGTAGGATAAGTACAAATTACAAACACACTTTACCAAGTCCATCTTGAAGTCTCACAAGAAAGAAATATCTGTCAGAGTCTGATGGAGGCTTAAGGCTTTGGAAAAGGTCTCTGTCGTGTGGAAACACAAGATAGCGACTTTGGAGGGATGTGGTCAGGTACTTGTTGTATGTTCTGAGAAATTGTCTAGATATAAATTTTAAACTCACACATGGATTTGCCCTGTTCTGTCACTCCACCAATGCATGCAGGCAGATTACCTTTCACACTGGACAGGCTTTGTTCCACACTCCGCACACTTATTCTACAGCGAAAGCAGTCACAACTGGGATGGACTCTGACCACTTTCCTTCTCAATTCACATCCAGCTGTGACCCAGACAGCCTAAGAGGGGGGACATGAGCAAATGGAACCCTACAGGGTTATGTGACTGAGACATACATCCATAACTGAGAAAATACAGAGGCCCAGTTTCACACACCAAGAGATTACGGCCTATGTCTTCATATTGTTTTCTTTTTTTTCAGAAGCATGAATCATGAATTTGAACAGAGGAGGAGGAGAGAGAACGAGTAGCTGCAGTTTTGCAAGACCCATCCTTATCCACCACATTCAGATGGTTCAGTGGCCTTTCACCAATGACACATTGTCAAACTTGAGCAATACTGCACTTCTGCATTTTACTTTTTCACTCTTCTGGAAGAAAAGAAGGCTACAAGAAAGACTACAATCAACTCTTTAAAGTCCACACTTTAACCCTGCTATTCTGTTGGGTCAAATTAGACCTGTGTAAAGTTTTTTTTTTTATTATTGTTATATAGAGCTGAGGACCATAGGACCCTGGGACAGCACATATGTAGGCCCAGCAGAGGATGTACTTCCTGCGCCAGCTCAGGAAGTACAACCTGCCTCAGGAGCTGCTGATCCAGTTTTACACTGCAGTCATTGAGTCTGTTCTCTGAACATCCATCACTGTCTGGTTTGGTTCGGCCACTAAACTGGACAGGAACAGATTACAACGGACAGTCAGGTCTGCAGAAAGGATTATTGGTGCTGACCTGCCCACCATCCAGGACCTGTACACATCCAGAGCCGTCACTCTAATGAACAGTTGACAGATTATTATATTTTATTATTATATTATATTTATTTATTATCCTAAACTGTCGCATGCATATTTTTCAGTTTAAGTACATTGAGAGCAATTAAACCAAGAAAAAATTCCTTGTATGTGGAAATGTACTTGGCCAATAAACATGATTCTGATTCTGATGTAGAACTGGGGAACACAGGACCCTGGGAAGATAGGAATGACCTGGCCTGTGTCTACTGGACTGGAAATATCTTTATATACAGATGTGAACATCATCAAGTACTTTCTCTGCAATGACAAATTTGAACCACGCGTTGCTGAATTCAAACATAATTTGCAATAAATGTATAAACTCCGGTATGGTATCTTTACATGAAGACCAATCACAAAAATATGATTATGTTTTTTTTGGATATCTATTTCCCCTCTTAGGCGATTTAGCAACTGCCCCTGAATATGTTTTTTATATGCCACTGGCTTTGGTGTGCTATTACTTCAGTAATCAACATCAGAATACTTGTACGTGTTATAATAAATATTGCACCAACATATGCCAGTGTTACAGTCAATGCTGCATCAGTATATACCAGTGTTAGTGTGCCAGTGTCACTACTATAGTACACGCATGCATAAGGCACTTCTCATGCACACTCCTCCACTGTCGCTTCACCTCCCATCTTGCAATTGTTACAAACATGCATTTAACATTACTGCAACCCGTTTTCCACTGAACGATGATAACATCTTTTAAGATGACTCTGTCATGACTAAGTGATAACGTCTCTTTAGATGACTCTGATGTGTGTATTTGGATCCTTTAAAAAAAACAGAAGATGTGCGTTTATCCACACTTTGGCCGTACTAGGAGACTGAGTAACAAAAAGTTCTCCAGATTTTGCTCTCCTCTGTTCAACAAAATGTCTGGGACGCAAGGAGGTCTAGGGGAGGTCCAGGATGTAACGCCGGAAATCCAAACTATGTGCGAGTATCACGAGGGTCCATGACATGGGGGTGCAGACAGAGAGGCCAGTGCCAAATCCTTTCCTAATGACTAAGATACATTTGTGTGTACTACCGCTACACTTGAATAAAACAACATATAGAACTGATAGATTTACTTTTTTCTCTAGTTTTTTGTTTTTTAGTTAAAAGCCTCATATTCACAGTATTACTACACTCTCTGCTTATGCATGTGTGTGTTTAAATGAGGTCAAATCATGTGTGTACAGTCGTGGTTATGTTTAATGGCTGTGTTGTGTATGGTTGTTTGCTATGCCATTAGCATGTGAACTGCAGAGTCAGTTATAGCACTTAAATCAGCAACGATTAAACACTTTGGACAAAAGCATCTGCTAAATACTTAAACTTTAACTTTAAGTTAAAAGCACCAACATCAGAGGGCTGTGTTGGATCGTAAGCTAGTGCCTCACTCTCATCTTGTGTCACTCTCTCTCTCACACACACTGCCCCGCCGTATCTCTCTTTGCTACATCTGCAGGTGAAAGCCGCTGTTGAAGAGAATGTAAGAAAGAAGTATGACGTCTACACTGCCAAGAAGTACAAGAACCAAAAAGTGGCAGGGACAAATTACTTCATCAAGGTATCATACTTCTGTGTGTGTGTGAGTGTGTACATGCAGATATCATATGCATGCAGGTGTGTGTGTGTGTGTGTGCGTGTGTGTCTGTGTCTGTTCAGTGAACTCATTAGTAATTCGATAACTGTTGCCATTCTTGTCTGTAGATGTAATTTATCGCCAAACTTTTTGTCTTTTCACTTCCTCTCCTTCACTTCTCTCCCTCTGTTTCTCCGCCTTTCTCTCTCCTCTCTGTCCTCTTCACGGGTCCCTCTCTGTCCTCGTCTCTCCACGGGTCCCTCTCTGTCCTTGTCTCTTCACGGGTCCCTCTCTGTCCTTGTCTCTCCTCTCTGTCCTTGTCTCTCCTCTCTGTCCTTGTCTCTCCATCTCCTCAGGTTCATGTTGGAGGAGACGACTACATCCACATCCGTTTGTTTGAGATGCTTCAAGGCAACAAGAGGGAGCTGCACAGTATCCACACCTCCAAAACTGAATCTGATGAGATTGTTTACTTTTAGAACACACACACACACATACTGTACAAATGAAAATGTTTCTCAAAAAAAAATAAAGATGCTGAAATGTGAAAAAAAAAATATCATCATTTAGGTCTTTATTTGTAACATTCTGCCATTTCTTTGTTTTGAACTCTGAGGTCATCCAGTCATTTTATACAAATGTTAAAAAAAATTTAAGTGAAGAGATACAGGAAGCGAGCTGGGAGAGAGATTGGGAATTGGATGGGAAATTGACCGCAAGTCGGACTCGAACCCGGGTCCCCGTGGGCGCTCAGGCCCATCCATGGTACGGGGCTGGTGCTTGCGCCTCAGCTCCCCCATTTTATGCACATTTTTATAACTATTCTGTCACTGAAAGATACTTAAGGGTTAAATCGGTACAATACATCTGATGCTTTGAGGGAATGAGTATGACCTTAATTTACAGGGTGGTGAATAATTGTTTGGTTTAATGTCAAATGTGTCAAAGATGCACCGACTCATTGGCTAAACCCTACCCAATGTCCTAGATGAGGGGTGCACAATCACTTCTGCATCACTACTATAGTGATGTTAAACCCTAGCCAATGTCCTACAGATGAGGGGTGCACAATCACTTCTGCATCACTACTATAGTGATGTTTTAAACTGAAAGTTAACTGTTTTGAATAGATTATCTAAATGTCTGGAAAGTTGGACAGAGTGTTGCTGGTGGTGGACATTGACTGAGTCAGGTATCCATGAATTTCGGAAGAAGAAGTCATTGAATGTATTTTGTATCTAAGCAATGAAAAAGTATCCACAGTTTAGTTCACATAGTCTACTGATATGCTGAATGTGTTAAGTGTTTTGAAAAAGTGTACATGGTATTGAAACAAGTGTGAAAATGATTGGAAAAAACTCTGATTATTGGAAAATGTATTAGTCTTTTTCATAAAAAAATCATATTTCAGTGCACCTGTCACATCCCTTGGATAATTATAGTTCCACCCATTTAACACTAGAGGGCGGACTCATCTAACGATGGCCACAAGATGCTTCCAGAATAGAGTGTGAGTGCAACCAGGACAACAGAATCCAAGAGAGGCTCTACCAGGCTTAATCAATCAACTGCATCTGCAGATCATTTTGATTTCTGATCACAGGCCACAAAACCCTGTAGCTACAGGATTTTAAAGAGGTATAGCACAACTAGATGTAATAGAGCTAGAAGCAGCTGAAACTAATGTATCTAGATGTAACTAGATGGAAGATTTCTCTCTCTCTCCCTCTCTCTCTCTCTTGCTCACTCACTCAGTTAAACACACAGACACACACACACACTGACACACACACACACACACACACACACACACACACACACACACACACACACACACACACACACACACACACACACACACACACACACACACAGAGTGTAGGATGGCCAGAAAATACATCTCTTGAAAGTCAGCAAATATTTCTTCCTTTCTCTAACTCTCCTGATGGAAACTAGCTTGATACAAGTTCACATTCTTACAGACCGAACTCTTATCTGTCAGGGGTGGCAGGAATAATACTTTGTTACAGTACTTGATTATTTTTGGGGCATATCACTGCTTTTGTATTTCTGTCAACTTTCACTTTTACTCCACTTTTTACTCCACTAAAATGTAAATCTTTACTCTGACAGAGTTCTCCTAAGGATCTTCATTACTTTACAACAAGGTAAAATCAGAAGAAATTTGGTTTACACTTTACTTTAGGGAACAAATGTTAGCCATTAACACATAACAAATTAGTGTCTGTATAAGTGCCCAATAAAGTCTGCATTAAGCACCATTAATAATTTATTAGGCCAGTATTCACGAATTTCTAATTCTCAATGAGTAGGCCATTTATTCCTGGTACATCCTTAAGAACCAATAAGTTGGTCTTAACCTATGCTTACTGATATATAGCAAGGATCAAAATAGAAGGTTTATAGCTTTTTAATATAGTAGCCCATACCTCAACATTTCCTCCAGGCGTATACCTGTGGATAATTTAATTATGCCATTGTATGGATATGTTCATTCTACTCTATATATCCTACGTATTTCTGTAAGACTTTCCTCGTGACATTCGACCGTGCTTTCAGAGGTTACTGTGCTACGTGTCGGAATAAACTGGTTCTTTCGCTAAGCTGTCTTCCCAAGATTTTTGCTCTGAACAAGCTAACTTGAACCAAGGAACCAACTTTGGCGTTTTATCAAAGATTCGCCAAGAACAGCATACTCTTTCACATGCATAGGTCCAAACCCTTATTATGCTCTGCTCTGTCTGTATACAATATTCACAGTATTATGTAGGTCTCTTCACAAGTCTTACTATATGTCACACAGAACACTCCTGCTTTGTTGTAATTGAACTAGAGACAAAAGGACACCCAAGCTCAACCTTGTTTTTCTGCTAGCAGAAAGTCACCCCAACCAAAGACACAACACAAACACATAAAGGTTTTTCTTGGTGTTGTGTTAGTAAAATTGTGCGTGTTGAATGGAGTGTAGTTGCCCGAGTCTACGGGGTAATAAACCTCTCCCCTGATCGCAACGCAAAAGAGCCAGGCTTGTTCATCTGGATTGACTAGTTTGCCAACAGTCGAACAGCGCACTGCCCCAAGTGGCTTTCTCTGTCGGACGAGTCAGGCTCACTGGGTCAGGATGCTCTGGCTCACGACTGGACACATTTGTTCATTCTTTGTGTACATGTATATATATATTATTCTTTTTCAATACCGTTTTTAGTTCCTAGTTTCACTCCCTCCTTGCTTATTCTCTCACTTTATGCAGTGGTCATATTACGCACTGCTATGTGGTACATTTAGTTTTGTAAACCTAATGGTAGCCTCTGATGTAGCTCTAAAGGTTGGATACAGAGAACACAGAATGTACCATCACTACCACTACCACTTAATTATGGATTACCTAGTTATAAGGTCAGAAGAGTAAATATATATTAGGAGAGAGTCCAGTTCAACCCTCTTGTTGGTTAGGTTCTTCTCTTCCTGCTTCAAATATTTATCCCATCTGAGGACATTACAGACAGTACATAGGAAAGACAAAGGCTAACACTTCCTCCTCAGATAAGGCTGATACCCCCAGTTTAGCAGTAGCTGATTTGAAAGATTTTAGTTAAAAATAACTGAAAACTCTACATCCTTGTAACTAATGCCTTATGTATAACATACAGTCGATTTTTTTTTTAAGAAAAGCAAAAAATATCAGAGATTGTAGTTTTTTCACTTTTACATTCTAATTCTAAATTATAACGTTTAATTCTATTGGTACAAAACCTGGGGCCCCACAGTATGATTATGGCTGGCTGGCGTGTGTGCAGTGCACACGGTGTGATTTGACATGGAAGTAAAGCTCTTGGCTGCTGCACCAGGTTGCCAGGGCAGGAGGTGAGTGGTGCAAGTTATAAAAGGTGAGATTGATCATTCTCTGTGCATCCTGCTGCCCTGGACTTCTCAACACAAACACAGGACACGAGAATGAAGACTAACCAAACACATGAAACCAGTTTCTCCTCTCTGCCCCAATATTGATGGCTGACCAAAGAAGAATGCATTGATAGAGTATGTACTTAAAGCACTATAAAAAATGTTAACACAATGGGAGACCTAACAATGTTTATATTTATTTTTAAATACAGAAAAGTGGTCAGATATTAATTCTCTGTATTTGGCAAATCAAATCTGCACTGTAAGTGCTCATTGTTACTCATTCAGAACAACATAGCTTTTTATAAATTGCCTAAGCCATTGTTTTTCTACAGTTTGCTTTGGGTCATTACCTTGTCAGAACAAGGACAAGGGCAAGTATGATATTGACAGCAGGTCAGGTGGTCTGTTAACATGTACTGTATGTTTTTCCTCTGCCCATGGGGCCATGGTAGGTGGGAGAGCCTCAGAACAAAACTCATCTGCTGATGACCTTAAGACCTACACATGGCTAACATGGCTAAAGTCTCTTCACTAAGGCCTCGGCGTGCTTCAGCTGGGCAGGAAGCTCATATTTACCTCCCTGTTGGTCCGTTCTCTGCGTACTATTCCCTGGCACAGTATCTCCACGGCATTCCCCGAAGGACAGATGGAAGATTACAGCCTGGTTACAGAGATTTATCATATATGCATTGCAGCCGTGCCTCCTTGTTTCCTAGGTAATGATATGATAATACCTATGATATACAGCCAGTCTAAAACAGCAACGTTCAACAGCGACATTGGCTGGTTATCACTGGTGTGTCCGATTTAAAAGAACTAATAAATGAGAAATGTGACCATGAAATACTACATGTTTGTTTGAGTATGGAAAAACCCCTATGCTTGACTGACTCAGAACAATGAGGCACAGTCACTACACTGCCTAGGGTGACCAACCGCACAGGTAGGCAAGACCACATCTCTAGGACTAGGTAAGCAGACTATGCAAAATAAAATAAAGTAAATGTTAAAATTATAATTCAAAATGAGATGTTAGAATGAAAAAAAACAAGACACTTTCACATCAACAGCCATTCAAAGCAGGCATTAAAGATAAAATCTCTCCTCTGAAGCCACCTGTTGTTCTGTGGGGGGGATTTGCAAAATAGTACAAGTTCACCAAATCACCCCACCCCAGTGTCAACAGCACAGCCTCTAACATACTTGATAGATATTATAACGTCCATCCAGTCACCTATTCCTTGCAAATCAGCAAGGCAGGTCAGGACGCTGTCTGAAAAGAATCACATAAGCTAAACAGAGATACAGAACAAAGACAAGTACATAGTCTCCTGCTGTCACCATTATGATCAGTCACAAATACATTAGATCAGGCTCACACATTGGGCAGATGAAACATAATTGATGACAACCTATAATGTCTATAGTGTTTAAATTATGTTGATCTGGCAGAGGAAGATTGTATCACTGATATTTATGCCAGTAACCCCTTATAAGACAGATGGAGTGTTGCAAAAGGCCCATAAGGCTGCCTGTGAGAAAACAAATAACACCTGCCCCAGGAACATTGTGTTACCTTAGGCAATTACTTGTTGGAGGGAACACTGAAGCAAAGACCACAGACAGTGATACGATTTTCTTCTATCATGCAAAGACAATGGCTGGCAAGACGATTCTGTTTGGATGTGAAATTATTATTTTTGAGCCGTTATTCACTCTGCAGTTTTGATGCTTTATATATAAATAGCTTTTCTCCAGTCAAACACTGAAATAAAACTATAATTCAAATAATGAAACAGCTGAATGTTTATTTCCATGTAGCCAATACATGTAATACACTGTAACAACTTGTCATTAATTTAATACATAAGAGAGGGTGATGTGAGGTGACCTGGCATATGATTAGCTGTACAGGTTAAATGGATTATTCATCTACAGTCAAAACCGGTTAATAATAGATTGCATCAAGAAGAGAAGTGTTAAAACCTTTGACATTTTTACACTCTTGTGTGCTGTGGGATGTCAAGATTGTATAGGTTACAAAAATCACCTCCTTGTTTCAGGTTTTCAGTGGACCGTCTCAGCTACTGTTACAGCTACCGTTTACTCTGATTAGGTTCTACAATCGAAATGAGAATTTTATAAGGATAATTCACTCCTATAATTTATAAAGAATACTGTTGCTACTCGGAATTGTATAAGGATTATTCACATAGATTCCTAAAACAGATGACATTTTATGGAAATTGTTATTATCGTATCCTGATATCGTCCTGTCCGTTTTACGCGTCAAGTGCTCTGGTAATAATTGATAGATTTCCTAAGACTATAAAAGAGGGCTCGTGTGGGGCAGCCGGGTTATATGACAGCCAGAAGAGTGTGGAAATGATTAATAAGGAGAATGATACCATCCGCCACATTTGCTTTTATTTCAGTGCATTACGAAATTACTGGACACCAAGCTAATACGCAATGAAAAACATCGGAGTTCTGTTTGCGCTTCTTATTTTTTGCGAAATAAAATGCGCAGTGGCCAGTCCAGGAGACGGGCTCCACACCTGGAAGAGATTCAACCAACTCTCAAACCCCGGTGACAAAGCGTTTTTGTACGATACTTTTCCAGAACATTTCATGTGGTCTGTTGGCACTGCCGCCTACCAGATCGAAGGAGCTCATGACAAGGACGGCAAAGGGCTGTCCATTTGGGACACCTTCAACCGCGGCGGCACTCGGATAGTGAAGGGAGATGTGGGAAGCGACAGTTATCACAACATACCTGGCGATATCCATGCTTTAAAACTTCTTGGTGTAAATCACTATCGCTTTTCTATCTCTTGGTCGCGCATTTTCCCAAATGGAAGTGTGAGCAGCTACAATGAAAAAGGAGCAAACTACTACAAAAAGCTGATAAACAGGTTAAAAGAAATTAAAGTGCAGCCTGTAGTCACTCTCTACCACTGGGATTTGCCCGACAACCTACAGAGTCGCTATGGCGGATGGGGTAATCCTATTCTCGTTGATTTATTCAAAGAGTATGCAGACTTTTGTTTCAAAACATACGGAGATGATGTGAAATACTGGATCACAATCGACAACCCATTTGTGATCGCCTGGCATGGCTATGGCACAGGAAAGGTGGCGCCAGGAATAAAAACCGACTCAGACTTGCCATACAGAGTGGGGCACAATCTCCTTAAGGTAAGAACATGTCAACACACACAGCAAATAAAATGTATCCTACTAAATTTAAGTCTACTTATTGAGGGAATCTACTGGTTAAAATGCTCGAATTATTATAAGGTATTATTATTAATAAGTATTAGTATAAGTATTTGGAAGAGGAAACTGTATTAGTTCACCTGAAAATGTGCTTAAATCTGGCGTCATTATCTCCTGGCTGTGTCTGACGAGAATCATTTTACTCATCTCTTTGTAGTGGAATGTGGTCATCCATGTTGTTTCTGTTCATAACTGTTTTCTCTTAGGCCCATGCAGCAGCTTGGCACACATATGACAAACATTACCGGGCCAAACAAGGTGGAAAGGTCTCAATGGCCCTGGCCTCCCACTGGGTACAGCCCATCAGAGCCCGGCACGAGAACCAGCGGGCTTGCCAGTGCTCTCTGGACTTTGTGCTTGGGTGGTTTGCGCGACCCCTCTTTGTGGATGGTGACTATCCGCCGTGCATGAAGCACAAACTGTCTCACAGACTCCCCGTCTTCACAGAGATGGAGAGGCTTCACATCAGCGGCACGGCGGATTTCTTCGCCCTGTCTCACAGCCCCTCGCTTAGTTTTCAGCTCAACACAAGTTTTCTGTTCGGGCAGGATGAAGAGCTGGACCTGCGGAGGCTGATGTACTGGATCCACGCTGAATACAACAACCCGCCTATTTTTGTGGTGGAAAGTGGATGGTTTGTGCAGACCACCACCAAAACCAAGGATGCTACATGCATCACTTATCTGAAGAGATTCATAATTGACACATTGAAATGTGAGAGCTGTTATGTTCAAATATATAGTATATGTAAGATAACGTTACCAAATGCAATCTAATGTTTAACTTCTGTTTTATACCTAGCTATCAGGTATGACAATGTGACTGTGATTGGCTACACGGCCTGGTCTTTGGTGGATGGGTTCGAATGGCACCGGGAGTACACAATCCGGCGTGGGCTGTACTACGTTGACTTCAACACCCCTGACCTAAGGAGGGAACCCAAGACGTCTGCAACCTTCTACAGCAAACTCATAGAAAAGAATGGCTTCCCACTGCTGCCGGAGCACCAGCCTGTCCAGGGGGTCTTCCCCTGCAACTTCGCCTGGGGTGTAGCAGCCAACTCCATACAGGTACACAGTGGAAAAATACAGTGTGAAATTAAAGGTGCAGCCCTTGATCCTGGAGAAAGGCAGAGGAACGTTAGGGAAACTTTGCTGAATTCAACAAAAAGAAAACTAGATTAAAGCAAAGGACTGCACATTTAACTGTAATAGACATTTCATCTAACACCAATAATATTCCATGTGACCCCAGCCAAGCACGGACGGATTAAGAAACCACGGGCCCCCTGGGCCTGGACATGTTAAAGCCCCCCCCCTTCGCGAAAATAATAATTGTGCGCTCGCAAAACACGCACGCACACACAAACACCATTAGGCGTACATATATATTTTACCAACAATGTTTTGGATTTAACGGTTGAATTAGATACTTTGACTATTGTATTGGGAAAGTAAACAGGTCAAAGTTTAACATCCGTAACATCCACCTTCGGAGCACTGCCCTGCTATTGTTTCTGACATTACTTGTGACAGGGCAACAGCCGAGTGATTCTTTTCCAAATTGAAACTGATTAAGACCTACCTGAGCAGCATGGGGCAGGAGAGGATGAATGGGCTGACTATCCTGTCCATTGAAAGAACAAATCATGCATTACCACTTTTATGTTTGAAAGGCGTCGTTCGGCAAGTGTACTGTGCCTCTAACTCAGTCAGCTTGTAGGTCTTGACGTTCAGATTCTGCTCCTAAACTAGATATATCGTATCGTCTCGTCACATGATCAAATAGAGACTTGACATTGGCGAACAAGATACATATTGCCCAGCAATCATCATTGCATATCTGTATATGACAAAAATAACAAATTAAATAAGAAATGATTTAATTGAATCGGCTTTTTAATAGTTTCTATAGTGTATGTACGTAAGGCATATAATTGTGTTATAGATTGCTACTGACGATTTCCCCCCAAAAATTATGAAAACCATGAAAAAAGACAGGTTTGCCATTTTGAGGGAATATATAACATAAGGGATCTTAAAAAGTAAAAAAAAAAATCATCCTTGGTCACTGTCGCATTAAACTAGCGACACTTTGACATCCATATGTTCTGAAAAATGTTGAAAGCAGGGTCTGCTTTGCCTACGAACCTTCCGCGCTGGCTGCATCGTCTATAGTTACGCCCTTGGCGCACATTTTCTAACACAGCACAGATACACTCAATTAAAGCCATTAGCAAATGAACAAAATATACCTTTTTCAACCACAAATAAGAGATACATAACAGCGAGTTCACGCAGAGGCTCTGGCTTACGGGCCCCCTGAGCTCGTTAATCCATCCCTGCAGCCAAGTATTATAAAATGGCTGTACTCAAAACAGGGTTAAAATTCAAACTAAAATGTGTAAGCGCATTTAACTTTGAGGTGTAATTACACTCTTCTGTGTTATTCAATTACTCTTCTAAACACACTGCTTGAAACTGGGCCCTGGACTTGTCTGCTAACACTGGCTGGAGGGCCAACATTGGAGCAGATATGGCTAGTAAAAGCTTGTGTTGATGGTGCACCGGCCCATAGATGTGGATTGGTCACTGTATGCCCAATGGGCAGTGCACCACTGACATACTGTAGACCTGTTACTGTTGAGACAATATGGGGTGAGTAAGTCTTCTTAGAAAGGCAACTTGACAAAATATTAACTCCTACATCCGTCTTCACTGAACTCTTGGACTACAGTTTAAAGTTGATTTCTAATAGAACAGGGCCTGAGGCACAGCTACAGTATTTGCTAGCATTTTACCGTATCCATTGAACAGCATCCCCATGATGGTGATTCCAAGCACATTATCATTATGTTAAGTAAATAAATGTCAGGATTTATAATGAGCCATATAATAATGACTGTTTTGGATTTATAATGAGCCATTGATTAATGACTGTTTTGGATTTATAATGAGCCATATAATAATGACTGTTTTGGATTTATAATGAGCCATTGATTAATGACTGTTTTGGATTTATAATGAGCCATATAATAATGACTGTTTTGGATTCATAATGAGCCATGTAATAATTACTGTTTTGCAGTGTCACACCCCAAACAACTAGGTGCTTCGAGTCCCCCAAATGAGTTGAATGTTTGTCATGGTAGATGAGGCCTAATTTGTAACCTTTACAAACTCATCTGTCCTACTTAGCCTTGCAGATATGCTCCGTCAGTGCGACTACTCTTGTGTGCACATCAAAGTGCAATTACTATAGCCCAGAGTGCACAAGCACGGACTCCCACTGTCAGCCAGTGGCTACTCTAAAGGTCATTTGCTTTTTTTTTTGCCCTGGTTGCATCATATCAGGTTTGTAGTAAGAGTTCCTTCACCTTACTAAAATGAGCCTAAAGCAGCACATGAGTTTGAGTGTGTGAGTTCACGTGAGCCATATAAGGGAACCTATCCTCTCTTCTATGTGTGTGCTTCAGATTGAGACCACCCCCACCCAGTTCGCCGACCCTAGCGTATACATCTGGAACATCTCAGGGAACGGCGAGCTGCAGCGCCTGGAGGGCGTCCAGGCCCCGCCCGTCCGCCGGGTCCGCCACTGCCTCGACTACGCCACCATCCGCCAGCAGGTGTCCGACGTGCAGCGCCTGCGCGTCTCCCACTTCCACTTCTCCCTCAACTGGTCGTCCATTACGCCCACTGGCAACGTGGAGGAGGCCAACGCCACGCTGCTGGGCTACTACCTCTGCTTCGTCGGCGAGCTCAGCCGCGCCAACATCACCCCGGTGGTCACCCTGTGGCACCACACCGTCGGGCGCTCCAGCATCCCTGCGCCCCTCGAGGGCGGCTGGCAGAACAAAGAGACCGTGTGGGTGTTCGCCGACTACGCCAGGCTCTGCTTCCAGTGGCTCGGCGCTCACGTGAAGATGTGGATCACCTTGGCCGAGCCCAACGAGGAGACTCTGGGCTACGTGGCGGGGCACCACCTGCTGCTCGCCCACGGCATGGCCTGGCGCGTGTACGACCGCGAGTTCCGGCCCACGCACGGCGGCAAGGTGTCCCTGGTGCTGCACATGGACTGGGTGGAGCCGGCCGTCTCGTTCAGCCGGCAGGACGTGGAGCCCGTCAACCGCGTCTTGGCCTTCCGCATCGGCTGGTTCGCCGAGCCCATCTTCGGCAGCGGCGACTACCCGGCGCTGATGAGGAGCTGGCTGCAGCATCGCAACTCCTTGGACTTGTTCAACTACCAGCTGCCCACCTTCAGCGAGGAGGAGCGGCAGCTGGTGAAGGGGACCTACGACTTCTTCGCCATCAATCACTACACCACGGTCACGGTGCTGGACAGCACGGAGAACAAGTACACCTACACCAAGTTGCTGGAGGTGCAGTTTGTGTACGACGCCACCTGGATTAAGGCCCAAGATGCCTGGGTGGTGCCCTTTGGCCTGCGCAAAGCTCTGAACTGGGTTCATTCCCATTATAAGGACGTGCCCATCTACGTCATGGCTAATGGTGTGAAAGAGGACCCCACCCAATTCAAAGATAACATGCGAGTTTACTATTTGTACAACTACATCAATGAGGCTTTAAAAGGTAAGTCACACATATCACCATGAAAACAACAGCACTTCAGCACTTCACTTGCACAATACAATTGCATAAATACATCATGGCACATATACATAAATCGTAATTAATCACAACATTCAGTGTCCAATGTGTGTGTCAGTGAGGTGTATCAGTGTCATATTACCACCATCAGTAATTGTCATGACAGTTCTCAAAATGTTTATTGCTATGGCAGCTTGTTTGCAGGTGACATAAGCATCAAAAATGAAATTCAAATCATAGGACAGCTACCATCATGACTGAACGACAGGACACGTAGTCTGCCATAACATATTTATGACATGCTTATGATGGAGGCTTATGATGGAGGCGTCCTAGAAAGTCTTAAGAAAGCAATTCCCTTCATAGCCAATGTCATCAGCGGGGGGTGAATAAACAAAAAAAACTGCCTGGTCATTATGGAGGTACAGCAGAAATAGCTTTGTTTATGAGAAGTGTTGGTTATAAATGTGATGAGTATCGCCTTTGTGGAGCTCCCTCCCCCACCCAAGCGCTTGACCCTGGGCTCAGACACACAAACGACCACGCAAAACTGCTTAATCATTGACAGGAAAGCAGACACAGCTCGCTGAGTGAGGCTGCCAGTATGCCAGTATCATTCTGGACTCCCATGTGATAACACAAATACATGTGAAGCATATGCCCAAGTATACACACAGTCTACACACACACATACACATACAATATATAAATATTGTAAAAAGTTGTACAAGGACATTCATTTTGCACCAATACACACATTCATAAATCTTCGTCCTGATATGACATGTGCATATTTGTTGTGCAAATGTATCTCTGGTTTGGTTTTAAAGCAATCTTGCTGACATTACAGTAATACTTGGGACATCCTCCTACTAGTCACAACATAAAACATGTTAATAATTTCTCCTCAAACCGTTTATTCTCCCTTTTTCACTTGCACAGCTCATATACTGGACGGAGTGAACCTTCAGGGCTACTTCGCGTACGGCCTGAACGACCTTCTTGATCCCGGCTTTGGTATGTACGGGTATGTGCAGGATGAAGTCTTCGAGAAAGCTTCTCTGAGCCACTACCGCAACATCATAGACCACAATGGGTTCCCTGCCCCAGAGTCGCCTCCTCAGCAGTGCCCTCGGCCTGCCAAGCCCTGCAGCGGCTGCCACATCTTAGCCAAGCACTCTGTGGTCGGCTTCCTGTCGTTGCTGGGCTCTGCACTGGTTATTACAATGGGCCTTACTCTGTACTACGCGACCAGAAAGCACAGTTAGACACCTCCTCCTTCTCTTTGTCTGTGCTGTTTGTGATGCTGGTAGAGCTGACGGTGATGGTGAGTCACACATTGGATGTAAAGTGGCTAGGCTTGTAGCGGAATGGAGAATGAGTGTACATCGGCGAAAATAATATATTCGGATATAATCCCCAACATTTTGATTAGTGCCATTAATTTAATTAAATATTTTTTTCTCAGTAACTGTAACGGATTAGAATTGCATTTATTTAGAAATATAATTATGTAACTCCGTCACATGTCAGTAGATACTCCCCACCCCTGGTGTTAGAATATATCAGATACTGTCCAATGATTATACAGGGAACAAGAATATGCCAATCCATGAGATTTAGGAGGTGTTTTATGGAGCCAAATTTAAAATCTGCTGCAAAGATATTCAGTACTGTGGCCAGGATAATTGTCAACATATATTGCTGCAAATGCATTCAATATTGTGGGCAAGATGCGGATTATACCATTATCCCCATAATGCTCCATCATAGAGTGCAGTCCCTTTACTTTAAGCAGTCCACCCTTACAATTAGTGGGAACTTCTTAACAAAGGTCATCTTAAATTGTTTCCAAATCTTTTTGCTCTGTGAAAATCACTGGTGTATTTTTGGTGGAAACAATATTGTGTATCCCTTTAAGGAGCCCCATGTCTTATTTATGTTATTCCTTTTTTAAATATGTGTTTTATCCATGATAATCATAAATATTTTGTATTGTAATTTATTCAAGATGGTTTCATGTTTATTGATTATTATAATGTGTGGTTCGTGAAAGCATCTTACTCTGCATTGTAACAATCTGAAATAAAGAAGTCATTGTGTCCACATTCTGATGTTTAGTTATTTAGCACCAACATGTAACACACACATTATTATATATTTTGTACACAATAAAGGAATAAGTTACAGTCATCAACGAATGCTAACACTTCCAAGCATCTTTAATGAAATAGAATATAGTGCATCACAGTGACACCTGCAGACTCTATGTCCTCCTTTACCATTGATCCTTTACCCTCCTTTACCATTGATCAACGTTTTAACGCCAATCAAACTGTTGCCCCTTTTCTGCCCGATAATTTGATAAACACCTGAATGATCTTGTCCCATGGGGGTGGCTCTTTTCCGATAACCTCAGATGCTTTTTAAAAACTAGATCTGAACTTCTCAGACGTCTGCTCCACAGAAATGCACATGGCTCACCCATCTCCCTACATGGCATGGCTCTGAGTTCACCTACATTGCTGGGTCCAGAGGGCAGTTCTCACTCTGTGACATTATGAATAAACACGCAAAGAACAACTCACCCAATGACCTCCCAGACAGTTGGGTATGAGCTGGAAATATACAGGAACATCCCTATCAAAGACATTAACTGTTTTTGCACCTCTTTTTTTGCATCCACAAGTCAGTGTTTGTCACTGTACTACATAACCTGTAAGGTTATGAAATGCAATTGCATTATACAATTTATAAGAGATGACTGTGTGTGATATTTGTTGGAAATTCAACGTGAAATGTGTGTGAGCTGTATAAAATGGATGATCAGTGTAACTGTAACTGCACAAGAATATCCAATCAAAGTGTTTATTGGTTTTTCATGTGAGAAACACACAATATACACCTCACATTTAACATCACATTCACATTCTACACTATACTATAAATACACAATTGAAATAAATAAATTAAAATAAAATAGAAAAAAGGGGGTGTTAGTTAAGATTGAATAATACTTGAAAATAGTTAATTATGGAGCACTAGTCAGTTGAAATTGAATAAAATGTAGGAAGTGAGACCAAACCTGGTAGAATTTACCCCTACCATCATTCAATCTTGCAATAAGATCTTCAAAGGAGGCTGTACGTCATCATCATCATTGTTTATTCAGGGAGAAATTGACTGAGCACAGGGCTCTTTTGCAGCAATGCCCTGATTGAGGCCACATAGTACAGAAGAACAATACATAAACAAACCACAACAAAACGAAACAGACAAAATAATTTTTTTTTAAAAACACACCAAACAACTCAGAAATTAAGCATAAAAAATAAATAAATAAAATAACATAAAGTAAAAAAATTAAATCAGAGAATCATTCAAAACAACAGCATTGAGGCACATCCTTATTATCTAAAAGGCTCTTAAATTGGTTGACAGACAAATACTTGGTTAATTTCAACTCCACTTGAATAGTGTTCCATTTATGGGAAGCAAAGAACTTAAAAGCTATTTTACCTATATTAGTTTTTGTAAGGGGGATTTCAAGGGAGATGAGGCTCTGTGACCGTGTATTATGACAGATGGATTTTAATTTTAAAAGTGACATGAGATAATTAGGCAGTTTTCCCACTAAGGCTTTATAAACAAATAAAAGACAGTGTTTTTCCCTCCTGTCTGCTAGAGGGGACCAACCAACATTCTTGTATAAGTTACAGTGGTGGGTCCTGAAAGCGTCTCCTGTAACAAAGCGAATAGCACTATGGTAAACAGAGTCCAGGAGTTTTAAGGTAGAGGGTGCAGCATACATGTAAACAATGTCACCATAGTCAAGAACTGACAAAATTGTTGATTGCACTATTTCCATTCGGTTTTCAAAAGTAAAACAAGATCTTATTCTATAAAGAGCACCCAGTTTAATTTTAACCTTCTTAGCTAGGTCAAGAACATGTGATTTAAATGACAGCCTATCATCTAGCCAGATACCTAGGTATTTATAGCAAGGAACTTGCTCAATATTAGTCCCAGAACGGGTGCATATCCTATGGGTGGAGGGGACATTATTTCTACCATTGGAGAAAATCATGAATTTAGTCTTAGACTCATTCAGCATCAATTTGAGGGACTTTAGGGAATCCTGTACACAATCAAAAGCATGTTGAAGGTTTGAAACTGCTTGATCTATAGAGGGCGCTGAGGCATACAAAATTGTATCATCGGCATAAAAATGGACTTTGCAATGTTCTAGATGGTCACAGATATTATTAATGTAAAGTGAGAACAATACCGGGCCTAAAATAGAGCCCTGAGGGACACCAGAATTAATTACTAGGGCCTCAGATGTAAGGCCTGCAACATCTATACATTGTGTTCTACCCGTGAAGTAGTTTTTGAACCATCTGAGGGAGACATTATCAAATCCCAGGGAGTTCAGTTTGCCAAAAAGTATCTCATGGTTTACTGTATCAAAAGCTTTCGACAGGTCAATAAATAAAGCGGCACAACATTGTTTCTTGTCTACAGCAGAGGCTATGTCATTTACCACAAGGGTTGTTGCAGTAATGGTACTGTGGCCAGCTCTGAAACCTGATTGAAAGGGGCATAACATTGAGTTTAAAGATAGAAAAGAGCTAATTTGCTCATTTACAAAGGATTCCAACATTTTGGCTAGGCATGGGAGCTTGGAGATCGGCCTATAATTGTTCATTTCATTTGGGTCTCCCCCTTTATGAAGGGGCACCACTAATGCAGATTTCCAGATGCTAGGAATGTAGCCAGAAAAAAAGTGATAGATTAAAAATGTGGGTCAGGGGTCTGGCTATAATGGGGGCAGCAAGCTTCAAGAGACGTGGGTCTAACTGGTCTGCACCCACTGAGCTCTTCATACATTTAGAATTACGAAGAGCAGAGAGGACTTCATGCTGTTGTATTGGTCTAAAAGAGAAGGATGTGGTTGGGTCAGTTCCCAGTGACCTGGCATCAACAGTGAAGTTATCTAGCACTCCATCCGGTACATCAGGGAAATTAGAAAGGTCAAACAAAGTGCCGCATTGGATAAAATGATTATTGAAAGCATTACAAACTTCCTTAGGATCATTAATTGCTTTATCTTCCAGCATGATCTGCTGGGGTAGTGTAGGTGGGGAAACCCCTTTAAGAGACTTAACTGTTTTCCAGAATTTTGTTGGATTACTACCACAAGCAGACAAATGATTCACAAAGTATTTGGATTTGGCCATTTTTACCAGATGTGTGCATTTGTTACGAAGGTGTCTAAAAGATTGCCAAGCTGCAGCAGAGCCAGTGGATCTTGCTAATGCCCAGGCCTTATTTCTATTAGTAGTGGCCTCACTTATATCATGAGTAAACCAGGGATTAAAACGATTTTTTATCCTACATTTCTTAAAAGGTGCATGTTTGTCAGTGACAGCATGAAAAACCGACAGGAAATGACTCAAGGCAACACCTACGTCCGGAATAAGCTCTATAGAGGTAGGATTGCTGGATAGCAAGTCAAATAAAAATGCCTGATCGTCAAGATTTTTGAGGGACCTTTTATAAACAATTAAAGGGGCAGCACCCTTTCTCCGTCCATCCCTGATGCAGCCCACTGGACAGTGATCACTAAAATCCAAGGGAAACACACAGGTGTGCAGGTAGTGCTGTGGCCTATTAGTAAGAATGAGATCTAACAGAGATGAGTTACTTGGGATTTTCATATTTGGGCGGGTGGATTCAGTAACCAATTGGGTAAGATTTGACTCTAAGCACAGGTCTTGAAATTCATTGGCTACAGGTGAGAACCAATCTAGGTTAAAATCGCCTAATATGACAGTTTCGCAGCTAGACACAGAAGAAATTTTTTCAGAAAGACTCTGTAATGCTTCTGGGACAGCAGAGGGAGGTCGGTAAACACCCACAATGACGATAGGATAGTCACCCAGATTAATATTTACGGCTAACAGCTCAAATTGGCCCGGGAGGGAAGTGGAGATGCGTACAGAACAGTTTAAGTTGTTTTTCACAAACATGGCAACACCACCCCCACGTTTAGCTCTATCAGTTCTAAAAACATTATAACCAACAATTGCAATATCTGAGTCCTTGATATTAGGATTTAACCAAGATTCCGATATGACAGCCACGTCAGGATCAGAGTTGGTAATCCAAATTTTTAAAAAGTCCATTTTTTGGAGCACGCTCCTGGCATTTATGTGTACAACACCCAGACCTTTACGAGCCTTAAACTGAAATAGCGAATCAGACACATTCACAACATTGGAGCAATCGGCACCGACAGACGCACATCCAGCCGCAGCATTGGATATTACATTGTCAACACCGGTTGGCCTAAAAGATTCAACCTCAGGGTTAAGTAAAGCAGTCTTGTGTAATACATTTGGGCATTGTTGTGGAGCAGGCAAAGGATCAGGGTGGGTTATTCGTTTGTCGTTTTGTACGTATCTGTCATTAGCTTCAGCCAGTCTGTAAAACTAGGCCTTATTTGGCTCTTCCAGTGTCTAAGGACAATTCTTACTGCAGTGATAAACCCAGCTAGTAGCACAAGAATATCAACTTCAAGTATAAGATTAATAATAAAAAAAAATGTGTAGCGCCCCCAAACCCCTACTAGCTGAGGTGTAAAGGGAAAATAGCTATTGGCAGATAACAATGGACCTCAGTCTCGAACATTTTCTTAATTGTCTTTTTTAAATATCTTCTTACGAACTTCGTCTCCAGATTTGAGATCAAATAAATAAATATCAAAAATATAATTTGTAGTTGTAATTGTACAGTGGTTGTTTTGGTGATCCAGGGTTATTGCACAGTGCCACGGTGAATTCGCTAAATTCTAAACAGTAGTTTCACATACACGTCACAGGAATAAAAGAAAACGTATCCACTACGCATTGAAAACAATTAAACACACAGCTCTTCAACCATGTACACTTACTAATATATAGTATATATACATACATACTTATAGAAGTGTCAGGTATATTCTTACATTATGAAAAGAAAAATGATTTGTAACTCTGTTACAATTGCAATATTATTATTTATTTTTTTAGGATATAACTGTGATTACACCACGTTACACCACATCACCAAGTCACCAAGGTCCAAAAAAAGATTTATCCATTTGCATTCTTTGGGAGTCGCTAGTGTAGGTCTGTTCTCACTAGGTGGTGCTGTTGTTAAAGTTTTAGGGTTTAATAGCTCACGCAATAGTCATGTATTTTGGGAACATTTGTTTAAAATTGGCCGGTACAGTCTAAAGCAAGTTCTCATCAAGTTCTTATGTGGTTCATCAAGCAAGAGACTGATTTTAAAATAAATCTGTTGGGGCAAATTAAGGAGAAAAACATCAGTGTCTTTATTTTCTAATACCTTTACAAATAATCTTAAATGATATAAACAAAATTTAACAAATTACACAAATATTCTTCTGCAGTTTAAATGCTTCTTCACTGAAAATGTAGCAAGATAAACAGACTTAGTGATTACATAATGTAATTTCAATGAAAAGCATCTTAATCAACAGCTGTTGTGATTATTGTAAATGACAATTCCGATAAATCATAATAGTTCATTACAATTATATTCCCAGAATATGGATTACACATGCAGACCATTTCCAGACCAGTTAAACCCACTAAATATTAAAATTTGCATAACTATCAACACACAAGAAGTGGAAAGTACAATATCCTCACAGAACAACAATGCATCGCATTTGTCAAGTCAAAAAGAAAAAAAAATTTACAGGCTATTTGCGAGTACGGCTGAGAATGATGAAGATGGTCTGGAGAAGGGGCTGGCCATACTAACCCCTCTAACAAGAGGTGAGAATGATGAGTGAGACTGTGTGAACTAAGAGAAGAAAGAACGGCTACAAGAACAGATCTCTGAAGATTGAATGGTGAGATTGCGTGATTTTTGTAAAACAATATACTGGGCGTGCAATAGTATTTATAACTTTTAATTTCACACCTTTATAGGATATATACGTTTTGGTTATCTGAGGTCTCGGTAAACCTTTGGTTTGAATTTGAGAACTGTGTTCATGCATGTTTGCCTTTGGTGAAATTATCTGTAAACAATCCATAGATTTGGGACTTTTCAGTTGAGATAAAATTGTTTACTTTTTATTGTTCTATTTAATCAATGTTGCTGTATTACTTGAGAGAATGTTTGGAGCATTACAAAGATATAATTAGGAGAACAGAATTATAGATACTCTGAATGACACCTTCATTCTGAATCTGAAAAGTAATATATCAATGAGCTTCATGCGCATACACTCAAACATTGCAACGATTGCGGCGAAGGAAAAGTGGAGCAATTCAAACAAACAAAACACAATCATAACTAGAAAAGAAGCATTCTTGAAATATCAAACAACAGACTATTACATATTGTGTGATCCTTTCATAACACATTTTAATTATCTGTGGAAATACCTTTTGGTGTTTATAGCTTTGATATTGTCAGAGTAGAGCAGATGGTGCTTTGATGTGGGTGATAAAAAAAAAAAAAAATGCAATCTAAGTCTCATTTGGTTTCACTCGTTGCTTTTGCGCTACAATTCAGTGTACTTTACAGCAGTGAAGCAAAGTATTGCATTTGTACAATGGTAAAAATATTTACTTTCAGACTGTAGTTTGAAATTCGAACTGAACTATTTTGCCCTCCCACCCTGTTCAAGAGCTGTCATGGAACAGTGAGCACAGAGTACCTCTAGCATAACATGCTTCGGGAGGACAGAACAGTTTGGATGTTGGAAAACGAAACGATGATATTTCCAACAGCACAAGTTCATTTCCTCTCTTTTGCTCTCAGGTTAGTCCAGCACAAACACGTTTAAGTCATCAAGTCACACAGATGAAAATATACCATGCTGTGGCTTCCTCCCTGGCCTTGTGGGACTCTCTCAGGGCTGTCAAGGGACCTCGTCTGAGTGGAATTTAATCGGTCCTTGTAGGCGAATAAGACAGTGAGACGGCAGCAAAAAAATAAATAACATTCACACTTTGAAGAATAAGGAGGGTCTTGAAAATATAAATTGTAAAAACATCCTTCAAACTTCTATAGGGTGTAATAACTCAATTTGAGGTTGACGTGTGGCAGATATTTTCTGAAAGAAAACAGAAGCTCAGATATAAACTTTCTCTCACCTGTTTTAAGAAACAAAATGAGGGACCTCCGGACATTATTATGTTGCTGTTTACATTTACATTTAGTCATTTAGCAGACGCTTTTATCCAAAGCGACGTACAATGTATACACATTTTACATTTACACTGATGGCACACTGCACATTAGGGTATCAGTGTCTTGCTCAAGGACGCTTCGACAGGGAATTGAACTAGCAACCTTCTGATTACTAAACGACTTCTTTACCTCCTGTACCACTGTCGCCCGCTGTTGTGGTTATTCATTTGCAGAAGTTCGATGGGAAGAGAAACTCACAACGTGAACATGGAAGGCCAAAGTGAGAGAGCTGAGAGAGAAAACCCTTCAGCTGTTGTTGCAGTTGAAGACCAAGGGAGTGATATTGCCATGGAGGCTATTGTCCACACATCATCATCATGCCAGGATCTGGGAGGATCTTCTGACCACCAATCTTCTTGTGTGAATCAGACCCAAGACAATCCTCAGACAACCAGCAGTGGCATGGAGCCCCCGAGAAACGCCATGAGGTCCAGGGAGCTATGGAAGGGAAAGCCTGACTTCCTCCTGTCTGTGATAGGGTACGCAGTGGACTTGGGAAATGTGTGGCGCTTCCCGTATATCTGCTACCAAAATGGAGGAGGTAAAAAGCAGTTATACAGCATCTATACATATGGGCATGAAGTTTACATAAGGCACTGAACAAAAGGGGGGTCATTCATTCTGACGCAAAAATGAAAAGTTATTTTAGTTTATTTAGCCAGACATTTTATGAGGACCATTCAACAAGATCATGTACTCTTCATATTTTCTTACATTTCCTACAGTTTATTGTCTGACTAAACGCTTTTTTATCCTCCTGACTTGACCCATTCACCACGGTCGACATATTGATTCTGACATGCTAAACAGGTGCATTTCTGGTGCCATACCTGCTGATGGCTGTGTTCGGAGGAGTTCCCCTGTTCTACATGGAGTTGGCACTTGGCCAGTTCTACCGCACGGGCTGCATCTCCATCTGGGCACACATCTGTCCCATCTTCAAAGGTACGACAAGGAGCCGGATGCTCACAAGGATTGTTAGGATTTAACTATAGGAATGCTCACAAATATATGGAACTGAGGGCTAAACGAAAGTAGGGCAATAAAAGATACTTTATGAATCAGTAAGTTGTAATAAATCAAATTAATCTGTTCAAATCAACGAATCCACAGCTCCAATTAAACAATGAATCAATTAAAATGGCCTTCATCTTTCTCCACCACAGGTATCGGCTACGCCATCTGTGTCATTGCTTTGTACACAGCGTTCTACTACAACACCATCATGGCCTGGGCCTTGCACTACCTGCTATCTTCCTTCCACTCCACACTGCCCTGGACCACATGTGACAACCCCTGGAACACGCCCCTCTGTGCGCTCTACAGCCCTGGGGAGACCAACAACACCTGGACCAACACATCCACCTCCCCTGCAGAGGAATACTACCTGTGAGAAATAAGTTTAAGGATTTATTTAGCTGAGAGTTTTATCCGACGCAACTTACAACAAAATATCGAATCGAGGTACAACGACAATAAAACAACAATAACAAACAATCCAGCAACAATAGAAATTACCCTTGGGTGATCTCACCTGACATACACCTATTTACTGGAATCACTATACTACTATATATCATCCAATTGCATAGATGTCGATTTGTAAGGAATTGAATATTGTTGTTGTAATTCATTGTTATGAGTGAAATTATTCTGAATACTCCAGTGTTGTTTTCCCCTCTAAGCTGTGGAACTGTTGGTGACCCTGCACCAAAGTCTTCCTTCTTTTCCAATTAAAAACTGAGCACCCCCATATGGCAGGATGGAATTGAGGGCAGAGGCCAAGAGGGTGGGGTGCTTGAGTTTCAGCCGGAGAGGAAAAAGGGATCAGAGCGGAGCCTTGTTTTTAGGGAGGAAGTGTTTATTCACTCAAATTCTCACCCAAATATGTCATCCCCCCGCCATCGTGAGGTTTCCCTACTGCTCCCCTGGTTCCGACAGGCGCCAGAGATTCCTGTTTTCAGTGAAAATACACTCTTTAATCTGTCCCTCAGATGGGTGCATTTCTTCCCTTTCATTACTCTTCTGCTTAGCCGTGTGTTTTCTTACATCAAGTACGTTTTTTTCCATGTTCCACTAAAATACCCTAATCGTGTATTTCACTTACACATTTATGTCCATGTTTTTCTATACATATATTCTATGTTTTCTATTATATGTAAAAACTGTCCTTGTATCTGTTTATTAGTCTGCCAGTCTATCTCTATCTCATTTGTCTCCTTACCAATCCCTGTCCATCCATCCTTCCAGTCCGTAAGAGTCCCGAGTCATTCCTCTCTCCTTCCCCAGACGTCATGTGCTGCAGGTACACCAGTCCTCCGGGCTTAATCACCTGGGCTCAGTCAACTGGCGTCTGGCTCTCTGTCTGCTCCTCATCTTCACCGTGGTCTACTTCAGCATCTGGAGGGGCATCGGCACCTCAGGCAAGGTGTGTCAGAGAGCACAGGGCAGCATGAAGGTCACAGAGGGATACAGTTAGATGCTGAGCCACACCGTCTCCTTCAAATACTGCCTGGGAAAGCCCTTATGAAGGGTTTCCAGTGTGTCTTTTGATTGTTCACGGTACTTTGTAAATACTTGGGTTTTTGCATTTTCATTTCTATGTAATTGCGTGTTTGTTTACTCAGGTGGTGTGGGTCACAGCCACCCTGCCCTACCTGGTCCTGTTTGTGATGCTCATCAGGGGAGTCACCCTCCCGGGGGCCTGGAACGGGGTCCTCTACTACCTCAAGCCTGATTGGACCAGACTACTCAACTCAAAGGTGTGTCTGTCTCATTGAGGACATGTCTGTTAAACTATTGTCTCAGGCCTGCAGTAGCGGGTAACGAGAGTAATGAGAACAATTGGCCTCAGCAGTCCTTCAAACCTTTCTGTGTCATGGGCAGGTGTGGGTGGATGCAGCTGCACAGATTCTCTTCTCCCTGGGTCCTGGGTTTGGGGTTCTAATGGCACTTGCCAGCTACAATAATTTCCACAACAATTGCTACAGGTACATTTCAAAAGTGATTTCTATTAAAACAAACCTGAACAAACTCGATTTGTATTACGTACATCTATTTGGTAATAAGCTTTTGATTGACCTATATTCATTTTAACCTGAAGTTGAATGCCTCCGTTTGTTTTGGTATCTAATGTTCAACATATTTACATATTACTGTTTATTTAAATGTAATTTATGTGAATTCTGTGTCGTGATTTAATGGGCTTTTGGACACAACAATATGTATGACACATGACTGACTGAACCTCCAGGGATGCCCTGGTTAGCAGTGGGGTGAACTGTTTGACCAGTTTCCTGTCTGGCTTTGTCATCTTCACTGTCCTGGGTTACATGGCTGAACTGAGAAAACAGGACATTGAGACCGTAGCCAAGGACATAGGTAAGACCATCATAATTAACTATCTGATGATAATAAAACAAGACATTATTATACCATGGCCAGGGACACAGGTCTGATGATAATAAAAAAAAAACTCTAATATGTACCTGGCTAGAGTAGAAGAAGATTTTGGTCAATGTGAATGTATGTTTTCTGCCAGATACTGTGCTGTATATTTTGTTCTACACACCTGCTGATTGTTCTGTTTTTCTAAACCTCAAAAGGTAGAGCTGTTTTGCCCTTTCTCTCTCCTCGCCCCCTCTAATACCCCCTTTGTCTTCTGTAAGGTCCTAGTCTTCTCTTCATCACATACACTGAGGCCCTTGCCACCATGCCAGCATCGTCTTTCTTCTCCTTCATCTTCTTTCTCATGATCATTGCTCTTGGACTTGACAGCACGGTATGTACAGACTCTTCATTCATTCATTCATTCATTCATTCATTCATTCATTCACTTTTAGATGAAAACTCTTCCAACATAGAGTAAATCTACTGTAGTGATGAGAAATGTATTGTGTTATTGAAATTCATGTTCTCAGGCCTGGTCTATTTTTGTTGACTGGTTAATCTCGGGTTAATCAACTAGTTTGGGTATTTCAAATTATATTTGCAAATAAGGATTTGGACTCTTATATTAATCATAGTCTTGTCTGATAGCTTGCAGGTCTGGAGGGGGTGGTCACTGCAGTGTTAGATGAGTTCCCTCGTGTCCTGTTGAGAAGGAGAGAATGGTTTGTCCTGGGCTTAGTGTTCCTCTGCTACGTGGGTTCACTCACCACCGTGGTGTATGTGAGTCACACACACACACACACACACACACACACACACACACACTCACACACACACACACACACACACACACACACACACACACACACACACACACACACACACACACACACACACACACACACACACACCACATAAAAGCACAGACACAGACGTGTGCCCACACATACACACAGACACACGCACGTTTCTTTCATCACCTTGTCCTTATTCTCCTGTAGGGAGGAGCGTATGTGGTGAAGTTGTTTGAAGAGTTTGCCACTGGTCCTGCTATTATCACTGTAGTGTTCCTGGAAGTGATAGCTGTTTCCTGGTTCTATGGTAAACATATTATACTAACAGGAATAAAACATTCATGATCCTTTTTAACCCCAAAGAGGTAGCCAGTACCAGTTACATATGACTTACAATGCTCCAAATGTTTGATTCTTCAACAGTAAAATTCATTCCCTCATCATTCAAAATGTACATTTTGCCAAAGCTTACATACTTGTGTGGCAGGACACTGCATGTAGCATAACTCCTACTGTTCTGCTGTAGGTGTGTCTCGGTTCTGTGGAAATGTGCAGCTGATGCTGGGGTTCTTCCCTGGCTTGTTTTGGAGGATGTGCTGGATGGTGCTCAGTCCCTGTTTCCTACTGGTGTGTGTATGAATTTATGAGCCCTGGTGAAGAGGAAAAGAGATGCAGAAAATACTCTCTCACAAAAACAACATACAAGCATATTTATGGCCAGATAAATACAAATAAGTACCCAAGAATGAATAATACACTTTATGTTGAGCACCTAATGTCAACTTCATATATTTATAAGACACCTTATACACCATATACATATACTATATGTTTACCCTTACCAGTATTTTGTTCATTTAAAGTAACATTCATGACTTAATTGGATGAATTAAACGTTTCCTGCCTGTGTAGGACCATATTCAGTCTAAGTGGCATTGTGTGAATGCAGTTATAGATGTGTGAATCATCTCTCTTTGACATTACCATTTAGTTCATCATCATCAGTTTCCTGTCAGTTGCCCCAGAGCTCAAACTCTTTCAGTATCTCTATCCGCCATGGACTACAGTACTTGGGTACGGCATGGGACTCTCCTCTTTCATCTGTGTTCCTGCATACATGACCTTCTACTTCCTCTGTACTTCTGGCACCTGCAAACAGGTAGGTTGTTGGTCTGCTTTGGGTATGGGTGATTGGTGAACTTTGGTTACAATTTAGTTCAGGCAGCCGCTTCCTTTCAAAATGACAGTACAGTAAAGGCATCAATTTATCAGCATAGTTTGTAACCAGTCTTTCCAGCTGAGCCACAGAGGGACTCTTTAACTTAAGGTTCCATACCTTGATCAACACACAGACTTTGAGAACATGACAACCTGTTCAGTATGTCTTCTTTGTCCATTATTCTGATCTAGTATTCTTCATCCACAGCGCTTGTTGCAAAGCATCACCCCGCAACGTATGATACATGCAGAAGACACTCCGGTGATACAGCTGTGACACACACACACACACACACACACACACACACACACACACACACACACACACACACACACACACAGATACACTTCAACAGGAAATTAAAAAGAAGAGTGCCACTGATCCTCAGGTCATCTATGGAACCATTGTGATGAACTGTAGCTGACAGTCAGGACCCTCCTTTGGGGAATTGGAATGAGCAGTTCAGTGGAAAAACATTTCATGCTCTATAATCCCTGCCATTGTGAAAGAATCATGAACATCTTCAAAAACAGAATAAATCATATCACTTAAAACATATCAGTGTATCAGTATATAGTGTGTGAGGTCAAGAACCAACTGACTGTCATCCTCATTCATCTGTACATTCATATTCGATTTTTGTGTGTGTATAGTACCTGTCTTATATCCAGTTTGTATACCTTATGCCACATACATCAGTGTCATGGAATATTCATATTCAGTTGACTATGTAATAGCTGCAATATGCCAACTGTATTATCACTATCAAAAAATTTAATTTGAGACTGTTTTATACACACAATAGCATTTTTTACTTGTGGTGAGCAATTTTCTGAACTTCAATTTGAGACCATAACACAAGACACTAGATGGCACTATATTTTTAGGAAGTTATAGCAGGGCGATGAGTTCAGACGCAGTAGTAAGTGCACACGCAGCGCATTGACATTTTTTCACTTATTTCGTCAGTTTTAGCAGAAACTGCTATTCGTGCTAGGGTATAAATATAATTACATTCTTGTATCTCGAATTAGGAGTGAATTCATGCATTACATTGTGGATAATAATGGAAACGTTTTTATTGAGGTATTACAGTAAATAAATATTTATTCCACAATTCTGTCAGTTTCCCAAATACCATCCATACTAGCTATCATTTATGGCTAACTAAAGCGCAGAATCGCTTTCTTCTTGTTGTCTGTGTACTTTAAACCTCAACGCTATTATCCCCCTGGTAATCCTAATCTCATCTCTTCTACTCTCGCCCCTAATCCCACCGCAGAAAATGATGGCATTGCAAACAAATTTTGGAGTGATTAATGGGCGCCCCTCACAAGGACACGGTTTCTTTCTCGGCGTTTATTTCGTTGTATAAAAATAATTTTGTTCTTTTCTTAATATTTCATATCAGATATGTGTATGTTTGTATGTGTGTGTCTGTGAGTGAGTGAGATGACATTCTGTGGTATGCACAGGATGAGACGTTGGGGCGGAGGTTACAGCACGTCTGCGACCAATTTCCTGTCAACATAACAGCTGTGCATGAATGCACTGTATCTAGGAGACATTCATTTAATTGGGTCAGTGTTTAAATCTTTCCCTATGAAAACCCGTCCTTCAATGAGACACATTTGATTTATTTTGGTGGATAGCTGGAGGATAGCTGTGCCAAATGTATACGATATAACTTCGTACAAATTGGATGAATGGCAGTCTACAGAAAACAACACTGAAAAAATAATGCCAAGAAATCATTATTGCGGCTGATGGTATTCCCCTGTTAAACTGAACACTATACCATCAGAAATCGGTTCCCCAGCAATTTTGTCCCGCAGCAGTTCGCAAATATTCGAAATGGTAGTGTGTAATGCACAATGGCAATATATATTTACCATACACAATATAGGCAAAGGAAGAGCAGCTGGATTCGCAGTTTCCATTTTAACGTTATGACCAGTTGTTTCAAGCCCTCATCACGTAACTGGGGCATGGCCAAATCTATTGAATCTAAGCATTTAGAATATTTTTAATCATGGTGCCTAAGTTTGAATAAATTCTGCTGTATAATATTTATGTCACATTCACACCAGCTGAACCGTTTAGCTATATGACACTGAAAGAATTTACACATATGATATACATTTTGAGTGAACAGCGAAATAGACTCCAGCACACACAAGGTTAATGATAGCGTGGGGCTTGACAGCTGGTGGATCGTGCGCATGCGCATTACGCACCAACAAGGGAAACGAACGATAGTGGAGCACAGGCGAACTAACCAGGGTGCAGTTGATTTCACTTTACACAATTAGCGATATGTACGTCTCGCCGCTGCCGCTTTCTCGCAGGTGCCCCTTCCCCGGAGCCTGAATGGCGTTGGTTACTGTCCAACGTTCCCCCACTCCGAGCGCAACATCCAGTCCCTGCGTGTCGGTGAGTTATGCTCGTTTCAACCGGGAGCCTTTCTTCCACAGACGGTAGTTTTTGGGTTGATTTCCGCTGTTTTTCCGACTGTCCATTTGTCCCCAGCCATTGCACTTGCGCATGCGTTAGATATAGAATTGTAATTACAATGTATCCGATGTAGTCGTCTTCCAAACAATGCCAAGAGAAACGCGCTTCTTTCACATTTGATACATTTTTACAGCATTTATCACAACTCGTCTGAGTGGGTCCATCACATTTCACGGAACCTAGTGATTATAATGTTCATGCATAGCTCGCAGATCTCTATTTACTTGAAAAGAAGATGTCTTTTCTATGGAGATGTAAATTAGGTTGCTGCTTGCTTTCCTACCGGAAAAGGACCCTCGTGTATGGGGAACTAATTAGACATTTTAGTAGGCATAATCAGTTCGAAAATGAGCAAGAAATGCACCATTCTGAGTCTAAAGTGTATATGTATAACTGTTTGTAGGTCCCCAAAATACATTCAACCTTGTCAATCACAATGAGGAGTCTGTCTAAATGATTCACATAAAGGGCTTCACGCAAGCGGCTGAACCCGTCAGCAAACCAGGAAGCGGCACTTTGTTTTACGCGTTGCCTGCCAACGACAAGGCGATTCTGTACCCTACACAACTTGCATGTTGAGTTGGATATCAGAAAGCGAAAATACGACTTCATCAAAACATATATAGCAAAGCGAAGACAACAAGCTCTTGAGTGAAGAAGTGCATTTGTTTCGGGGGTCAGTCGAGAGGCTATGCGAGAGTCATGATGGTTCACATAGACCTTGTTTCCATTTTGATCAGGCATACTGGATGTGACCGAATCCCTTTCCACACTGATCATTTTGTTCATGTTTCACTGTAAAGGCTTCAAGCTCGCAGTGGACTTGCCTATTCACAGTTGCTGTGTTTTATGCGTGCCCATTTTTTGACATGTATGTGTATGCATACAACTCTGCACTGTAGCCTGTTCCTTTGCCTGGATTGAATAGCTATTTATTATAATCTTTATAACCAGCAGTATCTAGCACTCAAAGTGTGAGGTGCGAAGACTAACTGCCATGAGAGCAGGTAGACCCACATTCCCAAGAGTAGCCTACTACTGGCTGGTGCTGCCTAAATCAGCTAAGCTACTTCAAACGGAATATCAAGGAGCTCTGAGGTGTAATCCTTCACATTGGTGTTCTATTCTGGTGTTCAATATCAGTCTGTGTATCCCGTTCGGAAGCAGCCCAAAACCCTGACACATCGTACTGACTCGAGGTGCCTCTTTAAGAAGGCTACAGTGTTATGCAAAAACAGTAGCTGTTTTTGGGGCCAGACATCAAAGTAAGGCTGTTAAGGTTGCCATGCTTGGTATGATCACTGAGGAACATTTTCTCCTTTGTTGGTACAGTAAATGCAAACACACACACAAACACAGCTTGGCTGACCTGTGATGAAAAACAGCAAGGCTATCATGGAGTGGGTGTCCATCTCTGGACCCTGCTGTCATGTGATGACACTAACTAGCCCCATGTGAGCTGTCTCATGAAATGTCTGTAGTGTTTTTCTCTCTTGTTGTTACTGTTTTTTTTATTTTTTTTTATTTTTAATGTTTTCATTATTGTTAGCTCTCCGCCTTGCTTGATGTTGTGGTCCTTGAGGTCTTCCATGACCTGACCAGCATTACTTGCCTTCTGCCACACGCCATTGGAATTGCAGTAGGGGTGGAGTGGCACTTTGAGCACGTTCATCATCAGCATAGTCTCCTCTTTGCAGATAAGCTTTATGTTGTGTAACATATCACTCTTAGAAACCTGACACTGAACAAACATAGACGGCTGAAGTCGATACAGTTAGAACGTTATGCTAATTCTATAAGGAAGTAAAAGGAGTACTTAATGAGCTAAAACACATTGTCTGCTTACACAACAGTGCTCCTCTCAGAAGGTGATATACTGTACCAGACCCAAAATGCATTGACACACCACGGAGAGCTCGTACAGACAAAGCACACACGATGACCGTAGACCGATACACCAACATAAGTGGGGCTAAATATGGCTTCAAACATCAAATACACACAGGCGAAACAATAACAGCAACTGATGCCAATATAGGACACAAAAGTGAAGGCATAATCACATTAATTCAGAATGACACCACCACCAAGTCCCATGCCCAAATCATTATGGGGGGCGACTATTTACGGCCTTGTCATCCACATCAGCACACAGAAGCACTGCAGTTAGCCCTGCATGCTACAGTACATCATTTGAAAGAGTATTTAGTCTCTGAATGTGTATTTATATTGTGTTTACTGGTAGTAAGTGAAACTGAATCGACGTTTATAATGTTCCATGATGTGTTGATGCATGATTTGCAGTTTCATCATGCTGACCGCAAGCGGTGTGTCAGAAAATCTAGCACACTGAAATCACAAGAATATACTGTACAGATTTATTGTCCTGTCAGAGATAAACACAAGGGCTCCCAAGAGCACTGTCTGATCCTCCCACAGAAACCCAACCCTGGAGATGAGTTTGCATGCGGACCCAAACAATTCCTGTGTGTTTGCATTATGAAAATCTCCCACGGAGGCAATCTGTGTCACAGTTTCGGCGTTGGTCTCATCCCTTTTCACTTCCTGCCCGTGATTAGTCATGACTCATAACCGGTAACGTGCTGTTCGCAATCACTATTCTCACATCCTTTGATGATGTGATTACAGTGTTACGTGTCACTCTGTAGTTTTGTTGATATGTTGTTTCAGTCATCAGAACTCAGAAGGAAACTGTAAGCCTCAACATGGGGCCGGTCTGTCCCTGTTTGTGTCTGTCTGTCCCAAATATGTTTCAGCGTATATATCGTATATATTCACCCGACAGGAGGTCTTGACCCTTCTAAGCTATATGCTAGATGTAGAAGTGTGATTACTAGGGCTGTCAATAGATTAAAAAAAATTAACTAATTAATCGCACATTTTGAAATTAATTAATCGCGATTAAAAGTTTTTTTTCTTCTTAAGACTAAATCTTATAAATTAACGAGTAATCACTTCATACAGCGTGTATTTTAGACACTGTTGTTTAATTGTATTTTTTTTTAAACACAATGGTGCCCCTCGACGGTAAATCGTAAGAATTTCCCCTGAAGCAATTCGAATCACCTCAATCAGCCCACTGTCCTCAACTATGTTGATGGGCCGACAGTCACCGGCAACCCAAATGGCAACCTTTTCACGGACTGGTCTAGTTATTTTCCTAGAGAAGTCATGGAGTGTGGGTTGGCGATCATCTAACCTGGGACTGCTTTCTGTCAGGTGCTTTGCATTAAGGTGATAACTTCAAGACGAGCTGCTTCTGTGATAGCTAAATTCAGCTTGACAAATGCTACATACAACTTTAGTTTTGTCGATTGTTCTGTCATTTTGGCTCTTAAACAGAGACTTTCCGCCCAACAATCCCTCAGCTCTCTCCATCTTCAACTACCGCAGTGGTTCTCAAACTTTTTCTGTCATTCCCCACTTTGAACAAGGGGGGCTATTCAAGCCCCACCTGTCCCTCATCGCTCCCATAAAATGGTAGGCCTGGCCTGATGTAATTCCCAATCCTCTCCCCACCTCTTCTCCGCCTCGCTTCCTGTCATAACTTCATGTCCTATCCAAATAAAGGCATTTTAAAAAAAAATATATATATATATATTATTATTATTATTTTTTTTTTTTAAAGTTGCGTTAATTGCGTTAAAATATTTTATCGTGTTAATCGCGGCCGCATTAATCGCATAGATTAACGCGTTAACGCTGACAGCCCTAGTGATTACATATCCATTCGGTCCATAGACATACCTATCTTACCCATAGATGTTCTCAAGTTTAGCACCTGCTATGCCTGTAAACCTGAGTGAACATGCTCAAAAGTGGCATGCAAGAATTTAGCGATGGCTGACAGCTATACTGGATGTTTGGATGATGACGACTTCAGGTGTACAGAGGGAGTGCAATGTGTATCTGTAGGCATCAATACATTGACAATTTGAAGAGGACTCCATTGCACTCTTCTCCCAAAGATTGTGAAACGATTTTTTTAATATGGGTAGTACAGTATATGGTTGTGTGATGAATCTGTACTGGAATAAGTCATTTGTGGACAGGATTAAGGCCTATTTGCACATACATGTCTTCCATTGAAGGGTGAGGAAAGAGGTGACAGGTTATTTGTATGGAGAAATCCTCTTGAATGGCTCATGTTGACGTACAAAGTAAAGTCGCACACCATACGCAGTAGTTCCAGATCAACCGATTTGTGAGTGTGAGTTGAGACCTGGACTTTTTGGGTGTCAAACAGCTTGATCCACTACAGGGCTGGTTTGACAGATTCACCCTTTGGACAAGGGCCAACTCACTCTATTGTCACATTGAGCAAGAAATATACTCTTTGTTAATTGTTTAACACAGTTGTAATGGTTGAAGCCACAGTTTGGATCTTGAGATTTTTGCCATTTTAAAGTTTTACTCGGGATACCTATTCAATTCAACATGTGATGTTTCACTCACAGGTAGACCTGTAGGCGGTATGGTATATTGTCACAGGATTCCCCACACAAAGTCCCCTTACACAAAAGGGTTAGTCCCACCTCTCAATTTTCAAGCTTCTTCTTCCTCTATGATGTGGTAAGCCTGTAACACTGCACTGACTGGTGGTTGAAACGCTTTTGTCGGAAAATCACAGCACAGAATTCAAGTAAACGGAACAAAAATCATACTCCTGTATTATCGTTCTGTCAACAAGACCCTGAAGCAGGAGTGCCTGCAAAAAGCCCCTACTGTGAAAGCTGTGGCTCCTCTCATGCCATGTCAGAATCAGTCGCGGAGTAAAGCAAGAGATGGAGTATTGATTCCTTCATTACTGTAAGAGCATGCCTATCCTGGCAGCTAGAGCTCCAGTCAGTGTGCCTATTCTCTGGAGATCCCTAATAGCTCTTTGTAACCATCACCACCCCTTACTGCATTCTGCATGTAGCCAGTGCCTCAGATGCCAAAGGATCAATCTTGGTTGGGTGGACAAAATTCATGATTATATCATACTGGGCAGGTTTTGTGAACCCAAGTGCATCCAATTTTCTGAACAAACCTAAGGCAAACAAACAGAACTCTGATTGCAATAAACTGTTGCACACATAGAACCTTTCACTGTAAAACCGTGCGGTCTGAAATTCATAACTACATGTGCAAGCCTTGTTGTGTTTATTGTGGGAAGATTTCTCCTCTTGACCGCACCTAGAAAACGGACTGAGGTCATTTTCCCAGAGTGTGTGTAAATTGAATCCAGGCAACAACAGCAAATCCCTGCGGTCCCTCGCTCAGGCGCTCCCCTCCTTGTATCATTTTCTGTTTAACTCTATTTTTGTAGAGAGATTAGGTTGGTTCCGCAGCTGAAGATGCCCATTCAGCTGACTAAATGCAACTCTGTGTGTTGTTTGTGTACTTGTTTTTGTTTCGGAGCTCATGCACGCACCAAACAGTATGGTTTGGTTACTCTCACATGAACGGCTTTTGAAATTGTTAGGGAGTTGCTTTTCTATTAATTCAAACGTGTGTGTGTGAGAGTGCAAATAAGGTGTTGTAAAAAGTGTATGTATGTATGTATGTATGTGTGTGTGTGTGTGTGTGTGTGTGATGGTATGCAGTAGTGTGGACTAAGAGGTGCAGTGTGCCTGTAATTTCCTGACTGCAGTGTCTGCCTTTTATTCCGATCCAGACAGTGTTGACTGAAAACACACAGACTTACACAAACATAAATGGGTCAGGGGTCAACACCAGCAAGAGTGGCAGGGAGAAACACAGTTCTTTCATTAAGCAGACCGGAGCGTTTCTTATCTCAGATTGTTGAACCTGTCGCCGGTAGTGACATGTGAATGTCGGTCTGAAATGTTACCAGGGCTGCCTCGGTTAGCATGGCTGCGTTTGACACGCGTAGGAACTAATTTTGTCCTCTGTAATTATTTCTCAATGAGCACTGAAGTGCGTCAGCTGTGGTGCTGGGCTGTCAGGATGGTGACGGTCTGTCACCATGATGGAATTTTGTCATTAGTTGGTCACTGTGTGTTTGTATTTGTCTGTGTCTGTCTGTCTGTCTGTCTGTCTGTGTGTGTGTGTGTGTGTGTGTGTGTGTGTGTGTGTGTGTGTGTGTGTGTGTTGGTAGGCCAGGCTCTTTTGGAGCAAAACAAATGTGCATGCGTGTGCCTGCAATTGTGCAAAGTCATACATGTCCCGTGGCTTTATGTAAATGTAATTGTATGCAAACCTCTTCTGGCTCCAGCCTCCTCTTGCTCAGAAACTCCTGTCAGTCATGTCTGCAGCTCATTAAGTCTTGAAGCATTATGTTTGTAACAGACGATCCCAGTTCATTTGAACAAACATGTGTGTGTGTAGCAAGCATCTGTGCAAGTGTGTTTCTCAGGTCTGATAACATCTTTTTTTTTAATTGATTTATTGTTTTGTCTCCTTTAGGAGTCAGGTAGCGGGGAGGAAGACCGCCGTTCTCAGCCCAGAAGGTAAGAGCACCTCCCTCAGACCTCACACATACACCCCCTTCAAATCTCATCCCTGTGAAAAACTCGACAAAACCTCATTCTCCTGGTGCCAGTTTGAAAGGTCATCATTTAGCTGTGGAGCTACGGTGGTACGCACATTGTCCTGTGACATCACAGGTGACCTCCCCCCGTGCATTGCGGTCAAATCCTGCAAGCTTGTGGTCGCAATTAAAAGCAGGTTAAACCTGTCTTGGCCTCTCACATGCTCCTATAAACAGCAATTTTAGTACTTCCTGCTGTTGTGTTGTGTGTGTGTGTGTGTGTGTTTCCCTTCTTGCCCTTTGTTGATATTTAAAACTAACACTGCTGTGTTTCATTGTCTACCACAGGTTTTCCACTTTATCTGCCATATTCTAGTATAAATGCAACAACAGCAGATTTTACATGTCTCATCTATCCCGTAAAACATTTAAACTGAAATTTTACAGCTGTCATCATTCCTTTTTAGTTGCATTGTACAATTGGACAAGTAACTAAATAACTTTTATCATGCCTCACAGAGGCAGCTGTTTCAGAAAAGATTTCCGCCTTGGTAGTTTGTGTGTGACGGAGAACAAGATTAACTTTTCCACTAGAGGGCGGTTGATGTTTGTGCAGTTGAGGTCATGTTGGTCTCTCCTCACAGAGTACTGAGAGCTGAGTTTGTCAGGGTGCTCAGATACACAGCACAGTTGTCTGCAGTTGTTCATCCGTAGGTGAAAGCATTTACTGACTTAAGGAGAAATAATCATTCCAGCCATATTTGTTGTGTTTTTTGTGTGTGTAAAGGCTAAGACAGGTAGAGCCTTTTGTCCAACATTGACAGAACCACTGGTTAGATTTCCCTCACGCTTGACTTCATGCTTGTTTCTGAAGTCTGTGTCTGTTTTGAGACTATGTTACGGGTGAAATAATTTGAACGCTGCACATAATGTGACATTTACACTCCATCAGACGCTTTTCAATTTTGTAAGGGGCTGATGTAGTTAGGCTGGTTTCAGAAGCTTGAAAATGCTGTCAGCGTCATTTCATTAACTTGTTGTCAGCTTGGTGCAAGCCCACACATGCTGTTCCTCCATGTATTTTAACAGCACATGCCGACTGTTTCAGTTTCTCGTAGATTTCCGCATTCAGATGAAATCGAATTAAAGTTGGAGATGGAAGCATTGTGATAGCCATCAGAAAAATACATTGTAAAATTTCACCACTGTATGTCGGGATTCATTAATTAAGTGTGGGGGGCATCCTTATCTTCCAATTATTTTGACATGCTCACCACACATCGAAGGATGGTGGCCAAGGCTCATGGCTAAGGTGGCTAAGTCTGGCTCACGCATTGCTCACAGCAGCTTTAAACAGCGACGTGTGGAGATATTAGAGTCATGTGTACATGAATGCAAATGACATACTTGCTCAGAACCGGTCAGCTTGTTGAGATTGGAAGAACTTGCATGCTTCTGTGGGTGTGCCTTCTATTCCTCCCTTCCTCTCACAGCGCAACACTGAACATCTTTTCCTCATCATCTTACTTCACTTTGGTCTGATTGCATGTGCATATCAGTAAATACTGTTCACTACCTTTAAATACAGACGGCAGGATTTAATGTGTCTTCAACACACCCGCTTAAAGCACATATAATAGTTGAATGGCTTGAAAGCTGTAATTTGTTTTCCCTGCATAGATGGAAAAAGACACGAGTGCAGCCAGGGTGAGTCTGCAACAGACAGGTGTGGGGATCAGTTTCAGGGGGAGGGCCGTTGGGTATTTGGGGGTTCCTGGAAGTTCCTGAAGAGCTTGTCATTTTCTAGTGATGCCCCACAGACTCACGTCACTCACTGCGCGCACTTTTTTTGCAGCTAGTGTTCGTATCACCATGTAATGAAAATGTAGGTTGATCCAATGGTATAGTGTGTGTGATCAAGCTTGGTGTGTCACAGAGGAACTTCATGTTTGGCTAGTGTTTGCTAACCTCTGATCAACACATTGGCCATCTTCTAACACCATAGTGCTCGTCTCCGCTGCAGGGTCTGAAACCAATAGCTGGTTGAACTTGTATAGATCGTAGTGCTGCCAAAATGAAGCTTCAAACAGCCCTGAAGTTAATTGTTGATGCGTGCTGTTGAACTAGGAAAAGATTTGCATATCTGTGTGCATATAATACACTGTGTATGCTCCATGAAAAACTAGTCTTCAGTCATACCATAACAGTAAGTGACACTTCAGACAGCATAGATGTTAAGATTGCTCTTAAACCTTGAAATATGTGTATGAGGGATGTGACGACCCCGCCTCTTTTGGTTGCTGGGCTGGCTGTTTGTCTGTCTGTGTGTTTGTCTTGCAGATGCCCAGCAGGTGTGTTCAGCTCATCAGTGATTGGGAACACCTGGGACCGGTACTATAAGAGCAAATCCCATTGGTTCCAAAGGAGATTCTGACAGAGCTTCAGAGAGAGATTTGGATAGAGAGAGACAAGGGAAACTTTGCTCCCTATGCTCTGCTCTCGCCATGCTCATTCTTTGCGTACTTAGTACGATACACCACTCCACTTACTGACCTAGCATGCATGCATCCAGGCCGACACCACTGATTAACTGACTGTCACACCTCATTGTAGCTTGGACTGTTAGTGTCCTGGCTAATTGTAAATAAACCCTTAGTGTTTTGGATTTTAAACTCTGTGAACGTCTATTATTTGTCATGTCTGTGAGCCGGACATGACAGAGATAATAGTGAACTGGACATTATGGTTTATGCTCAGTGTCCTTATTATGACTTTGAAAGGAGAATTCTGTTCTGTAACATCAAAACACGAAACGTCTTTTTCTGTTTCATTTAGTGGCCCCTCTTCCCTTTTGCCAGAAAATGGCACAGAAAAAAACACTGAAAGTGTCAATGTCATGTACATTACTTTCTGTTAAAAAGGGAATTTCATATCTTGAAAGTAACCCCTCTCCCCAACTCTATTGGTAAGCAAACTAATGTATTGGCCCCACTGTATATCGTTCACCTGCTTACACTGTGACTGATATTGATCACCCGTCAGTATGTTGAGAGGTCACTCCCCTGACCTTCAGTAAGTGTGTGTCTAGTTTCATGTCTGTAGAGTGGAAGTAAATAAAGCAAAGTGATTTTATCCTCAGTGGGTAATGCCAGAATGACCCCAGTGATCAAGGGGTGAGTGTCACACTGCAGCTGAGCATGCCAAATTGAGGGTATGAGACCTCTGTGTTCATCTGTAGTGTTTCTTTGTAGTCCCTCTAGTGACCTTGGCTGACACAGAGCGCGTGACATTGTCATTCCTCTTTGTTTTGAGGGGAGGACTATTAGCTGTTTACAAAGGCCTAGTGTTTCAAAGGCCCTGGTTTGAATTTCAGTGCGTCCATCGGCTACAGGGGAAGGTGAACCAAGGGGGAAAGGGGAAGTGGTCTCCGCTGGGAAAAGACCCAGTGTTGTCCGCATGACGTCTGTCCTCTCCTGAGCCAGGGATTTTGCAAGCAAAGTGAAATTCCAGACCCCTGGCTCTTCCACTGCTGTCCTGGAGGAGACAATGGTGGGCAGGAAGGTTTGAATTGAGACTCTCTGTGTCCTCTGCCTCTCCCATTGTCCAGCTCTCAGATATAACTTTTTTTGTATCCCAGCCAAAGACAATGTGTATTAACCACATCGGTACTGACACACGCGCACACACACACACACACACACACACACACTGTCCTCTGTCCGCTATTTATAACATTAAAGAATGGCCATACTCCAGTGAAACAGAATTCTCAAGGGCATGTTTGTGGATGGTCAAAAATGTTTTGACTAATGATTCAGTTGACTTGGACATAGAAGACCTGTCTGAAGTGGTGATAGATTGCTGTGAGTGTGGTCACACTTATGTTAAAATTTTCCCGAAGTCATCAGCAGTTTATTGTGTGATGAGGAATACAAGCATTTAATTCCTCTTTATTAACCATTTCACTATTTTGGAGGCGAGCCTAATGAGTTCTGCTTAAGCCTGGAGGCTACCTGCTCATGTAGAGCCGGGTCACCTCACTCTATATATGAAAAACATAATCGATAATACTCACGTTGTAATGGTTTTGTTCGGAAATCCCTGTTGTATGGACCATAGGCTTCCACTGGTCGAATGTGTCCGTTAGAGAGTGCGTACGGGCGGAGCCCGACCAGAACACATGGGTTTAGACTCCTCCTACAGTAGCTGCCGAGACCCACCAACTGTACCGCATGTTCCTGAAACTGAAAGCTATCGCTAACAAACATTATAGAAGCTGTTGGCCAGAATTATGTAGTTTGTCATTGAACATGATGTGCAGTTTGTTAGAAGGAGTTAGTATAAACAGATGACACTGGCCAGTATGCGTAAAGTAATTGCGTGTGTTGGACCTGTTGTAGGTCATGTTTATCTCAGGGTATTGTGACGGCCCTACTTGAAATGAACTCGGAGACTCAGCGATTTGTTGGCTTCTATCCGACGCATCGATGACTCAAGGCGGTATAGCCGCAGAAGCATGCTCTTCCGTTGGATGTTTGTGTGCCTGCTACGGAGGCAAACGCATGCCGTACTTTAAGAAGAATGCCGTTGTTTCTCAGACCCAGCTTTATCAATTGTAAGTTTTCTATTCTGTAAACAATGCCACATCATTTCTTTCTTGAATTGTGTTTGTGGTATGGACTGTCGCTACCTTTGTTAACGTCGACATGTTGTAAGATTAATTGACAGCTTTAAATCTTTTGCACTTTCATTGTAGAACTTTAGTTTGCAACTATAATTGCTTCCTTGCAGAAATGTTCAGGTGAGATGTCCGTGTTTTACTTAGGAATGGTGATGACAATTTCTTCTCAATGTTGTAAACCACCTTGAGCAAGGGTGTAACTCCTAAATCAATCAGATTATGCAAAACTGATTTGAACTGATGGTAGTTTTTAGATATGCATTTAGGACTCTCTCTCTGTTGAAACGATGCTGTGCTCTTACATAATGTAATTTTTTGCATTTGCAAATATAGTTTCATTTTGTTTCAGTTTCAGGGTCTAGACATACAGCCTGGCACTCCCCCCCCCCCCCCCCCACTTCCACTTTTGTCTGACACTTTGTCTGACCACCGTTATGCAACAGGCACATCTGTGTACTTGATGTACTTAACATTTTACCCCTTCAAAAAGTCTGTCTGTTTGACATGTTATGCGTGAATGGAACTGAAGTGGTCATGTATAGCTTTTCAGCATTGCATTGTCTCTGAAATATTGCTTGGAATCTTTGTTATTTGAAATTCTGAAAGTGAGCTGCTTTCCACCCCACTCTGGAAGACACAAGTCCTGTTGAACCGAAGGGCAGATCGTGAACATACAAAACATGATCTGCACTATAGTATGGGACTGGTCTGCGCATGTATCCAGAGTCCAGAGTTTAAATCCTGAGCACTTTGGGGGTTTACTCCCAATCTCTATGGTGACACACACACACAGAAATACAAACACTGGTTTCCCAGACTGTTTGCATTGTCCCTTTCATCAAGGAAGTACTAGGCAAGTGTAAATGAGCTGGGCTAGTTTACTCACGTGGTGCAAATAAAACCCATGTGAAGAGGGCAGAATGTAGAGAGTGTGTGTGTGTCTGTGTGTGTGTGTGTGCTTCTGAAAATGGTGTTTAACTATAGAAAATGAGAGCATGATAGTGTGTGTGTGTGTGTGTCTGTTTTTCTGTGTGTGCTTCTAAAAATGGTGTTTAACTATAGAAAATGATAGTGTGTGTGTGTGTGGGGGGGGGGGGGGGAAGGATGCAGGGCTCTGGTGTTTCTGTAACATATGGTGTTAGCCAGCAGTGGAGCAGATTAATCCCAAAATAATCCAGAGTGGGGGGAACATCTTTTGTGTGACAGATGAGGCCTTTCCCATGGCATAGTAGGTCAGTTTTGGTCTTCATGGCGGCCGTCGCAGGAATTTAAAGCAAGCTTTGTTTGTCACTGTAGCGAAGGGAGAGCGTGTCATAAATCCAAAGTTTTCACCCTCCGAGGTGGCTGATTTTGACACACTCCACCTCCCAGGTTGCATTCCCTTGTCAGTCCTAGCTGGGATAGCCAGGTCCCACTACAGCATGGACCTATATTTATCCCATTCTCCACTTTAGAGTGACAAATATGGGCCGAGGCAAACAGGGGGGTCATGTGTCTGTGGTAGAGGGTCAGTAGCAGAAGAGAGGGGAAAGGTGCGTCAGTGGTAATTCTTCCCCTCACAGGATCTCTATGCTGTGTCACTGCATTCATGGGACCACTGCTTGATAAGAATTAGAGGTTACCATCACATGAAGGCAATACACTATGTGATGAATTTGAACGGACTTTCAATTTGTATGTATACTGCACATGTAGACAAGTACATACGGAATGAACTGAAGACAGCTTTAATAAAAAAATAAATAAAAAAAAGTTTGGACCGTATAAAATATATCAGTAGGTCAGGATATTGAGCAGGAACATCTGTTTCATAAGCAAAGTCCATGTGTCTGAGTGCACATGTGACATGACCGTTTATAGAGGACCTCAGCTAAACTCTGAGGAAATTAGTCGTCCGAGATTGCATGTGGGCAAGTGGCTCTTTTGGGGATTGAAAGTAACACATGCCAAGTAGGTCACTTTCAGGATGCAGGACAGAGGATGCATGGAGATAAGTCTGTAGAAGAAGGAATGTCCTGGAATCTACATGGAATGTTCCATAGCACAGAGTTTCTGAGAGAAAGAGAACCAGAGTGGATGAAGAAGCTGTGGGAATCTGACACAAGGGAATGCGGAATCTGTAATATCTATGCTTTGGATTCCCCCATCACACATCGTGGCAGTTATAAAAAAACATGGCCATGTTATTGCATACACATCATCACCTTAATATATTGCTGTGGATCTGCAAATGTTCACCCTTTCAAGAAAAATCTAAAAAAGTTTATAGTCATTGATATTTTACACATGGATAGCTACTTTAAAGGGCTTTGGATGTGACATAAAATAAAGATTTGCATGGGATTCTTCTGTTAAGCTACATGTCTGACCTCTGCAGCATAGTTTAGTAATGGAGTGAGTTTAAAGCTGATCATGGTTTTAAGGTCCCAGCTGAATGTTTTATGCTGGAAAAGCTGCCCTAGTGTATTTCATCTGAAGAATGAGATTAGCAGTATAAAGAGTGTATGGACATGTTGGAATATTCTAAATATTGAGCATTGACAGATACATATAGTCTATGGTCAGACTATGTTTGTTAATTCACTTACAAATGCAATGGCTCATATAAATGTGAAATTATTGAAATGGTTTATTTAGCAGCAACACATTTTTCTACCCAGGACCGTGGGATGACATTTTGTTAACACTGGGCTATGTATTGATGTCAGGACAAGTCGAGGAAACCCCAGTTATGATTATTATTCAAACATTGTGGCTCTGTCAAGTTTGGACTTCTGAAATCCACACAAATGTACACACATGCTCACATTCCCACATTCTCACACACTTTAGACACGCATGAGCAGCCACTTGTGAGTACACACACACACCCGCACCCATCCACACACACACCCATACACACACACACACACACACACACACACACACACACACACACACACACACTCTCACACACACACTCACACACATGGCCAGCTGTTAAGAGTGAGCGGGAAACTGGGGGAGACCGAGGAACAGCACGTTCTGTTTTTGTCCTGCCCCAAGTGCTCTGCCTCTGAGGCAATGCTATCGAGAGAGAGAGACTCCCCCCCCCCCCCCCCCCCCGGCCTTTCTTCCCCCCAGATTTTATAGGCCCACATGCTCCATTTATTGCCCTTTTTCATCCATCAGGCACTTTGACTTGATTTGTCACAACTTGCAGCCCTGTTCTTGGCACGCTGGGTGAGACTCTGTCAGTGTCAGTGCCGGGTGCGTACGCTTTGTCTACGGGTTCAAATGGAGAACACAGTGTGAATGTCAACAAAGTTTGTGCTCCGAGCTCTTCAGAACTTTTGCCATGTCAAGTATGCTAGCCTTTCTCACAACGAACGAAATTCTCCTCTCTATTATTCTAATACGGCAATCCACTGTTTAATACTTCCCAGCATCACATCGCCCGTTACGGAGCTCGCATGTCATGTGTTCTGTCTGTTCTGTTATGTGTTCCTTCGCCACAGTATCAGCGAGAGCTTCCTGACAGTGAAAGGTGCTGCCCTCTTTCTCCCAAGAGGCAATGGCTCCCCTTCGTCCTCCCGTTTGCCTGCCCAGCGGAACAAACATGCAGGTACGAGTGCACAGTGGCGAGCGGTGGTCATAGAAAGAACCTGCCTTCATTGTTGGATGTAAAGAGAAAGACGGCCCAGGTTCATGGTGCTTGGTATTTGGAAATGCCTCTGACTATGACTGCTAATCACAAGGTGGAGTGGTGGTAGGCACCATTTTGTTGCCCGGGTGAGACGTTGTTGACATTTAAACCCCCCACACACACACACACACACACACACACACACACACACACACACACACACACACATTTACACACACACTCAGTTAATGTCTGTGTGGAGCTCCTGATGCATATCAGAGTGAAGTACTGAAGTTAGGAGTTGAGGAAAATGTGTTGTTTGCTCATTACAGGTGACCTCCAGCAACACCTCCAGAATATGTTTACCCTGCTGCGCCCTGAGGACAACATTAAACTGGTACGCTGTTCCTCTTTTCACATCCGCACCAGGCAAGATGTAGACAGAAAAAGCAGTCATTTTTTCATCACACCCAGACTGTGGTTATGAAAGTGAAAACATGTACCAAACTGTACCGCTTAAAATGTGTAGCTATGGATTTGACAGAGTTCATGTGACATTCCATCAGTGCCAGGTCAGTGCCATGTGTGCAGATATCCAAATGTCCAAATATCAGTGAGTCTCCTGCTGAAGATCCCCCCCCTCCCATCTCTTCTCATTCTCTGTGTCTCCTGTGCCAATCAGGCGGTGCGGCTGGAGAGTTTCCACCCCCAGTGTACACGTTACATGGTGGTGGTGTCCACCAACGGCAGACAGGACACAGAGGAGAGCGTAGTTCTGGGCATGGACTTCAGCCCTGCTGATGGGTGTGTGTTTGTTTCTTTGTCTCATGTGTTTGCGGTCACTCTCATGTTAAGTCCAGTGTCTACTAAATGACTGATGGGAAAGACTGAATGTTGTCTTGGGAGGTAGCCAGTTGTATTCAGTTGGACTGTATTTTAAAATGCGTGTGTGTGTGTGTGTGTGTCTGTGTGTCTCTGTGTGTGTTTTTCCAGTTCCTGTTCGATTGGCATGGTTCTCCCACTTTGGAGCGACACACTGATCCATTTGGATGGAGATGGGTAAGCTAGTCATCTCATTTTGTCACTGTTTGCCAACCTTTATATACGTGCCTTAAATATTCTATAAAAGTTCTGTAGTGTTGATGAGGTGATTCTGGTGACACTGTGTTGTATAACAGTCTGGATACCTAATCAACTGGCAGAGACTCAACTGTGGTTCTGTCTGTCTGAGTAACTACTGGTGTACCCATTTTTGCTTTGCTTTTTTTTTTTTTTTACTTTCGCAGGGGCTTCAGTGTGTCTACAGACAACAAAATCCACGTGTTCAAGCCCGTGTCTGTCCAGGCCATGTGGTGAGACCCCTCAACTTCCCCCATCTCATAATTCACTTAACTTCTATCTCCTTATTCCCGTCTTTTTTTTTTTTTTTTTTACATTCTCATAGTTTTTTCTACCACATTCTTTCCTTTCATTTTCATGTACCTCTCTCTCTAGATTCTTCATCTCTCTGGTTTCTCCTCTCTCCCCTCCTCAGGTCAGCTCTGCAGTCCCTCCACAAGGCCTGTGAGGCTGCCCGGGGTCATAACTACTTTCCGGGCAGCCTCTTCCTGACGTGGGTCAGCTACTACCAGAGCCGCGTCGCGTCGGACCAGACACGCGTCAACGAGTGGAACGCCATGCAGGACGTGCAGTCCACCCGGCCGGACTCCCCTCTGCTCTTCTCTGACGTGTGAGTGCTGAGTCTAAACAGTTATAGATTCGTGGGTTCCTTGTTTTTTCAACCTGTATGGTTCCAATAAATAAATAAGTAAATAAATATGCAATACATGAAGTATGTTTAACTTGTTAATTAATTAAACTGTGAGGTAGTTTAGTGGTAATGGGTAGGAAACTATGAATCCATGAAAACTTTTTAACCTTTTGTTTTGGTTAACAGTTGCAGTGAAGATAAGTAAATCTTAATATAAATAAGTAGATAAATAAACTAACGATGACTACTACAGTGAATAAGATGCTGGATTGGAGCAGCTGACATCCATACTTCTGCTAAATGCTCTCCATAAACATGAAGTCAAGATGCCTTGGGTGTTTGAGAGAACGTTGTGAGACTTGCAGTACAAGTCATGACTTGTGACCTGACTTCCCATTCTGATACAAGTGTATTTGGTAACTGTTGATGCTAATCAACAGACAACTATGTTTTGGGCCCTCGATCTTGCACACAACGAGTTGAGGAATATATCGTGTGTGTGTGTGTGTGTGTGTGTGTGTGTGTGTGTGTGTGTGTGTGTGTGTGTGTGTGTGTGTGTGTGTGTGTGTGTGTGTGTGTGTGTGTGTGTGTGTGTGTGTGTGTGTGTGTGTGTGTGTGTGTGTGTGTGTCTCTCAGACAATGCAGTGTGCATTGACATGCCAGGACGTGGTATATGATGCAGTATACATACATTATGTAGTACAAATGTAATGACTGATATGTAAATGGAGTGATATGGATACATTCAGCCTTGATTCAGTTTGATTCAATTAAAATTGTACTTTCCACCAAAGAGTTGGCATGACACCACTGACACGATGGGTGTAGTTTATGAGGGTCGTATTGGTGCTGGCTTTATTTGTCATTCAGTTCAGACAAGTTTTGTGATTTTGAATGTAGACCTAGATTTAGGTTTGCATATTTAAAAATGCATGTAAATGTGTAACCGCACACAGAAAAGGACGAGGCTTATTTCCTAACAGGGTGCGCAACAAAGCACACAAGTACAGTCTACAGTGTGTATGTTTTGTGTGGTCGTGGGTGATATCAAGTTTCAACATGGAAACCTTGAGTAAATTAGGGCCTCTCTCTCTACTGTTCCCCCTCGTCACAAAATGACAAACAAGATGTGAAAATGTCAGCCCGGTAGTTAATTCACAGCAAATGGCGAAGTGCAGCCTTGTACGCTTGGTCGTTTATTTCAGCGTGATGTCAGCTTTTACTCTGTACTGATGTTGTTGTGTTCCTCAATTTTTCTCTATGTGTAGACCGACGGAACGTGAGAGGACAGAGCGGCTCATTAAGACTCGCTTACGGGAGATCATGATGCAGAAAGACCTGGAGAACGTCACATCTAAAGAGGTGTGTGTGTGTGTGTGTGTGTGTGTGTGTGTGTGTGTGTGTGTGACCGAGCAGCCCTGCTCACTCTGTTCATGACTGCACTATTATGCCATACACATCCTTAGATACACTGATCGCATGCAGACACACACACACACACACACACTTGCGCTAATCCCTTCCTTCCCTGGCCCCTCAGATCCGCACGGAGCTGGAGATGCACATGACTTGTAACCTGCGGGAGTTTAAGGAGTACATCGACAACGAGATGATCGTCATCCTGGGTCAGATGGACAGCCCCACTGAGATCTTTGACCACGTGTTCCTGGTCAGTACCTGGGGCCTCCCCTCACAGCCCCACTCATCCCATCTTTCACACATGATGTTTTCATTGTCACGTTTTTGTTGTTCTCAGCATCGTCTTCTTTCTTTCACCTCTCAGCACTGTTTTTCATCCCCCTCTCCTGGACAGTCATAGATTATACGTACATCTCACAACGCGCTGTCTTCTCCAGTTAAATGCTCGTTTGGCTAATCCAAGCTTTTTTGCCTTGACTTTATCAGCTAACAGCATTTCCAGAGCAGGGGAATGATTTGAAACACACACAGTGCTTTGGGTCCACAGCAGCATGAGAGAGACAAACTGAGGCACAGATGCCTTTTTAAACAATAACATCTGGACGGGGTAGAAAAATGAATGCGACATGTGAAGCATATGTGAAGGAGAACTGATTGATCTCTCGGTCCCCAGGGTTCTGAGTGGAACGCCTCCAATCTAGAGGAACTGCAGAACAGCGGGTAAGAACAGTTCATATCTCTGATCATGTGTATATCAACGTCCTCGACCTCTATTCATAGGTAATACAGATAGAGATCTTAAGAGTTTGAAGCAGCATCAGACAGACCAGGCCCACTAGGGATAAAACAGTATCTATAAATGTGGCTGTCTACAGTGTTTATAGTGTGTGTGTGTGTGTGTGTGTGTTTCTGTATACATGCAAGTTTGGATGCATTAAAACCGCCCGGCCAATAAAAACAACACTAGCCTTGCAGGACCATTGCACTATTCAATGCAGCGTTCATGTTGTGTCTATTCTTCTCCACTCTAGTGTGCAGTACATCCTCAATGTGACCAGAGAGATCGACAACTTCTTCCCGGGCCTGTTTGAGTACCACAACATCCGTGTGTACGACGAGGAGGCCACGGACCTGTTGGCCTACTGGAATGACACCTACAAATTCATAGCAAGGGCAAAGTATGTGTATCTTTTCGTCTCCCACCCACTTTTTTTCTCTCCCTCTCCACCTCTCTTTTTCTGTATATCTCTCCATCTCTGATCGCATCAGTATGTCAGTAGAGTTCTGTTTCCGTTGCCTAGTGGCAGTTAACACACCGTCTGTTTGCCTCGAGTTGGCATCTCACCCTCCCCTCCCGCCCCTCTCTCAGGAAAGCCGGTGCCAAGTGCCTGGTGCACTGTAAGATGGGCGTGAGCCGGTCGGCAGCGACAGTCATCGCCTACGCCATGAAGGAGTACGGCTGGGACCTGGAGCGTGCCTTCCACTATGTGAAGGAGCGGCGCACCATCACCAAGCCCAACCCCTCCTTCATGAGGCAGCTGGAGGAGTATCAGGGCATCCTGCTGGCCAGGTATGGAACAGCTCCACACACATCTGTGACACACACCTCTGTCAAGGCAGGGAAGATGGCCATCAACATTAGAATCATGATCTCCATGGTGGTCATGATGATGATGATGATGATGATGATGGTGGTGGTGTTGGTCATTTAGAACCTTTATTGCCTTTATTGTTTTTTTATGGGGAATATGAAAAAAGCTGTAACATATCCCTATCCATATTTGAGAGAGAGAGAGAGAGAGAGAGAGAGAGAGAGAGAGAGAGAGAGAGAGAGAGAGAGAGAGAGAGAGAGAGAGAGAGAGAGAGAGAGAGAGAGAGAGAGAGAGAGAGAGAGAGAGAGAGAGAGAGAGAGAGAGAGAGAGAGAGAGAGAGAGAGAGAGAGAGAGAGAGAGAGAGAGAGAGAGAGAGAGAGAGAGAGAGAGAGAGAGAGAGAGAGAGAGAGAGAGACTCCTTTGACAGCCACTAATTTAGCAGGAAATCAGGCTATCCATTGTCACAACACAAAACGTAATGAAGGCTTAGAGTTGCCATTTGGCCTGTCCTTCTGTTTCTCTCAGGAGGCCGTAATAATTATCTTCACTGTCAACACCACCACCTTCAGTGTTTTACCGAATATAATTATATTATGTAAACTTGTCCTTTATTAGACATCCTACTTCTCTTGTTCAGTTAGAGATTTTAAACACACAGATTTCAAACTACTGTCCTGTCTCATGAGTGAATGAAACCTAGTCGACTGGGTATTCACCTGTGTTGTTTTAGGGAGATTGCAATCAGAAATGTCAAAGTAATGGTTTAGTCTGTCTGTGTGGGTGTCTTGGTAGCTGTTCCACAGCATTCCATTCTCACTTCAACCTCCTGTGTGTGCGTGTGCTTGTGCGTGCGTGCGTGTGTGTGTGTGTGTGTGTGGTGGGGGGGGGGGGGGGTGCACACGTGGCACGGATCTGTGTCCGGTCTGTCCAAGTCTTTTGAAATATTGAGCAACAATGCCCTTGATCTAAATGACTATAATGCACAGGTTTTAATGACCCGTCATTGTCTGGGCTGCAGCTTTGACTCACAGTCCTCCTGTGTAGCATTCAGTGGTTAGCAACTCACAGGAATGTTTGCTATGTTCAACTGTATCTGTTTCGTGAAGTACATAGTTTTACTTTTGCATACATATGCATACATAGTAGCTGTCCTTGTGAGAGGCATATATTTCCATGATATGGGAGACGAAACAAAAGAAAGACGAAACGATAAATCCTTGACTTTTGTCTCTTACTCTCTCTTTCTATCCATGTCCTCTGTACTTTAAGGTAGTTAAGCATTCATAGAGATCAATTTCATACGTCTTGATATCTTTGGCCCCTGACATTTCTTCTCTCTCTCTTCCTTCCTCTCCTTCTCTCTCTGTCTTTCTCTCCTTCAGTAAGCAGAGGCACAATAAGCTCTGGCGCTCCCACTCTGATGGCAACCTCTCTGATAACCATGAGCCACTGGTGAAGCCAGCCCCTGGGCCCTACACGCTGGGCCGTTCCAACCCGCGCAACCAGAGCTGCACCCAGCCCTCGCCCTCCCTCCAGGAGTTCCTCCAGAGCCTCTCCCCAGCCTCCACCAGCACCGTGGCAGCCCAGGACCCGCTGGAGGCTCCCGTCTCCAACGGCTTCTGTGACCCACAGGAAGGGGGCATGCCTATCTCCAAGCTTCCTCAGCCGCGGGCGGCCACCGTGGTGCCTGAGGGGAGGCCCGACACAGCTGCGGTGAATGTGGCAGAGACGGTGCCAGTCGGCCGCCCTCACCCACCACCAGCTCTCCATCACCTTCCCCCCTCGCCCCTCGCCCCAGAACTTGCTTCTGGACTTTCTGAGGCGTCCTCCACTGTGCCTGATGGAAACAGCAATCCTCCCGCACACTTATCAGTGACCAAGGCCGCAAAGACCTTTGAATCAAGCACACAAGCCTCTAGATGTGTCGGGGAAGGCCCCAAGGGTGGGCTGTCTGCACAGGTGCCTGAGAGCAAAAGCAGCCAGAAGTGTAACCCCACATTCTTCATTGATGGGGAGGAAAACGAGGGGAGCGATGATGACCACCTCAGTGCCACGTTGGAGCAGATCACACTCGACGCTAAGCCAACTCTCAGCACAGACCATATTGATTTCTTCAGTGCCCGAGAGAAGTTCCTCGGCTTGTCCCTGGAGGGTCCAGCCTGCTGCCCTTCGGAGCAGATCCAGCAGCACTCACCCCAGGAGAGGGGCCCAGGGCTGGCAGCTGAGCCACTTGTCCAAGAGGACCCTGGGAACGGGGACCAACAGGCTGAGGTAATTATGAATGAACATTGGTCTTAAAATTCCCTTTGTGTTTTGTACAGTGTCAGTGTTTGTTACAGTGTGGATAGATTCTCTCTTAACAGGAAATCGAGCTGCTTATGAGCCACTCACTGCAAATATCCACACTGCACATTTTAATGTTATTTGTACCTTAAGGTTCTGTGTAGGTGCAGACAAAGATCTTTGGAACTATGGAACAAACAATCCTTTTCCACTGTACTGTACTGCCCCCTTGAGTTGAAACAGCATATAAATGTCCTGGTACAGAAAAGTGAACACACAATGCACTCCACACAATTTCCTTCTGTTATTCTTCCATCTGTTTTATACAAAACGTTTTTATTTTCCTATTCATACACTGTATTATTTTATATGAAGCACAAGACTCAAAAACTTTAAAAAAAAGTTTCTCTCTTTCCCCTCTCTCCCTAATTAATTCTCTGCTATAGGAGGTTGGTGTGTCTGTGCACCACATTATCACAGAACTGGAGTCCATAACGCACACTGTAACCCCAGCCCTTAGCACTGCTTGCCAATCAAACACATGCTGCTCCAATGACAATGAAGAGGCGGGTCTTAAGAAGGCGGAGGAGGAGACGGCATCAGGAGAGGACCCTCTCCAGCCCGCTGCCCCTTCTGGTGCTGGTGATCGGCCCGAGGGGACCGTCCGCCGGGCTACCAGGGAGCTGGAGCAGAGACTCCGGCAGGAGCTGGACGTCCCCTCGGCCCCAGTGCTTGCCTCTGCCCCCCACAGTCCCCCTAGACGGTCTCCAGTCCACCTCGTCCCTAAGGACAGAGCGGAGGACAAGCCCCCCAGCCAGGACTCTGACTCAGTCACGCCGCAGGGGCACCCTGCCCAGACACAAGAAGGTACGGAGAAACAGGACGGGAGGGTGGTTGAGGTGAAGGAAGAGAAAGACGGAGGGAAAAAAGCGGGGGTTCCACAAGATCCTCAAGACTCAAGCACATCGTCTTCATCAGAAGCACACATTCATGCAGAAAAAACACCCACCAGCACCAGCACCACTCCAAACACTGAGTGCTCCTCTTCAAAGCCCGCCTCCGTCTCAGTCATTCACCTGGAAGGTGTCACCGAGCAGGAATCCAGCACTGACAAGGACGGCCTCTTCGGCCCGCGCACCCAGGCAGACCTGCGGGAGGCGTGGGAGATGCTCAAGGAGCTGGGGGCCTTCCTCTGGCAGGTGCGGAGTGTCCTGGAGTCCAGCATCGGCCAGTCGTGGCTCCCGGGCAGGAGGGCCAAGATCCGGGACCCCAGGGAGCGAGCCAAGGAGGTGGAGGCGCGCATCCGACAGGCTGGGCTCACCCCGCCCTCACTGATGAAGCGCTCCGCCTCTCTGGCCAAGCTGGGCTCCCTGGAGCTGACCGCCAACGACCTCAGTGAATGGGATCTGGATCCCGCTGCCCTGTCGCCCACCTACTGGACGCTCGGCACACTGCTCACAGACGACGCCTCCAAGAAGAGGGCTTGCCCTCAGCACCATCCCTCATCCACCTCTCCCCCTCCTTCCCTCTCCTCATGTCCCTCCTCCTCCTCCCCCTCTATCCATCCCCAGACAAGCACAGAGGACACCCTGAGGAAGGAGGAGACGCGTTGCCATGACGACGCCACAGTGCCATCGTCTGCCACTGCCCCGCGGCTGTCCGCTCATGGGCAGAGCGGTAAGGCGCAGGACTCTGGGCATACGCCCCAGCCGGTTCCAGCCTTGATTTCTGTTGCCTCGCGGCAACAGTATGGAAGGACACACCCCCTGCGCAGGCTTAAGAAAAGAACGGTCAGCTTTTTGTATCACACTGTGTGACCTTTTGCTGTTTGTGTGTGTGAGTGTTTCTGTGTCGGTGATATGTGGGTTTATTCAGGGCCGTATCTGAGGTATGTAACTATGACTGTAATGTTATTAATTTTATGTGTGTGTGTGGTTGTGGAGAGAAAAAGAGAGAGCGAGAGAGAGAGAGAAAGAGTGTACAGGTATGTGAAAATTTAGTTTGTTAGGGATTGTGTATAAAAGGCCTGGGCCAACTCATAATGGAATAACTGCACATAAGAACTAAGATATATATATGTGCAATATGTTATATCATACAAAATACAACTTCAATTTCAACAACTGATCCCTTTTGCCTGATGCTTTAAAGGAGAATAAAATGGAAATGACAGTTGCATTATGAAACAGCTGTACTACCATCGGACAACTCTACTCTTGCGCACATGCACACGCACACGCAATCTCACACACACACACACACACACACACACACTAGTCTAGTGTTCCATGCTAAGGGATTTTTTTTGTTTGAAAGCTTGCACTTAAAGGCAAAGTGCTCTTGTCTCATGATGCAATTGTCATTGAATTCTATTGAGTAAACATACATTTAATACATCAAATTGTTAAGTTAGAGAATAAGACATGACAATGTCCTAAATGTCATAAACATGTGTGGAAGTGTGCACAAAGCAAAGGATTTATTTGATTAAATGCTTTATGCCCAGTTATTACATTATGAGATGCTTTTAAGACTTGGAGACAGATATAAGTTTGCATATAGAGGCATGTGTTTATGGTGTTAGTGTCTCCTGTCCTGTGTAAAATTGAATTGTATTACTGTTGGTAAAAGATACATGTTTTCTTTTTAGTGTTTTTAACTGTGACAATTTTTAAACCAAATTATATTTATTTTGACAAATAAATTTGTGTGTGCGTGATCTGTATACTTTTATGGTGGCTGAAATAGCAATTTTTTTGAAGCAATTGCAAATTTTACATAGTTCGTATTGAGTTAATTCAAACTGACCCAGCATCAAAATAACAGTTGTTGCCTGTTCCTGATCATGTCTGTTGTCTGCGACCAAGCAACTGACTGGTAGCACAATGCATTCTTGCTCAGAAATGGATCCTGGCGCTACCCTGGTGGCAAGGATTTCATGACAACCAGATAGTTTTGTTTAAATAGCTATCCGGATCTTCGTGTCAGGCACTGAAGACATTATGAAGTCCCAAATGATTCCCGGCGCGTTTTCTCACTGTGACCATCTGACTTGGAAGAATATGCCCTGCTCCGACATGGACCTTTCGAAAATAGACAGGACCGCCTTGACCCCCCCCCCCCCAGCTTATATACACAGCCCTCCCTCTCCCCCTACCCTGTTCCCCAGTCTCTTTCTTTTTTTTCCCCATGCGTGGCGCACGGAGACGTAACGTAGATAGGACTCGCACCACTCCTGAGAGTCCACACCAAGTTAACTAAATTGGAATACGGGGGGACCATTCACCACCGAGGGGGGTAGACTATCAAACAAAGCCGGGAAGGGGGCTAACGAGAAAGACCACAAATACACAATAAATCGGAGGTGAGTTATATGACTGGACCTGTATTATTGAAGTGAGGTATATCTTTACGCTTTGCTTCAGTATACTACTGCGATACAGACCGTCTCCGTGTTGATAATATACCTTGCGCACTTGTATTACCATCGTGCCCAGAATATTATCTATCTTATGATGTGCACGTTGAGAAGCAAGCTGTCGTGGCTTCGGGCGTATGGATATAAACAGTCATGCGTTTGGCAAGTGGCTAGGTGTAATTAAGAGTAGGATATTGTACGGCCATAGAGTCTGCTGTATGAAAATCAAGACTTATTTCATTACAATAACTTTTTTAATTCGGGAATAATTTTGGACTCTGGGGCACGCAGGGGGAGTGTGTCTGAGGCAGTTTGACATGACTATATTAGGAAAGTGGCCGTGTCATTCTTTCTGTCTCGAGAGCCATGCGCGTTTTCTGGGTCCTCAGAACTCCCAGCGTGATTTAAAGTATGCATCATTAACAAGCGTTCTGACAAAACTTCGTTTCATTCTGAGGATCATTGGGTTTAGCATAGACCAAGCAAGAAGCAAGGGCTGCTTGAGAAACGCCTTAACCTCTGTTTTGAATACGCTCTTTATCTTTACTGTAGGAAGAGTGTCATTGTTGGACGGACTGATAGTTGTGTGAACTCTGTTTTAGCGACAAAGCCCTTTTTTGACTTGGCTCACACGAATGTCGGTTTCAATATTTTTCATTGTCAATTTTGAGAAATTGAATCTCGAATTCTCCACACAGGTCCATCTGAATTCAAATAGGCGGGGCACGTGCCCAATGGTCGAAGGACATAGACAGTGTTGTGTTGAAGGGCTGCTCAATCATGTCTCTCTCCGCCTAGTGGGATTACTGACTCGATGCAGTTTCTGCAAATAGGCAGTCAGTTACGCGAATGAATTCCTCTCCCAGACAACAGCTAGAAAACACCAACATGTCAGGTGAAGACTTCTTACCTCAGTGTGCCATAATTCATTTACCTTCGTCAAACTCTCTGTTAATGTATCGATTGTAAATGTTTTTTATGTTGGTACATTTGTTAATGCCTGATAGTGATAATCTTTTAAAGCTTTCTAACTGGACATGTTTTAACCCTCTTTTGTATGTACGGTTATTTGTATGAGGTATGTCATTGACAACTGCCCAAGTGTCTTTGGGAGAACATGTTCCTTCTGTTTTTAATCATCACTATCATCTGCCTTGTCAGACTCTCAGAATAACAATAGCACAATATAACAATCTGGCATGGCATAACAACAGTAGACCCTACAACATAACAGATGTCAACATTACCATACATTAATAACGATGTGCAATTTATTATAACAGTAACGACCTTTCACCCATTCCCGCACCACAAGTAATACACATTTCAGAGGCCAAGTGAAGGAACAGTTGGAAGCTTCCTAAACATTTAAGTTTGTGTTCTAGCGATCCTCTTTGACCAAAACCTCAGTGAAGTACACCACAATGACTATGTTTATGTGTGGAGAATTACAATGACACTGTTCAACATAATGTGTTAAACACTCTTATCTAAATGTTGCAAATTTCACAATGTCATGGAACAAGAACAACAACAAGATGAAATAAATAATGTAACATCAAATAGGTTTGATTTGGACAATGTTAAAATTCTCACTTAGTAAAAGGAAATAGTTTCAGTTCTGTCTTTAATCTTTTTATACCTGACACTATTTAACACCTGTTTTAAGTGTTCCAAGTACCATTTTCTTATTCCATACAATAGTGTGGAAGGTCTAGCAACCATGAATATTACTTTTTTAGCTGGTTTTTCCCCTGAGAAGAAAGGCATTGCAGACATAGATGCACAAAAAGTGTAGGAATAAATAGGTATTTTTTTTACAACAGATAATGGGGAAAACAGAAGTCAGGAAGTCTTTTTTTAAAGCAAAATTAAACACCTAAAATCCTGATATACAGGCTTTAATTTAGCTTTTGATCAAATATTCACCACAGTATAATAACTTTCTATCAGTACATGTCCTGGCCAATCTCTCTCTCTCTGGCTCTGCATGCTAATGCTAAATGGCATTCATCCACAACACAATGAAGTCCACATTATGACTTAATATATTACAGGCCTAAATCTTTTTCACTTAGCAATAACAGTAATAAACCAGATTGAAATTTACAATGACAAAGATAAAAGATTTGTTAGTTGCATTGACACCGTTCTTACTTGTCCCCAAGGCAAACATTATGAGACAGACTGAATACATAAAATATTGATTGATGGTTTTTTTCAGCACTGGAGCTGATTCATCAATCTGCAGTACTCTTGTGTGACATTTGCTGCAGTCTCCACTATGCCAGGCTGCTAATGAGGCTGTGTGTAGGCCCATTAAGCCAACAAGTCAGGCAGGACACAGGGGGAAGCACAGGATGGAAAAGGGCTGGCACTCAAGTAAAACTGACATGACTTGACCCCCGAGGAGGCTGCGAAGGAGGCAGTGTAGTGTTTTATGATAGGCAAGGTCTTAATTAGTAGTCGAACGATGACTGCAGCCTTTGGCTTTAAATAAGCTCAACAAATTGAAGATATGCAGACTCCGACTCACAGCACATGACCCGTCCCGTCAGAGATTGAAAATAAATTTGATGGATTGCTGTCAGAACTTGCAACTGTAATATGTTTTAGACATTAACAAGAGCATAACATGAGTTGCAGATATTTCACATTGAAATACTGTACACATTACTTTCCAGTTGCTGTGATACAGGAGCTTAGAGAACATACATCTGTCTTTGATCACTGAATTGCTTTGCTGCTCTTCAACCCAATTTCTTGTCTTCCTCCAGCAATGAGTCGCAGCATTGTGCGCCAAAGTAAGTTCCGTCATGTCTTCGGCCAATCAGCGAAAGCAGAGCAAGGATATGATGACATCCGTGTTTCCAAGGTGACGTGGGACAGCTCCTTCTGTGCCGTCAACCCCAAATTTCTCGCTGTCATAGTGGAATCCAGCGGAGGGGGTTCCTTCCTGGTTCTACCTCTCTCTAAGGTGAGCATGGGATGGACACTGTCTCTGAATTTCAACTATTTGGTTTGAAGGGAAAGGATGGTTTTGGATGGCTTTCAAAGGGTAGTATATTTATTTCCAAAAATGAATCTGGTTGGACCATACGGCCATAAAGAAAAAGACGAGGCCTATGCCCTGGTTAGGACATTCCCTGGGGAATAGTATGACAACAGCAGCAATGTTTAAACTTCTCTGCTGATGACTCAGAGATGCCAGGAAATAAAGGCAAAATTCAGAACATTGTTGCTCCTGTTAAACTATTACCACTGGAATGTGAAATCTACTGAGTGGATATTGTATTTCTTGTTTTAATGGTGATTTGCCATTGGCACATATCCATGAAGCAAGTCATCTCTCTAGAGTTAAGGTCGGTTGGTTTTGTGATATCTCACCATATCTTGCATAGTTCACCGTCTCCATGATTGGACCATGAGGTGCCACTGAAGTTATAACATTCAGGATTTGATGTTGTGAAGTGTAGCTAAATCTACATGTCGTGTTGGCATGGAAACATACACGTTGATGTCGACAAGGACACCCTAGTCCAGCCTATTACCCAGAACACCCCTCCCCCAACTGAGCTTCTAGTTTCACTCTTTTTGGGGCATTGGGAGGGAGAGAACCCCCACCCAAAGACAGGGTGTCTGTCCCAACCGTCTAGGTTAGGGAAATCCCCTCATCAAAGTCAATGTCAAAGTAGCTTTATTGACAATTACTTTGCATGTCAAGACATACAAAGGAATCGAAAGGACGTTTCCCACTCTCCCATGGTGAAACATATAAAGTGCACAGGCACAACAACAGATAAGACAAGACATGTCCTACATATAGATATACATATAGATATAAACATACAGATACACGTACAGCAGCATAAGTTTTCTTTAAAGTGAGGTTATAGTAGTGCAAAAAAGGCAATTTGGTAATGGCAGTAAAAAGACATCCTGTACATCATACATGGTATAGAACGAGAATGGCAACCAGAAACACAGGCCATTTGCCCATATTTATTTTAGAGATGGCACTTAGACAGTAGACACTATCTGTCCATGCCCATGTAGAGTGTTGAAGACAGAGTTAAACTGAGGAGACTTAAACCGAGGATATTCACGTTCCATTTTTACCTCACTTGTCGGGATGCCTCCATATGTGCTTCCCCGGCATTACCAAAGGACTCAAACACAAATCAGGTCTATATAACCAGAGGACATTAATTACATGTAAATTATGTATTTAATCTCTGTGTTTTGGAGAACAGCCACTATTTATGTCAGTTTATTATGGAAATATATCTACTCAGACTTTGCAAATGTGCGGATCCCTCTCTAGTAATGGTTTACCACTGGCTGCTCGCCAGCTGAGCCTCCTCACATTTTCCATTTTGCAGGCAAATAAGTGTGAAGGGGCTTTATCACTGCAGTGCCATCTTTGCTGTGAGGGACGTGGGCATACATTACAGGGCTTGGACAGACTCGCTATAAATACCCTGCTTGCCATCGCTCCCGCACAGAGTCTCTTGCCGGCCAAAAGAAAAAACTCCCCTTTCATCGCCTCGTCATGGGGTTATAAATACACACAAGGGCTGCTGGGAGAGGTGTGGCCATGGTGTGTGTGTGTGTGTGTGTGTGTGTGTGCTTGTGTGTGTGTGTGTGTGTGGCGGGGGGGGTGTTTTGGGGAGTTGGGGGCAAGGGGGGGCTGGTATTGGGAGGTGGTGTTGGCGAGGCAATAGGAGGAGGCGACTGTTGTGTAGAAGGAGCCGACACGTGTTCACACTGACTAAACAGGAATTAACGGAATAGTGTGACCGTTACATCACTGCCCATGTTAATAATGACAGTCTGTTGAAAGACGCCAGACTCCTTCAGGTGGACCATGTGGCAGTGCCATCCTAATATGCCACTGTAAGATTACAACTCCATGACTGCTGCCAATGCCTTGATGTTATTTAATCTAAAGGGCTCTATGAGAGTTGTGTGTTACGTCCTACACTACTGCCCTATTGTTTTTCAGGCAATTGCTTTGTCAGGTTTCGCTATGGTCACGCCATGGTCTTATGAGCTGACATATGCAGGATTTGTTTAGTTTGGCTGTGTCTGTTTCTAACTTCATTTAGTTTTCAACAGTGTTGCCTTCTTTTTGAATTAAGTGTATGCATGCAACGTCGGTTTGTTAACAGACCTATGTATTGATGTGTATGCCAGGTTGGGCGTTTGGACTCGAATTACCCCATGGTGGTTGGCCACTCGGGCCCTGTCTTGGACATTGACTGGTGTCCCCACAATGACAACATATTGGCCAGCGGCTCTGAAGATTGTACTGCTATGGTAAGGGAACCATGCTGTTGCCATCCCAGTCCACTTTATGAAAGTGGTAATGTAGGTCTAGTTTGTTATTTGATAAGTAGATTGATGTCTCTGTAATTATGTTATGTCAAAAGGTTGAGTAAAAAAAGTTTTTTTCCCCAGGTTCATTTAAAAAAATTAAAAAAATAAATGGCCATTATGTTATGAGTTTTTATGTTAGAGTTTCTATCACCGTGCCTTTTGTTACTGAACGCTATCACTAACAGCTGTTTTGCTGCTGAACGCCAACTTGTCGATAATGCTTGGAAATTGCCCAGCAGAAGCACAGGGTGTTTATTGTTTGAGAAGGAGACATGTGCTCCCTCAGTCATCACTGACCAACTGTCCCTGGTAAGTCTGCCTGCAGGGATGAGGACGTGACTCCTGTGAGAAGTGACACGTGTTTGTTCGACTAGCTAACACTCTAGGCTGCGTTCCTCAACAGACCAATAGAATGGCAGACAGAATCCCCCAGAGGCAGATGGGACAGGCAGAGTAGGGCTACATCGTGGACTGCAGTCCTTAAACAGGCATTGCACAAACTGCGGCTGTCAGAGTATGAGTATGTGTGTTTGTATGCTTAAATAAATACTTAGGATTTACTGTTGAGAGAATATTAATCTTAATCTTATTAATCTAAATATTAATTAAGTATAATCACTTTATTTTGGAAGAAGAAAACCCTGTCAGAAATTGTATGCTAGTGTAACCCATGGAATTATGGTATTTATGATAATTTATTTATCAGACTATTTTGTGAACACATAATGTGAACAAAAGTATGACAAGTATGCTGGTATTAGCATGCTGTTCACTTTTAGCAATCTGGACTTAAGTCTAAGACAAACCACACTTTACACTACCTAAATAACGTCATTTTTGCAAACAAGGCCTCTTGTAACATAATAGGGTGTTGTAATGATAGACGGTTGGGCCCACTGTATTCAGTGATGTAGTTGGAAAGCTGCAGCTGTTAACCTATTCCTGTCTCAAAAGATAAGTTGTCTATCTGTACTGCTGTTAAAGAAACAACATCAACACAGTAAAATGGAGACATGAACATAACCTTATTCTTGGTTTGAGGCATACTCAGAGCTTGAAGGAAAATGAAGGCTTATGAAGTGGATGTGTTGTATCAACTGTACTGTTGTAGCAACACACTAAGTGAAGTGTTCATACAGCGAAGTTCAACAGCTCTGGCTTAGTTGAGATCCATGGTATTATTAGCATCTATGTAAGCTGCCTCTGTAGAGGTGCCCAGTGTGGTCAAGCATTTCCGGTTTTTGCCTCTTAAATCTCTGTCTTTCTTTCCTTCACTGTTTCAATCGAGTGAGCTCTGTATTACAGTAAACATGGAGGAAAACAAGTGCATGAGGTCACACTACTGCTGAATGGATGATGGCAATGTTTAAAGCCCCTCTAACTGCTGACCCATTTCAACAATGATTTCACCCCGTAATTCACGGTCTGTTTGCTGTTTATGACCTAGTTATGTACGCGTGTCCCCAGTGCTGACTCGAGAGCTGCGGTTGTGTCTCTCCAGAAGTCCACTCATGGCCATGCACAAGCACTTCTCCACTCTCTCTATCACTCCACTCTCTGCCTTGTGATTTGGACTTTATGTAGATATCTGATATTTGATTATTTACAGTATTCAGTGGAATATCTGGGCCAGGAATGTGCATGTCAATCCCCAATTTAATTGATTCTTTCAGCAGATATTTTTCGAGCATCATAGTAATAACATTAGAGCATTAGAGCATGTCAGTGGCTGGGCTCTATATACTGGACTGAGCTTTGTTGCTAGGCAGCAATGTTTTTTTTTTGTGCTTTGTTTTGATTAGGGTTGGCATTTATATTTTTGTGTTTTGTCGTTGTACAGATTTGGCAGATCCCCGATCACACCCCGTCCCGCCCCATATCTGAGCCTATCGTAGTTTTGGAGGGCCACTCCAAGCGCGTGGGCATCGTGACCTGGCACCCCACTGCCCGCAACATCCTCCTCACTGCCGGTGGGCATGCACCACTTGCTCATCCTGCTCCTGTTTTAAGGGCATCACCTTAAACTGACGCCATACTGTTAGTCATGTCGAACATTTTATGCCAACCTCTCTATCTGTTTGCCTCCCCCACGCTGTCAGGCAGTGATAACCTGATCATCGTCTGGAATGTGGGCACGGGGGAACCCCTGATCTCCATGGACGACCACCCTGACCTCATCTACAATGTCAGCTGGAACCGCAACGGTAGTCTCTTCTGCACCACCTGCAAGGACCGCAGGCTGCGTGTGTGTGACCCACGCAAGAGGGAGGTGGTAGCGGTAAGCGGACAGGGTTATGCTAAAGAGGAGGGAGGGATAAAAGGAAAAAAAGGGATGGATGGATAGAATGACGGCAATGAGAATGAAAACAATGACTGTCATGGTTTGATTAGTCAGTGATCTACTTCCTGGTCATATTTTTATTGTGATGGCAGTCTTGCCATATCTGTAATCTGGTTTTGCTACTAGTAGTCTGTATTGTATGGCTGATGTATGTATTGTGATGTCTTTTTTACTTCCTCAGGAGAGATTGGCACCTCATGACGGCATGCGGCCAATGCGTGCCATCTTCACCAGGGAGGGCAACATTTTCACCACAGGCTTCACCAGGATGAGTCAGAGGGAGCTGGGCTTGTGGGATCCGGTACATACATATCATTTTTTTTCCGTTTTTGTAATTTTGTTAAGTACGTGATGACATTTTTGTCTATGTGTATTGTTTAATGTATACTCTCTGTATTACTTGAATTTTTACTCTCCGATGTTTTTCTCTGTATAACCTGAACTGCTTTTACTTAAATGTATATTCATGACGGACCCCAGGGAGACTATTATTTACAAAATGGTGTATAGTCAGGGACAGCTCCTTAAAATTGTACTTACAAATGCTAAATATTGATATCGTACTGTGCAGTTGTCTTACCTATGTTTTCTCGTGAATTGTGCTGTGCTAAGACAAATTTTGAGGAGCCCATTGCACTACTCGAGTTGGACACCAGTAACGGGGTCTTGTTGCCATTCTATGATCCAGACACCAACTTGGTATATCTTTGTGGAAAGGTATGTTACTTCCACCTATAACCCCATTATCCTGTTTATATTAAGGGTGTGAATAACTACAGATACTACTCCGGGAATTCAGATTTTTTTTTTTTCCCCCATGTTCTTTCCCTTGTCTGCTTCATTCATTCATTCATTCATTCTTTTCTTTCTCTTTCTCTCTCCCTCTCTCTCAGGGTGACAGTAGCATTCGTTATTTCGAGATCACAGACGAGCCCCCATATGTGCACTACCTCAGCACTTTCAGTAGCAAGGAGCCCCAGAGAGGGATGGGCTTCATGCCTAAGAGAGGGGTGGATGTCAGCAAGTGTGAGATTGCCAGGTGGGACCCTGGTTTTGACCTTCAGAGGCTTCATATTGAAGGAGTTGAAAAATCAGAATTAAGGATCAGAGTTAATAATGATTGACAATATTCAATAATCCAATGAATCTTATATTCATTGGTATTTGTTGCTTTTAATTGGACTTAGGCTAAAATGTAAGCGTTTCTTGACTGGTCGTACCTCAGTCTCCACCAATCTTTTGATACAAAAAAAATGACCATCAATATTCACAACAAAGAGGCCTCCTGCAGAGCTGGGAGTCAAAACCACTTTGAGCATGACCCCAATGCAGCTAGTTTCATCGCTAATGTGCAATTATTAAGCTTTGGAAGTGAAGTTTACTGCTTCAGAGGCGCCACTAGTTTGCCAGTTACATTACAAAGGGGGAATGGTTGAAAAGTTGGAGACTGTAAGGTTTCACTATTGCAGTTGTCCATACTGTTTAATATGCAGGTGAATGATCTATTACAAGGGAAATATCCATATTTCATATAACTGGCACACCGTGGCAAAGGCTTCACCTTTGTCTGTGAAGGTTATTAGTTACCCTTTACATCTACTTTGTGAAAATGTTATCTCGACAAGTTTTTACGACTGAGCTGTTAAGTTGATAATGAAGTGTAGGAAAAGGGAAGGCTTCCTCATGCTCTCTCCCTACCTCCTGTGCAGGTTATATAAACTCCACGAGAGAAAGTGTGAGCCCATCATGATGACCGTTCCCAGAAAGGTGAGCGAACCGTCCCACTGCAGTCTAGAGTCTGCGTAATCAGCTCCAAAACAATGCCGTGGTCAGCACGTCTGTTTACACCAATGTACTTAGTTACACGCGGTTTAAAGGAGCTTCTGCCTGACCTTACTGATACCATCAAAATTGTCACACCATCCTGGGCCACACAATTTGACCCTTGTGATAAAACCTTGGCATTTTTCAAGCTTGGAGTTATAAGGTTCTGTCTATTCTGAGATTTTAAGATGTTACTTTGAAAAGCGTTATCCTTTAATATGCATAGCACTTAACACTGTACATCATTTTATATACATTTTACATACTTCTAAGCATATTTTGGAGCAGATATTGACATATATCTGATGACTTATGAAAAACATTAATAGCACTAACTCATTTTCATCATAAATAGATAGAACCCTCTACAGTTACTCTAACTCGCCTTACTCATGATTCAAATAAGAGTCAGTTACAAAGCACAATCATGTTGTTTGCATCTTCTGAACTTTTATAAGCAACATGTTTACATCCCAGTAAACTCTTAGTTGTCCTGCAGTCTGATCTCTTCCAGGATGACCTCTACCCAGACACCGCGGGCCCAGAGCCTGCCCTGGAGCCGGAAGACTGGCTGGAGGGGAAGGATGACGATCCCATCCTGGTCTCCATGAGGGACGGTTACGTCCCCCCGAAGAGCAGGGAGCTCAAAGTCTCCAAAAAGAACGTTCTAGACTCCAGGCCAGCAACTCGCCGGAGCGTGTCCGCTTGTGACGCGAGCAACTTGCCGGTAACTTCTCTGTCTTGTCATTTCTACTGCATGCCCTACAGTTTCCTTTCTTCTGTGTGCTGTACTTGTTTCAGACTTAGATTTTCAACCTTCTTTTTCTTCTTCCTCTTTTCTCACCACACTATCCTCCGACTGTCTTATTTCTTCTCTTTCCACCTCTTTACCTTTGATTCTGCTATCTTTCAACTCCTTTCTTCATCCCCTCACTCTCATTTCATCTCTGTTTCTTCTCTTTCTCCTCTGCCCTCTCTCCCTCTCTTTCTCTCTCTCCTCTTTAGCCAGAGCTGGTGGAGAAGCTTCTGGAGGAGATCCACAGCCTCAAGGCTACAGTGCTCTCTCAGGATAAACGAATCTGTGACTTAGAGAATAAGCTGTCACAGTACACCAATGGAACGGCCTGATATTCCCCCCAATAGCCCCTAACACCAATCCCCCCACAAACGCACACACACACAATCACACCACCATTTTCCAATTAGCATGTCCTCAGAGAGAAAGTCACCAAGCCACTATCATCACTTCCTTTCTAGCACTCCCTCTTTTGCACTAAAGAAAAACAACAGGCCATACAGTTGGCCATGTATTAGGACCCTTTGGACCCTTACAGTCACGTCATTGTGCCATCTCAACTATATTTCTCCATGCCTAAAGGCAAATGATGTAAAAGTGGCCAAAAGGGTTAGTGCCCATAGGTGAGCTCACTGAGCCATGGTAAGAACACACCTCACCATATTTTCAAACTTACCTTGCCTGAACTTGGCAGGCTCTTTTTTTTTTGCACATTTAAAATTGTAATGTATACATATCTGCATTTCATACACAATGAGCTTTAAAGGAGCATCAACTGATTAAGAGCACAAGACTAAACCAAATATGAGTGGAAAGCACAGGGATTCCTAGTGTGCATGGCATACTGCTTTGGCAAAACAGGAATCATTAGATAGTATCGTTATGGAATGTGATGGACACTGTAGGGGATAAAAACTCTCTTCAGCTGGTCCTCTCAAAAGAAGTCTTGAAAGGTTCTGATTAGAACTCATAAGCAGATCTCCACTTCAAGTGACAATATTTACCGTTAGGTGATATAGGTGTTTGTGTTGGTGACTAGTGTCCATGTGAAGGGAGCCTACTAGCCAATGCTGTCGCCAAATTTCCAATACTTTAACAATAAATTGCTAACTAGTTTTTTCTAACTGTGCTGTTGTTAGTTATTTTTTGCCGTTAGCTAGTTAGGAACAAAAACTTCTTACTGCAGCCATAAAGTGACCTTTTTAGAACAAAGATTTATTGTAGAATAATTGGCTTCGAGATTACACCCTTTTTGGTAACACTCATACACACAACCATCTTCATGGTAATGTAGTGAAAGGCTGGTCTGCTGTAGGCCTGAATGGTTTTAAGAAAATAACTTTTCATATCAGTTCTAGATCAAACCTTTCAGAGTTCCTTCATGAGATAAAAAGAAGAAGCTTTTTTCCACGTGTACAGTAAGTGGTTGCAGAGGGAAAGTGATCAATAATGAGCAAAGCCTGAGTGAAATATACATTTGAAGTACTTGAGAGAAGATTTAGACATTATTGGACAAAAGTCTCGATGCTTCAAATATAAATTTGATTGTAGGTATCTGGAACAGGATGTTTTAGAGTAAGTTCATCTGAAAGCGAATCTGAATGTTTCTAGGACTCTGTTTGGTTTATTTTTTTTTAATTATTTTTTTTATCTTATACGATTTTCTCAAAAATATATATTTTAACACTCCCTTTTGATAATCCCTTAACTATATTCATCCGTGTATCATTTATTTACTTTTGGTAAAGAACTATTGGAAGTCAATATGGTCAAAGACCATCTTTCATTATTTCAAAGGGTATTGTGACATATGTTCAGTTAATTTGAACATAAGATGTGCCTACATACTGTCTGCAATCAAAACATAACTTTGCTGACCAACGACTCATATTACACAGTCGCTACCCTGACCCAAGACCAAGTGCCTTACCCAGCCGTCATAGCCTAACAGCGCAAAGACTTCTTAAGCCTTTCAACATGTAAATATATACTAAAAACAGAAACAAATTGAAATATGGAAAAATATGAAAAATGGAAAAATTACACAAAACCAGAAACAAATATTGAGAGAAATATTTTGAGTGTTCTGTTGATGATATATGATGACATCAATAAAACATCCTTTTGTAATAAAAATGTGGCACATCTCCTTTTTCTGACCACAGTTTATGTCTCTGTACAATACTGGGTCCATTTACTGTCCCAAGTCAATGCATAAATACTGTACATCCAGCATTTCAATCCATCCATGTTGCATAGGGTTTGGACAGTTTCACTGGGTATAGTAAATGTTATTCAGTATCCACACACAAATCCACAGAGGGTTTGATATTCAGTGTCCACACACACATCCACTGAGGGTTTGATGTTATTCAGTGTCCACACACACATCCACTGAGGGTTTGATGAAAAGGGTCTATGAAACTAAACAGAGGATTAGGATTTGTTTTACTGTGTTGGATCAACTACTTCTCACAGAAGGTTACAGTGAATGATGTGCAAAAAAGGTAAATGCTCCAATTCTCCCAGCCATAGCTGTTGGCATGAGATATCTTGGCTGGCACCTAGAAACTAGGAATAAAATCACACACACACATGCACACATTGGTATATTGTACTTGTAAATATAAAACCATAAACCAGTTGCCAGGGGGAGTTACTGGCCTGCACTTGCTTGGCTCATTTGAGTTTTCTGCTGGTAGAATTTCACTCTGTCTGCATTGCTGAACTCACTGAGTCAGTTGCTCATTCATTACCATTAACACAGCCTTCAGGACTAGGTCAATATTCAGACCAAGGCCAAGTTAGTATTTGGTATGAGAAGTATTTGCAACAGCTGAAGGACGTGTCTATCTGAAGCATTCTGATAAACAAGGTTTGGGAGAAACCTTGTGTATTATATTGGATTTGCTTCTAGAAGTCATCTTGATGGACACATTAAGAAAATATCCACAAACACTGACATATGAAAACGTATAGTGCCTATTCCTCATAATAGGGGTCAGAGTGTGTTATTGTTGTCATGGTTCCCCCCCCCCCCCCCACAGGGCTTGGGGTTATTATTGATCGGTGTGATTTCAAAACAGTAGCCTTTACTGCCATTGGCACTAATGACCTCTGGTTGTAGTTACTGTTTAACCTGGCATTGCAGTCTGCATACATCTAAGTATCACATGGAAACATTCAGAATGTTCATATGTACAGTGCCATTTTACCCAGAACCCTCCAAACCACTTACAATGATGGTGGTGGGTCTGATACAAGAACATATGTTGCCTTTTTCACTATGGAAATCAATTCAAGAACAACCGCAGTATCACACAAGTGCATTTGCCTGCCGGCCCTTGACTTAATCAGCCATTTGTTTTTGTGTGCACGACCACCAAGCCTTTCCTTCCATTTATGGTTCTTAAAGTGCGCCGAAGCATGCTGTGAATTCAGCCTGAGCCATGACCGGCACAGACACACTCCTCCCCAGACGACAGTGGCCCGCTCAAGAGGCTATTATAGACTCTTCTAAGACACTCAGGCAGGAGGAGGCTGGCTCTTTAGCATCTGAGCAGTGGATTTAATGAAAGGGGGCGGAGGACGGATGGAAGGGGAGGGGAAGTCCTTATTTGTAAAAGCAAACTTGTATGTGTGTTTGCGTGTGTTTGCGTGTGTGGTACAAAGGGAGAGATAGAAAAGGAGATGTTGTGATCCTCCTTCTTTTACTTTGCTGCTGTTAGTCAGTCAGTCTCTGTGCCAGGGTGTTCTGTGAGGACAAATAAACACACTCACACAGCGCTTGGCACCACCGCCCAATCACCTCCGGTGGCCATGTGGGACTCGCTCCTCTGCCTCTTCCCCTCCCTGCTCCTGTTCCTCGTGGCAGTTCTCCTGCACTGGTCACCGGTGCGCGTCCTGCTAGAACGCAGCTTGAGGTGGGCAACCTGGATCCTGTGGAGGGCGGCCTGCTGGGTTCTAGAACTCCCGACGCCGATGCGAGGCGAGCGGAACGACGGACTGTCGGACGCAGACAATGCGCAGCCCCGTCTGGTGTGCAAGCCCACAGCGCTGGCCCACCACCTCCTCCTCCACTGCCACACTCTCCGGCGTCCCTTGCTGGCTGCCTGGCCTCAGGGCGACCCTCATCTGCAAACCCTTTCCAGCCTACTGTGGCCAGTAGAGGACACTGCTGGTGGCAAGGTGCACTTCACCCGAGACCACCTTCTCCTCAGCGACGGGGGAATCGTGGCCCTGGACTGGGCCGTGGGGCTGAAGGAGGAGCCTCTACTGGGTGCGAAATGTGAGCAGCACCCTGGGGCATGCAGGGGCGTGGGCTGCCGCAGTAGCCCTCCGATCCTCCTCTTTATCCCCAACTGCCTGGGTGTGGTGACCCCCCACCTCCAGCGCCTGTGCTCCCTGGCACTGCACCAGGGCTTCTACCCCGTTGTTTTCCACCGGCGAGGTCAGGGCAGCTGTCCGCTGACGACGCCCCGCTTCCAGGAGTTCGGGGACCCCCAGGACCTGGTGCAGGCCGTGGCCTACCTCCGCAGCAGGCACCCGAACACCACGCTCCTGGCTGTCAGCGAGGGCTCTGGTTCAGGGTTGCTGCTCTCCTACCTGGGCGAGTGCGGATCCTCCTCCTACCTGACGGCTGCCGCCTGTATCTCACCGGTGCTGCACGGACAGCTATGGTTTGAAATGCAGCTGCCGTCTCTCTACCATTGGGGAGCGCTATTCTACCGCAAGCTACAGATCAGCAGGTAAGTGGGTCCGACACCTGGTCATTTCTAGACAGAGGTATAACCCAGTTTATCAGGCTTATTACTCATATTAGCTCGTATTACTGCTCATTATGATTACAGACATCATAAATACATTTTGCTGAATGATAAGACAAGACAGATAAGCGAATGACAATTTACCCAGTATGGTTAAACATAATCTTTGGTTGGCCTTTTGGTATCCAGCAATGTGATCTGAAGTTTCCCTCGCGACTGAAGCGGATTTCATGCCTTGTTTGTCTGATGCTGTCTGAAGGTATGCCAATGCTCTGAGCTCTTTGATGGATGTTGGACAGCTCCTGGGTTGCAGGTCTCTCAGGGGCGTGGAGGAACGGATGTTCTGTGGCACCACCAAGTCAGCCACAGGAGAGGACCGAGGCCCAGCTGAGGCAGCTCAGGACTGGGAGGCTTACTGGGAGCGCAATGAGCCCCTGCGGGATGCGGACGAGGTGGCGGTGCCTGTGCTCTGCCTGAGCAGCGCCGACGACCCTCTCGTGCCCCCGGCCTCCAGCCTACCTACCTCCCTCTTCCGCAACAGCCCCTACTTCCTCCTGGCGCTCACCACCAGTGGTGGGCACTGCGGCTTCGCCCAAGCCGGCAAGAGCACAACCTCCTGGAGCCACGAGGCCGTGCTGGAGTACTTCCGGGTGGTGAGCGACTTCCTGAAGAGGGAGGAGAGGAGGAAGAGGAGCAGGGCCCAGGGGCAGGAAGTGGGGAGGCAGGCCCAGGGGTCGAGGCCCGGGAACGTCGCCGCCCGGGAGCGGCGCAGGAAGGCGGTGCTGGCGGTGCGCAGGGAGAGACATCTGACGCATCAGCCTGCCCAGAGCGAGCTCACAGAGGACCTCTTCAACTGGAACAGGTCTTACACACGCTGACACGGAAAAATTGAGCTGTAGAAATGTATATTGACAGAAGACAATGGCTGTAGAAATGTGTAGCGATAAAGATAATGGCTGTAGAAATGTGTAGCGATAAGAGAATGGCTGTAGAAATGTGTAGCGATAAAAGAGAATGGGACAAGGAACAAACTGTGGTAGGATGGAAAATATGAAAACATTCAATAAAGTGTGATAGATGATGCTGTATAGAATAGAGTTGTATTTCACAGACAACTCCCTCGCTATTGATAACAAGCTATCTAGAGCATCTAAAACACTGGAGAAGTTTAATGACTGGGAAAGCCACCAGCATGGTGCTTGTGATAACCGAATGAACCTCTCAGCAGGAAATGTTCACCATTCGATAGGATCCATTTATGATTTACCAGTTTTGCTCCTCGAGTCGGCTGGTTTTGACCAAAACACAAACTGACCTTTAACCATGTTTAAACATTGCGCACAAGACTTAATGTTCCAAATAGGTCATTGCAACCCTTGTTTGGGGGAGGTGGGATTCACTTTTTTTTTCTCCCTCTCTCATTTTATAATCCCTGTGCTCACATTGATTACCATACTGGCCCATACGTATAATTTTTTAAAACTGCAACTTGGACTACATAACAGGTGCATGCATAAAATGACACTCAACATAACCTTTATGAAATAACCCCATGGAAGAATGAGACGGGAGATATACTAAAATTACTTTATTACATTTGATTCTTTGTCCAGTAGCCCTCTGCCAACAAATGGAGTAATTACAAACAAAACATTACATTTGTCCCCTAAAGTTTTTTCTGAATCTTTTCTTTTTTACATTTATTCTCTGTTGCTTGTTAAGAATATTTGTACATTTTTGTAATCTCACAAACATTCAGCTTTTCACAATCTATACATTTAATACAGGTTATATGTGAATTGTTATGGTAATGTTGAATCATTGAGACAAAAAAAAATAAAAAAATCCACCATAAGTTTCAGGAATACTGGCGAAACACTATATGCAGAGGTGACCGCCTCGTTTGAAACTGTGTTTAACCAATTCTCATGCTTTAGAAAACAGTTCTCAAAACAGGGTTGGAGAGCGCAAATGCCCCGCAGTACCACATTCCTCCACTAGATGGCGAGCATACACATATACGGCATTGTGCTCTTGTCTCATCCCTAGCACCAGTCCTGTAGGACTCGCTAAATGCTGGTCTAAAACGAGTTTGGCTTCTTTGTGTCGTGTCGCAACATGTCAGTGGGTGCCGTGCATATTTATTAGGACGCAAGACACACATGTTGTTGTACTGAAGACATTCAAAAGCCCTGGAGGACGAGGGATTTCCTCTTTGAACTGCTGGAGGTAGACCGGACTATGGGCGCAAGTAAAAGAACGGGGATTGGGTACTGTGGTCTGGTCATGGAAATAAAATGGAAGTCACTGTTGAGCTCCCAATGTGATTGTTATCTTACAAGAGTGAAAATGTCTGTTAAATAATCTCCTGCACTGGGTAAAAAGAAACGGGGAATTTTTTTTATGGGAGACTAAAGCACCCATCGGCACCAAAAACACTGTGCAAAGGTTTCTCCTAGGGTATCGCCTCTCTGAATGTCATTTAAAACATTAATATACTCTAACACACAATTATGTGACGTTTAACAGAGAGAGAAACCCCTGTCCCTCACCTGGCCCAAATGTGTGTCTGTGTGTGTGTGTGTTTGTGGGGGGTCTATATGATGAAGGGGTCCATAAAGAAATGCTCAGAGTTCACTGTGATGTTTGCAATAAACCACTGAAAAGAGAGAGAGAGAGAGAGAAACACAGAGACAGACGATAGCAGATATGACAGGATGAATACATGGTGTGTTCCACTTCCACCAATTTGGCTTTTTGTTTGTTTTTGTTTTTCACTTATGTCTTGAACCTCCTTTGTATGCTGTTAATTCTCTTTGAATATTCATGTTAGAAACCAAGTTGATTCTTATTTGTCTTTACATACAAGCAATTCAATTTAGTGTTTTTTTTCTCCTTACATTTGTTTTAGATTTATTCTATATTTTTATTCTAAATATACAGTATAAACAAACTTTTCCTATACATCCCATACTTTATACCGTCTCTTGAAGACTATATATATCCAAGCCATGTCACCCTTGGTATTAGTAACAATTTCCAAGCTTTTTCATTTAGACATTGATTTATTTTTGTACAAACTCTCTGAAGTCATCGGTAAAACACTCCTCTGAAAGGGGAGGGAGGGAGGGTGGTTGGTTGGGGGGGTCTCAGTTGGGCAGTCTGACTCCTGGCCGGGAGGGGCAGGAGGGCAGTCGAGAGGGATGCCTGGAACGATGGGAGTTTTGCGAGGGCAACAGCAGCGGCACCTGAGCCGCCTGTGACAAGACATTCATTAGTCGCAAAGCCAACCAATCCCCCCCCCCCCCCCACATCTAATCAACATCACCATTCACAGCCTCCTGACACCAACACTGGGGAGGGGGGGAGACACAGGGGTACTGGGAGAGAGGGGTGGGGGAATAAAGGGTATAAAGATGACACAAGGTGGAGTTATTAAGGAAAGCAGCATGATCTAGTAGTAGTAGTAGTAGTAGTAGTAGTAGTAGTAGTAGTAGTAGTGGTGGCACAATTGGTTTGAGTGTTAAATGCATGCTTGAGGCCCATGGGACTGTATACAGATGGGACAAAGCATGTGGCAAATCACCACAGTGAATGGCCAGAATTGTACAAGTATACGGTCATCACTTTTGGCAAATGTGTGTGGGGTAACAGACTGAATTGATTGTTCATTGTTAATTGTTCTTATGTTACTTTTTTTTTGTGCAGTGTGCTTTTGCATAGACGCAGTGACAGCATTTGGCTTTGGCATTTGGAGGTCTGAGTGACAAGAGGCCGAAGGTTCTGGTTTGGTTTCTCCACCCCACGCCTGTCTTCTGCGTTAAATCTCAGACCATACCCTGCACTAGAACATTCCACATACACAACCAAACTCAACCAAACATACCCTCAGTATCCTCAGCAGCCTTTCCTGGGACAACCATTACATACCAATCATCTCACAGTAGTATACTGGTCTATAGACACTTGGAGGCAACTACTTCTCTCTGCACCAGCAGTCACTAGTTGTCCCTCAGTACCAGTGCTAAGGTGCATTCAAGCCCTTTGTAATCATCTGTCAACCAAAGACCATTTCTCTTTTCCTGAGTCTAGACTGCATATGCACAAACACATTCCAAGTAAGCCGTAAAAGACTTCACAAATCATTACATCATGACCCACCATAATTTATTACATCCTAATCTGACCAAGCACCTTCCTTTTTTTTCCCTCTAACCTTGAGCCCACATTTCTGATTCGGAGTTCCCAAATCAGACACCGGTCAACTAATTCTGAAGCTCCAAAATGGACAGGACGACCTTTTAAGTTCTATCACAATTCCCTGCTTCCGTCCCCACTTTGGCACAGCTGCCCAAGAGACAGATGGCAAACTGGAAGGGTCTTTTAAAGACTTCATGGACACTTTTGAGATGGGAGTTAGATCCACAAGACCCAGCAGTCTCACCATGGCTGGGAAGAAACGGAGGGCTGCAGCAATAAAATCAGATCAAATTAAAACCTATTAAAATCATATTCAAATATACTTTAAATATAAAATAAGTGTGATCCATTGTGCGGATTTCACCTGTGAAGTGACGTAAAATTAACTTCTTTGACACTAGCTACCCATGAGTGTTTTACCCCCATTCTAGCTGGTAGTTGGCACTAATTATTTGTTACCGTTTGTTAAAACAAATCCTACAATCCCACAATTCATTGTGAGTCCATTGCAAACAAGTGTATGGCAAACGGAGACCAATCAGTGTACCAAAAAGGTTTGTTTAGCTGTAATGGTAACACTCTAAAGTGGATGGCTTTAAGCAATAGGAACAGAGCCTAAAATCATTTCAGATGATCGCCATTTTGTAAACAGTCAAATAAAAGTAATGGCTACACGTGCCATCAGTTAGCAAACATTCACCCTGTCTGAACTATCCCCTGAAAGTCCCTCAGCACAGCCCCATAGCATAGCTTGTACTGAGCTCTTCAAATGCTTCAGTGCTCCCCTGACATTCCCTAATATGTACATTTTCACACTGACTAGGATCCACATCACAACAACCTGATTTGGGGGTGCGGGGGAGGATTAACGACCACAACTCGGCACCTTAAACCTTCAGAACTGCCCGGATGTAGTAGGACTTGCTTCCATACGAAAGAACTGAAGCAAGAAGAAACATCTTTAAAACTGATGAGAAGGGAGCGGCCAGAACGGACACATTAAATGGGAGAGACAAAGAGAGAAAAAGAAAGAAAGGGTGGGAAAGAATGAGAAAAATGTAAAGGAGGAGGGGGAGGGGGGGTTTGGTGTTAGTCCATCCTTGTGCCAATTCTCCATCCCCAGGACCACCCCCACCACTCCTCCTTTCTCATTACCACACCAAGTCCCCCACCATCACGTGGGACACCAGGCGGGCATTTAGTAACAGGTGGGGTGGGGGGGGGTTGGTGTAAGGGAGGCTTTACGTGAAGGACAAATGCGACCCATTGGAGATCTGTGAGGCGATGCTGGCGCTCCTGCTCATACCCTGCTCGCTCCGACTCCCGGAGGAGGTCCTCCGCACCTCCAGGGGGCTGTTCCGCACCCCTCCACTGCCCCCGCCGCTCGACCTCTGGCTCCCCCCCGAACCGTGGAGGCCCCAGGGCGGCGGCCCCCCCGCAGGCAGCCCGTGGGCCCAGGCCTGCTGCTGCTGGAGGCCTCCGCCACTCCCCTGGTGATGGGGATGGTGATGGTGCTGGCTGCCTCCGTGGTGGCCACTGCTCCCGCCCCCGCCGCCTCCCCAGTGCAGCCCCTGGGAGCTGGCGCCGCTGTGCTGGGCGTTCCAGACCCCGGGGGCCCCTGGGAAGCTGTGGCTGTGGACGTCGGAGGCCAGGTTGGACAGGACCATGTTGCTGAAGCCCAAGCGCATGCTCTCCGAGTCGAAGGCCTCGATCTCGCGCGCCTGACGCTCCAGCAGTGAGCGGATGCGCTCCGACCGCTCGTTCTGCAAGGCCAGCATCTCCTCCTCAATCTGGGGGGACAAACGCAAAAAACTCACATCACATCTGAGTGACTCCCCAGGAGCTGTAAATACAGACATATCTACAGCTAGGGCAAATCTCTTGGATGTCCAGCGGGCGCCCTGGTGGGCTGCAGTGGCGACGGGGACACACACCTTCTGTTCGAGCAGGGCCCTCCGGAGCGACACTCTCTGCTCCAGCTCCTTCCTCTCGCGGTCGTGCTGGGCGTCCGTCTGCATCTTGATCTTGCTCTGGTACGCGTTGAGCAGCTCCAGCTCCTGCTGCAGCTGCATCTTCAGCACCTGGCACTCGGCCTCCTGAGCCTCGTCCAGACGCAGCTGCAGGGGGCAACACACACACACACACACACACACACACACACACACACACACACACACACACAGAAAGAGTAAGGGAAAGAAAAATGTGAACACATGGGGGGTACTAATGAGAGCCACAAGAATGACTGGGCACTCAAGGGCCATTCATTAGGGGATAGGGACAGAGGCTGTATTGATGTTCCTCTCTAACTACCCTTAACCCGGATAAAGAAGGTATACATTCAAATCATTCAGACATCAGTTTGGGTAGAACCACAGCGAAAGAGAGCTTGCACACACTCCCTCCATCCAGTCTCTAGGGTTAGGGTTTCTCTTTTACTTTATTCAACATGATCTTGAACCCTCTGCCAATTGCACCCACCGCCACCGCACTGCCGTACACTTACTCTACCCCATACATATACATAATACATATACAGTATTATTGCCACCACCGACATGTTTCTCTGTTCCTACTCCCCTTACCCCTGTAACAGTAACCCTATGAGCATAGTGTATACCTACTAAACTAGTCTTGTTTGTATCATGTATTTACCACCGGATGTCCGGATGTCTGTGTGTGTATATATATATACAGTACTAGTCAAAAGTTTGGACACACCTTTAATTTTTTTGAGAAGTGTTTTCATTACTTTTATTATTTTCTACATTGTAGATTAATACTGAAGACATTTTAACTATGAAAGAACACATATGGAATGATGTACTAAACAAAAAAAGTGTTATCTACCATGTAGAAAATAATAAAAGTAAAGAAAACACTTCTCAAAAAATGAGAAGGTGTGTCCAAACTTTTGACTGGTACTGTATATATATATATATATATATATATATATATATTTATTATGTACATCTACCAAATGCAGGCTGTGTACAACACCTGTTGTTTCCCCCCATCCCCCCTCCTTCCTATCTCCACCTGGCCGACCTCAAGCAGATGGGTCCCCCCTTATGTGCCGTGGTTCTGCTTAAGGTTCCTTCCTGACTAACAGGGAGTTTTTTTCTTGCCTTTGTTGCCATTGTGCTTGCACTAAGGGGGTTCAGGCTCTGGGCTCTGTAAAGAGCTATATAAATAAAATGTAATTGAATTGAATTGAATCTTTCTTTCATTCTATTTTTCTCATCTCTCTCCTTTCTTTCCCTTCCCCCTCCATTCGGTCTTTCATTCATTTCTTGAAGCCGGACTCACCGCTTGCGTGGAGAGCATGTCGTTGATGGAGTGGTCGTACTGCTCGGCCAGGACGGCCAGTTTGCGCGTCTGCTCCTCCTTCAGCCGCTTCAGAACGGCCTTGTGGTCCGGCTTGGGCGTCGTCTCCAGCAGGTGGTTCCGCAGGGCCTTGTACTGACGGGTCTGGATCTTGCACGTGTCCTGGAACTGCTTTTTGATTTGAAGCTCCTTGGACTAACGGATGGAAAAACAGACAACAGAAATAGAGAGGGGGGGGGGAGAGAGAGAGAGAGAGAGAGAGAGAGAGAGAGAGAACACGGGGGGGGGGGGGGGGCAAAGGAGAGAGACGGAGAGACAGACAGGAAGACAAGACCAACAGACAGAGTTGCACAGAAAAAAATCTTAAAATGGGTCTGCCATGGATAGCTCTTGTAAGGCTTTCAGCTAATACCTGTAGATGCAAAGCCCAATTTCTCCTCAAGAAGATTGTTTCTTTCCACACACACACACACACACACACACACACACACACACACACACACACACACACACACACACTGAACATGCACCTATAAAAATCACCCACCCCCCATCTCGACGGATATAGCTGAGATTTTGATACGGTTGCCATGCAAATGAATGATCTGAATTCATTCATACACTCCTAACCTCAGCTCCGGTCCTCTTTGCTATTTGGACCAGTTGACAATCTTGCCCTGTAACTACATGGCAGCAGTGAGCTATTAACACGTGATAAAGGCTGTAAACATGTCTATTAACACGTGATAAAAGGCATGTAAACATGTTTGTTGCTCTCTGCTTCCATCTCTCCTGCACCCCTCAGGTCAGAGCTTCATTCCTGCCATTTCAAAGGTGTTTGTGTCTGCGTGGTCCCTCCTCCCCACCTTGAGGCTCTTGGGCTGCTGGCGGACCTCCATGACGTGCTTGCGGCGCAGCTCGCGCTCCCGCCGCTTGTTGTACTCCAGCTGGTTGGTGAGCTCGGTCTGGTGCTGCAGTCGGATGAGCTCGGCGCGCATCTTCTGGATGATGCCCAGCTGCCGCACCTCCAGCTCCTGCATGGACTCGTGGTGGCGCAACAGCATGGCGTGCTCCAGGTCCTTCTGCGTCTGACGTTTGTTCAGCTCCTGAGGGGGCATGCCGTGATGGACCAGGGACGAGGTGGAAGGCGTGGGAGGGAGGAAGGAACAGTGAGAGAGAAAGAAAGAGATGGAAGAAGATAGGAAAGAGAGTGAGGGGTGGGGGAGATTAAACAGATGGGAAGAATGAAAACCTGCTGAATTGAAGTTGACAAAATTCTAAAAGACAATTTGCAAGTTAAATGCTTAGCAGTGCCAGGACTGGGAACTAATCAAATAAAAACAAAATCCTAATATGGCATCAACATGATGGGTGCAATCCCCAAGGAACATACCTAATGGATAAAATGTCTACCTTTCCTGCACTGTACTGCAAAAATACAAATGTAAATGCTGGTGATGCGCTCTACCGCCAGGCCACCGTACCTCTCGGGCCAGGTCCTGCTCCACGTTGTGGCGGGCGATGAGGATGCGCCTCTTGAAGCGCCGGCATTCCAGATCCAGGTACTGGCGCTGGCGACGCAGCAGGTTGGCCTCCTCCTCCGCCTGGAAGTGCTGGATGTTCTCCTTCTGCTTGGACAGCCACTCCTGCTTCTCCTTCTTGGGCGTCGACTGGTTCTCATTAAGCTCCTGATGGGGCGGCAAAAAAAACATCTGAGGGTGAGAGAGTGTGTGTGTGTGTGCGTTGTTTTGAAGTGACTGACTCAGAGAGCGCGTACTACAAGGAGCAACACCTAAGTGAAAGGTACTACGTCTACTACAGTATGTCAGATTTAGCTGACATGACTCGCACCACTGAAATTAGTAGCGGATAAGACATACTGTATATATGTCAAATACGAAAAGAGTGTGATCTTGTGAACATTAGTGGGAAAACAATACCCTTCCAGTCATATGATCAAAATAGAGAGCCATATCTGAAAGATAACCAAAAACAGGATCAAACAATGTCTGCATATAAATGATGCATATAATTCAGGTTGTATTGCCGTTTTTTTTTTGTTTTTGTTATGTGCGAAGAACAGATTAGGTTAACTCAGTGTGGCCTACTTAACAGGCTTGTGTTGTCATCCCTAGCTTAACCTACATCCCCATCCTACATAACAGTTCTTAATTAGCTAGCCGTCAAATCTCTCTCTCTTAGCATGGTTAAAGAAAGAGAGAGTGTGTGTGTGTTATGCAAGCATAAGCTGCGATGCAGTGCTAAAAAGTCAACCCTATTCATTATATACTTCACAAATAACATCTTCCGAGGATGAGGAGGCCTTTCTAAAAATCAGTGAATTCAGTGCATTTGGAGCTGATTTATCATCAGCCTTCATTTAAATGTTGACCAAATATGGCAATGAAATGCCAGTGGACAGGCAATTAATTAGGAAACCTTTCAGCTTTTACACTTATTTCATGATATGATTTCGTATAGTTTTGCTATTGCTTGCTATATATATATGTTTGTGTGTGTGTGTGTGTGTGTGTGTGTGTGTGTGTGTGTGTGTGTGTGTGTGTGTGTGTGTGTGTGTGTGTGTGTGTGGTGATGCTGAGACAAATGACGAAGTGTTTTGTATAGAGGCCTGCCTGTGTGTACCTCTTTCAGCTGCTCCTTGCGTAGCTTGTATTCTCGTTTCTGGGACTCGAGGAAGCTGCTCAGCTCTTTTTTCTGCTGAACCTGAATGTGCTGCTGGAACTTCTTCTCATCGTTGGAAAAGGTCTTTGCCTGCAACAGAAAAAAATTAAATTAAATATTCACAGACTTTCCAAAGGGAAGATCTCGGCCACATGAAAGTGGTGATTTTCTGCGAGGGGTTAAAGCGTGTGGGCGTGCACGTGGATGTGGAAGCGGAGATGTTGCGATTCACACACATGGAGCTGCCTTTCTTTCGCGCTCTCTCTCTACATGCATACCGATGACATGGGTCGGCTCATGAAAGGCTCACTGTTAGGAGGGGGGGGGGGGGGGGGGCAAAGACAGAGCTCCGATGGTTTGACAGAGAGCCACCTTGACTACTTTCTTTGAATATCTGCGCTCCAGTGCCCATGCTTGACCTCATTTCAGAGCGTCGTGTGCTGATGTTACAAGTCTCTCTTGCAGAGGGTTGCGAAAGCGAGCTACCTCAGACAGTGCCAAGAATGTGTGTTATTAGGCATGCCAAAATGGCATCTGGTTTGTTTTCTTTTGTCTTGATTTCAGGGGCCAAAGATGATACACCTTCAGCTTAAAATAATTCTCAGGAGCAAACCTCCCGATTCCAGTTCTGAGTTCCTTGCTCTGTAACATGCTCATTACTTACATACATTCCTCTTAAGATTAACACAAACACTCTTACAGTCTTTAAACGATAAGTAGCAACTACTCCATGTGCTGGTAGGTCATAAGTTCTCATCAGTGGAAATAGCCAGTTTACAGGCAGGCTTCAAAGAGTGGAAAAATCAAATGAATTTAATTCCTGTTCACTTCCAGGGCAGTGCTAACCTATCCTACCGCTGAAGCGTTCAATGGCCACCCTAGAAATTAAACCCAACTTGCCGCTTTTAACACTTCAATCTAGGAGTAACTGAGATCTACAGCTAGAGTTGTGCTTGTCCATGGTTACACCTGAAAACCGCCAAAGCATATGCTAGAGATTTGGTCCACCACGTATGAATTGTGGTTGAGTAAAATACATTATAGATATCCTTGAGTAATAGCTAGAACTTTGTAGTCCTCATGTCCCTTATATAAATGGTGGCTCTGTTTATATGACAAGTGAGTGAGGTCTGTATTCTGCCTGTTTTTTTTTTCTCCTTTTAAGAATGGAGTCTCTGACATTAAACTCTGGTAATCCTAATTCATCTGCCTTCTTACGTCTTTCTCCATGGATGCCTGGTGTTTTTTGACGAGCTTCTCTATCTCGGAAGCAAAGCTGTTCCTCTGCGTCTCCAGCTCCTTGTCCAGGCGCAGGCGGTGCTCATCCATCTCCGCCTTCAGCTTGTTCTCCAGCGCCATCAGGTGCTTCTGGTGCTGCCGCCGCATGCGCTTGTAGCCCGACATCTGCTCCCGCAGCTCAGAGTCCTGCTCGTGCTCCTGCATCTGCCTCGTCACCTGAGAGAGAGAGAGAAAGAAAGAAAGAAAGAAAGAAAGAAAGAAAGAAAGGGAGAGAGATGAAGAAATTAAGAAATAAGGGGTCAAGAGAGGCAGAAAAAGTAATCGAGAGGTAGAAAGAAAGAGACACACAGACCGAAAGGAGAAAATAAGAAAGCCAGGGAGACCCACCCCCACCCCTACCTGCCAGCCCCAGCTCATGTGTAGATGGGACTGGACCTGAGACTCACCAGTGAGGCGGTACGGATGGTGGCAAAGTGCTCGCGGTTTCTGTGCTTGTGCCGCACGTGCTGTATAGGTGCAGCCTGAGCCTCTGGCGGCCGGCTGCGGGGTTCTGGCTCCTCGCGGTAGCCCGCTTCTTCTCCCTGGAATTGGTAGACCACAAATCAAGTAACACGCACACACACAAACACACACACGATTCAAATACTAGATCCAGACATTTTGGAAATGCACTTGACGAAATAAATATCCCTTGGTAGGCTGAGAATGTGACATTAGAGCCAGACATTGAGTTTGTGATGTCAATTATCCTTTGCTAGTACATCACTGTCTGAAGCCTGACCCTAGCAGTTTATGACACTCACTGGTTTGAGGTGGATGACGGAGCTGTTGGACATGACCGTGTGGTCTCCCTCCATCATGTCCAGCTCGCTCTTGTCGTCTGCGGCATCGGGCAGGCTGTTGACGGAGCTGCTCTGGGAGCTGGCACTGATTGACATGCTGGGGATGGACTGGTTACTGCCCACGCTGTTCACCGTGCCAGTTCGACCCACGCCATGCTCAGACTCCTGGGGGGGGCAGAGAAGTGAATGATTTACTGCATGGCAGAGTGATCCGATTTTCCTGGAGGCCTACATCGAGGGCTGATGGGACATCATCTACATCAGCGGTATCTGCCTTCTAAATGCAAAAGGGAGTTGAGGCTGTCCAAACTCAAATCATTAAACATAGTGATCAGTCCACAAATGGCTGATGTGATTTTAACAGATTTGTTTCTGCCTTCATGTCAAGTAATGATTCAGAATGATTATGATTATGTACTGTCTACGGAGAGGGAACATGGGGCAACAGAAAGTGTGTATGGGATCGTGGGACAGTGTCTGCAGAACGGGAGGTGGGGATAGTATCTACAGACAAGGTGGACAGGGCCTGACCTCCTCTCCGTCCTGAACCTCCACGGCAGGGCCGTTGTGCGCCTCCTGGAACAGGAGCTTTTTCATTTTGCGGTACTGCAGATTGTCCAGCTCCCGAACCGCCTCCTTGGTGCGCAGGATGAGGTCCATCAGGACTGTGTCTGGCCTCTCCCTCGAGACAAAGGCGTGCTGGGGAAAAGGATGGGAAGGGGGGGAGATAGAGAAAGAGATTGAGGGCAGAATCCAGAATGAAGGGATATGAAGCAAAGGCACGTTGCACATCACAGCGCATGTTAATAATTATATTTGGGGGGGGGGGGAAACTAACCGTAGGCCCAGTTTAACTAGTGAGACTGTCTAGGGTGCTGCTTAATAGGTGCCTATGTGTTACAAGAAATCACAAGATTAGAGGATCAAGGCAAAGGCTTACAGAGGCCACCAAAAGACCAGGAAGTTACAGTGCATGGACACTGATGGGATGCTTTCTAGGACCATTAGTTTTTAGCAATGCTAAAGAGCCGCATCAGATGCTGCAGCGGTGCAATAAGAGCAAAGTGATCAGTAATGCTTTCCTTACGCTGGACAATCATATTAAGACCATGACTTTATGGAGGAAATGGGTGATGTTTGGAGATAGATTTTGGCACTAACATTGATAATGGTGTGTGTGTTTATCTGTCCTTACTTTCAGTAGGTCCTCAGAGGTCGGCCTGTCCTGGGGGAGTTTCTGAAGGCATGAATCAACAAAGTTTCTAAAGTAATCCGTCCTGTGGGAAAAGAGACAGACGCAGAAAGACACACATAGTTGTCATTAAACAAGTGCTCAATTAATGAGCTATGGAGCTTCATGTAACACCAGCTCAGCACACTCACCATTCACTAGACTGTAGTGATGGGCTCTCATTCTGCGCTATATGGTATAAGGCACTCATTGCATTCATGTTGAACAGAGGGGGCTTCCTCTCCGCTAGAATGAAAGAAGGAGGAGAGATTAAAAACATGCCTTTTACAAATGCAATTTCGACCTTCACCAACTTACAAAATGAAAAACCTTCTGTGCATCCATACTAACTCATTTGCATCCTTGATATTACGGGTTGGGATTTCTTTGTGTTGCACTTCAGTATATAAACTGTTCAACCTATCTGTCCCTAATGGCACTAATATTTCCACTGCTCCTTAACCTTCAGCTTAGCCTCCTTTGGCAGAAGTAGGGTGCATCTAGTTTGACTGCTGCTGCCAAACAAACAACTGATACCAGCTACACCCTGGAAAACAAATCTACACGTACCACAGGAATGACACCGGGTGGGTTTCAACCTCCAAACAAACACACACACACACACCAAAGTCTTGTCTATCCTTGCTCCAGAAATAAGCGTTCGTCACCTTCACCCTCTCGTGGATGCGATAAAACAAATAATGGTCGTTTTCTACTGCACCCCTCAATTGCTCTGAATTTTATTCAGATACATTCCACATATGAAGAACATATAATAGACCTCACAGTACCATTTTGGCCTAGTAAAACCCAGGCCTGCTTAACAGTGGAAAACCCTAGAATACAGCAAAGTTGAAAATTGCAGGTTCAGTCAGCAGAAGTCCTCCCTGGCATTCCATGTGAACCATCTGGTTGTGCTAATCAGCAGAATTCCTGGGCCAGGGGGGTAGTAATGAGCGGGACATCAGCTGGCTCAGGACAGGGCTGATCGGGACAGGACCCCTACTCTCCCAACATCAACGTTACCCACTGCTGGACTATGAAAACATTCCCATCACTACTGATACAGGAACAGATGGTATTAGGAAGGTAACCACGTTTTCCATCTCTCTCATCCCGTCTCGTAGTCGGAGGTGCAGGCAGACCAGGGGTGAATAAATCACTTGATAACCGCCATGTTAAAAGTACCACAGAATAGTTTAAAACCAGGGAAACATCATTTAAGATTGCAGCTTTTCACTAGAGTCTGCCGTCTTCCTGAGAGAAATGGTTTAAAAAGCACCATTTTGAGTGCAGCCTAGTCCTCAATGTGAGTGTCATGATAACAATAACGTGGCCTTTTAGCCAGTGATGAACAGATTGACAGAACACAGAAATTCATATTGCAATGATGCGTAAAATACAACACACTGCGCTGCCTTCCAATGCATCTGCTCCCTCTTAAGCCTGTGACTGTAAGCAGGTGTCCTTACCTAATTCTACACAGGTGATACCGAGGGACCAGACATCCACCTTGCCGTCATACTGCCCCTCATCCATAGCCAGAATCACCTCTGGGGCCATCCTGACAGAGGGAGACAGGAAGTCCAACATCAGATAAATCAGTAATGCTAATGAAGACATCTAAATACTTCAGAATTCCATCCCATTTTTGGCACCAGTTGAAAAAAAAAGAAGATGGAACTACATCGTGGACTGCTACTCAGAGAGGCAATTTCAGGGAGGGTTGACTTTAAGATTGGATGGATTATTTGCAACCCATATTCCAATTCAGCAGCAGGTAGATAGATTGGCCTGCTTACCAATATGGCGTGCCCACAAAGGAGTTTGCAGGACAGGCGATGGAGGCCGAGCCAAAGTCTGCCAGTTTGACCTGTCCGGGCTCCGTCAGCAGGATGTTCCCAGCTTTAATATCTCTGAAAGAGGAGAGGAAGGACAGCACAATGCATATCAAGCTCAATCATGATAATGCCAAAGCCTGGCAGAATACTACGGTGGGAAAAAAGCGTGGTAATAATTAAAATGTCGATAGGGAAAGATTCATTGTCCATTACTGCGCAGAAGATGTCTGATATCTGTTCTGCATCTGTTCTGCATCATGAAAAGACCTTCAAACATAAATAGGCTCTATGCTGAAACTTTTAAGTTCCTCACAGGAAAAGCAATATGGAGACAACCATTCAAACAACCATTCATAAGTCACTGTAAGAGCTGTAGGAATAATATATACTGTGCTGATTTCAAAATGTTTACTTCAGCATCTGTTTGTATGAGTCATATTTCTCTTTACGCACAAGGTTACCCGTGAAACATCATGCTCCAGCTGAGAAATCCCAAAGCAGGTATTAGTCATAGTAAGTTCATCGCTAGAAGTGCACTTTGCCACCCATCCATCTGATCAGAGCGCACGTTTGCCCTACTTACTCGCATGAAAAATCGAAAAAGAGCTGCATTCAATTAAAACACAGGTTAGTCCGGATCTGCCTATCCATATCGCAGATGCCACTTCTATAAAAACAGCCTGCTGTATTGATGAAGAAACAGCATTGTCTTGTGTAGGATGCATCCATGTGAGTCATCTTCAAAAGAGAGTGCAGCTGCTCACGCACTAACCTGTGAATCAAGTTGTGGGAATGAAGGTAGGCCAGGCCCTCCAGAGCACCGTGCGTTATTGCTGCAATCTCCATTTCCTGAAGGGGCTTTTTGTGGACTGGAAGTGGAAACGAGGATGTCAACATCACACACCCACAAAAGGGAAAAACAGGAACGGGCAAGATTTGACTTGCCGGTATGATTGACCAATGTCTAAAGCGTTTGACAGCACATGAGAACATCAGAATGGTGTCCGTCACAGCTGCACACTGCTGTAGATGCGGTGTACGGAGGGGAAACAGAGAAAGAAGTAAAACGGTTTGCTTACCCTCAAGGAGGTCTGAGGCCGACCCTAAGCAGTACTCCATGACCAGCTGCGGAGAAAGGTTTTTTTCTCTTAGGGATTAGACCATCAACAAAACATACTTTGTGCGAAAGGATGTGTACAGAAACATACACGTAGGCCAAATCAAGTCTTCCAAACATTTTTATATCAGCCAACAATAAAACTCTATTTTTGGACCTAACGTGATGTCATTGTTTATATTTCACTTGCAACACTGTGAGGTTGCGAAATGTAATTTATGCCGTGTATGCATTTAGACAAGACCATTACAAGTCTGATGTGTGTGCAAGTGAGTGAGCGAGCGAGCAAGACAGAGAGAGGCTCTTACCCATGCTGTGTGTTCCCGCAGATAGCAGCCTTTGTACTCTATGCTGTTGGGGTGCTGTATTCTTTGAAGGAACTTGACCTCTTTGATGATATCCTGCCATTTCTGCAAGTAAAACCAGGAAACAAAATTCACTTTTTGTGGCTAGTAGAGGGAAAAAAGTGCTCAAGTATTCAGTACCTGTAGTAAGGTTAGCTGAGGTAATGCTGGTTGCCTCAGGTTTGATAACATCGGTGGCAGCTGTAGAAGTTCTTTGGGCTGTGTAATTGTTTTGCTATTAGACTTATGCTCTGCGTGTCTCTCCCCCCCTCCCCCTGTCCCGTAGATATGGCACGCCGTTGTAACATGATCAGACTGAAGAGAGACACAGAAATCTACATGCCATCGGCGCTTGACGGGTGCTAATTTTGTTCCCCGCTTTGAACACCACACAATCTTAACCTTTGATACAAGCTGATCCATAAAACGGTGAAAATTCCTGAGCTAGCGCCAGTGTGCCAATAACATTCAGAACACATTCAAAGCCAGGTTAACCACATCTGTTCCCAAATAGTAAAGCCATCAAATATGAGGGGAAAAAACTCCACCAACCATATTATCACATGGTGCATGTCAGAGACCAATGACAGTAATGACCCTAAGGAACTAATAGGTCTTCAATTATTCATCAGTGTAAAGTAGAATAAAATGAACAAGAGGGTAAAAAATAGTGGCAAGTGCCTACCACCCTGCTAAAACATTTATGCCATCCCTCTCATATGACTTATGCCAATGATGGGGACCTTCCTGAGTTTTTTTTTCTTTTAAATCCTTTCTAAAAACTTTCTCTAAGTTTCACCTCATGCCAAGTGGTACCACTATGCCTCCCTTTTAGGACAGAAACAAGTATCCATTTCCTCCTAATATTCTTCCAACAACTCTAGTCGGCCCACTGAGTTAATCTGTGTTTAACTATTAACGGTCACCCAAGTTAACCCTGAGTTTACTGACAACCACACCATTGCAGACGCTGGACCAAAGGTGGCCTCAAACTAGTAAACAGTCGGCTGAATGGCGCGACAGCTTCCTGGCTTTTAAAGACCTGTTAGCACAGAGAGATTATGACTAATCTGATAAGCGCTAATCGGAAATTACAAGGAAAAGCACTATGACCAGCACAGCGACCTTGCTGCTTCATGGTTACGCAGGGTCATCTCGAGACCTTCAGCAGGCCCTTCACTAGAATGATTGCTTCCATTCTAAAAAATAGGTCAAATTCAAGTTTAGCGCCATGAACATCTACAAAGTTCCCAGGACACACACTGTTATAAGAGACGGGGTGTTCCATGTAAAAATACCAATAGGCTTTGTGTGTGGTTTCATGAACTCCCTGCTAGATTCCGGTTTTATCAACAGATCTTTTTTCTTCCTTTAATTCCTGTAGTGCTGCATGCCTCGTCTCCCAGACAACCAGGAAGAGGCTGTTGGGTATTTGCCCGTCCTCATTTGCAGAAACGAGAAACGTCTACAGGAGCGGGTGATGTCGTGCATGAGGCCCCGTGATAATAACAGTATGACTACAATGTGACAGTTCAGACATCTGACATACCGCCTGTCTCAAAAACTTTCAGGAATTCTGATGCTATCGTGAAAAAGGAATTTTTAAGTGCAATTCTTACGTTTTTTTTTTTGTCAGTTGTTACTGGCATATCAGTCATGGTGGGAGCAGACGCACATTTCGGATGATTCATGCGTCTGGCTCGATTCACTGTGCTCACCTGCAGCCCTCATAACGACTCAGAGACGGGCAGATAGGCTGATGCACGTGGCTCTTCTTAGAAGACACAGCTGATGTGTGCCAAGAAATGCCACAGGTCTCTCTTAATGGTCAGAGTGAGTGCCCACGCTGTCAGCCTAATTCACACAGCCTCATGCCAACATGTGTCATCTGGGGTGTGTGTGTGTGTGTGTGTGTGTGTGTGTGTGTGTGTGTGTGTGTGGTGATTCGGGTCCCTCACCTCATTAGACTGCTTCCCGCTGTAGGACATCTTCTTGATGGCCACCACCTCTGATGTCCGCACATCCCGTGCCTGAGGGAGCCCGAGATGCAGACACAGGTGAGGCCGGCCATAAAAATAGCTTTCAAATCAGACTGTGATGCTAAGAACTGCAAGTTAAACTTGGCTGTTTCAGTGAAATTCATTATTTATTAGCAAGTCCCTCCTGCAACATTAAAACTGAGGGTTATCTGCCAGCTGCTATTGGCCTTTTCGAAGTAAAAATGTCAGATGAGGGACCTTAAATGCAGCCCTAAACCCTACGTATCGTCCTGAGATACAGCAATATATAACATTCATTACAACAAACTTAAGTCATCCAATCAACCAATAAATTAAATGAAATCAACCATCAATTAAGAGTCTAACGTACAAAGTAGACTGCGCCAAAGCTGCCATGGCCAATCTCACGGAGGTCGGCGAACAGCTTCTCTGGGTCCTCCTTGAAGAAGAGCTCGGCGATGTCGGGGTCCTTCAGGCTCCCTGCCCGGTTGGTGGGGGGCATGCTGGGAGCCCGACGCAGCCGCGCTCGCCGGGGACTATCTGAGCGTGCGAGTGCGACTGCGCTGCGTCAGCCCCCGCCGATGACTCATCTGCGAGAGGGAGGAAGTGTTTGCATGGGCACCTGTAACGACACAATAGTAATAATGATGCCATATGGTATAAGCACCGGGCCAAACTGAAAAAGTAACCTTCACTGAATGACAAGCTCACACTGCATCTTCACGAGAATATATGCACATGCTGGAGAGAAACAGAGTAGGTTAAATGCTAATTTCACTGCATCTCGGTTTGGAAAAACAGTCTTGCCGTCTCTGGAGAGCTCATCAATAAGCCTACATCTTTTCACACAAGCTTTTTAAAATGCAAAACAGCACACTTTAGGTCTCAACAGTGAGATTGACAACATTGTGTTTCCTACACTTATTCATTTTTTAGACATGCTTTCATCTTTTTTTTCCCCTCTTTTTAGTAAATAAGCTCCCCAACACACACACACACACACACACACACACACACACACACACACACACACACACACACACACACACACACACACACACACACACACACACACACACACACACACACACACACACACACACACACACACACACACACACACACACACACACACACACACACGATCACTGAGAGATGGTATACTAGGAAAAGGGACAGTTAACACAGGCTGTCCGCCCGATACGGCTTAATTATGCTGCTCCTCCACCAAGCTCCACTAACACCAATATCACTGATGCAGCAGTCAGCAGCCTCAGAGCCCCCCAGGGACCAGGGGACACCTACAGCTACTTACACAGCAAACTCAGGGGACACCTACAGCCACTTACACAGCAAACTCAACACTAACAAAGCAAGTACATCCGGCCCCTTGGGCCACTCTGCTACGCAAATGTTTACAGTGTGACAACGCCAATGGCAAAGGTACACGGTTCACTTGCTATAAAAAAAAATCATGTGAGGATGAGGATCAAAATCAATAACATATCAGCTAGGGTATAATATTGGCCACAATTAACAGGTCCAAGATCTGTATAGGCCCCTATACTTCTAGACTGTGTGGGAACATAAGACATTTCTACAGTTAGAATGTGGAAAAGAAGCACAAAAATGGCATGGCAATGAGATCCAAAGATGACAAGGAATGATCCTGCTCATTATTGTGTTATGAAGCCACACAAATGCCATTAACTGTTCTTCACATTTTTTCCACACAAGTAGAACTACCACAGCATCAAGAGACTCGGACTGAGGAAGTAACCATTCCTCCCTAAAGCTTCTCCCAACAGTAGGACAGCCCCTGTTAGTCTACTATATGCAGGAACCCTGAGATAAAGTTGATTTTTCTCTGTATTAGTTAGTTAGTTAGGCCTTTATATTCCTTTCGGAACATAGGCCATTGGTGAATTGTTTCCACCCTCGTCTGTCCTGAGCCATCCTATCCAGCTGTTTTCTCTGTATAGGCTGAACTAAAAAAAATGAACCCTTCCATGGGCTATCCTAGTCTTTTCCCAATCTTTGGTTGACCCTGCAGAAGAATGGGAGTAATGATACTCTCAGTTTGGCTACTGTGGACCCTGAAACAGGTTACAATAAAGCTCCTTTGACTTGTGCTAGTTGCAGCCTAACAGGTTAGCAGTAGCTACTGTTGTTAGCAGGACAACCCTGGTCGCACGCAAACAAACACTAAAGAATGTGGTTGGACAAGCTAGGGCAACAGTAAAGAGAGGAGTCACCGGAGATAAAGCAGTGGTACACAGCGTCAGAACAGGAACACGGATGTAGAGCGGTCAACCTCAAAAAGGTTTGGGCATGAAAAAAAATCCAACATGGACAAATAGAGCCAGATACATTTCAATATGGTAATATGTTAACAGTCCATGTTCAGAAAGAAAGGAGAAATCAAACTGACATTAAAATATGCGGGTATTCACTCATAGTACTGAGGCATGCATGGATGAGCTCTTTTTAGCCATTCATTTTAGATAGTGAATGTTGTCACCATTTGGTAACCATTTTGAACAGAACAAAATGATAGCTGTTGCATGTCACCCAACATGTCATCTTAAAATGCCTCAAGCAAAGATGCCAGCAATCTGAGAGCTTTTCAAAAGATCTGACGTGAATAAACTAGTTCAACGCAATACTCTATGACACTGACAGATCATGAAGGCACTAGTGTTATCATCTCAAATAATTTTGGCCACACTAAGTATTTAGCCCTGTGCTGACACGTATTTTGATATGTGTGTGTCTCGGGATGCTAAATTTCTAGAGCAGTTGAAATATTATACTGAGTATTAACAGTTTACAGCATAATTTTTCAGACAGAGATTTAAGTTGGATCTGTAAATTGGATCTGGAAACACTGGTATCACTTTGAGATTATAATTTATTTTTTTAAATCACTGTGGTCTCCTGTATGTCTTGAGGCAAGTCTATTATTTTGTCCACAAAAAATGGCTGGATGTGCCAAAACTTTGTGTGTGTGTGTGTGTGTCTCTATGTGTGCGAGAAAGAGAAACAGAGAAGCTATGTTTAAAGCTACCTCTACAAATTCTCGGTGCCTGTAGTCGATTATCAAAGTTTTAGTTTTCAGCTCAGTGCTGGACTTCGATCATTAATTGTAATTGTAATGTTTGGATCTAAAAATAGGGCCCAGGTTGAAAAACCCCAGTGTTTCCCTTTAACGTACTTTGATAGTGCTTGCCACTCCCTGGACCCATATCAATTCTCTTCAGATGACATATGTGTGTGCAAATAAACAAATGACCGGACTTGAGAATTCCAGGTTTAGTTCTGCACAGTTCATTGTGAGAACAATGCCTTATTTCATTAGTTGGACTGATGAAATACTTATACCTAGGCTATGTGTCCACGGAAGAACAGATGACACAGAGATTTAGTAACAGAGGACTCCAGAAGTCACAATATCAGCGTCAAAGTGGTGGTAATTCTAGCCCTGTACTTCCGGGTCTGAACTTTGCCCTCTTCTCTGATTGAACAGGATTATGTGTATTTGGTCCAGTGATGGGAATTCCCTCATAGGTCACGCAAGAAAAAGGGACGTGATACATTTTAATCTCACATAAGCAGGGTAGGCTTTAATTTTGGATTTGTGGGGTCTTAACCTCTGCAAAGCATTCACACCACAGCTAAATCACTCTCGCCACTCATCGTGACTCTTGCCATTTCCTGGAACTAGGCCAGCACATCACTGCTGAGGTCAGTGCGTCACATCTACGTTGCAAGTCCAGACCAAGACCAGAGGCTGAGCTCAGGATCATAGCACAGCTACGCCCGCAGCCAGAGACACTCCTCCTGCAGGTATAGGCCTTATATAGCTTATTCAAAGATTCTCAAAGGTCTGACAGGCTGATGCGAAGTAAAAATCAACTTGCATCTGTTACATAACAGGATCGCTGGACCTATCACTGGCATTAAATCCAAAACCAAGAGGAAATTAACAAACGTGCATTATGGACTAAATGTAGAATAGGTTGGCCTATGTCTACTCTTTATGTAGTTAAAGGTGGGGTACCGGTAGGTATTTTGCACTCTGCTGACATACAGCCCACAGAAACATCTCAGACATCTGTGGCATTTCAGTCTGATTACACACTTACATGAACAAGTCTTTTACAAGGAATCTCTTTGTTCAACTGCAGGCAATCATACCTATCTTAATAATGTTTCATTAGAGGGGTGGATTGACAGTCAGAAATAATAGTAAAAAAAAAAATTCACCTTTACTTAGAATCAATCGTGTGGATAATAAGTGCAACAGAAAATATAAAATCCAGTGTTTTGATGAACAATGTAGGGCCTAACTGTCTTTCTTCTCAATGAACATGAGGGCTAATTGCTGCCAAATAAAAACATATGCTGTGCTAACATTTGATACAAACCAAATGCCAGGTTTCCTAATCAGGCCTACAGATAGCAAGATATGCCTTTATAACAGCACAAGGGGCCATTGCTGTGCATCCCACTAGGGAGTGGTCTGCATTGTAGGGATGGGCACAAGTACTCGACTAATCGAGTACTCGCAGGTGACAGCAATGATCGATCATGGCGACACAATAAATGTTCTGATTGGACAAAAGGCATTCCATGAGTGAGGACATCCTGGAACAACCTACCTTTGACTCTTCAGCGCTAGTTATCACTCCACGTTTTACAAATTTCAACAATTGAATTGCAGGACATTAGCATTGCATTCATTCAAAGCGAGAGAGCAGAATTACAGGCAACTATTTTATAATGTCACAATTGACAGTTATCGAGCAAGGAAATGGAGCAAATAGCAAATAGCCTCGCTCACTCAACTTGGCTGCAGAGTATTGGAATCGTATTTGTTGTATTGTGGCTGTATTCGTTGCTTGAAAACTCAGGTTGGAAGTATTTTTTGGAGTAGAAAATGAATAACCTTGAAATAGACAGCACTTTGTAGCACTAGCAAGCTAACAATGTTGTCATATAACTTCACTCCTGGTACAGTGGGCCATCACTTCGCATTTAAAACACAAAATGTCAAGAAAAAAAGATGATGCCAACCAGACACGAATAACGTCTCCAACTAGACAGGCGTACATGCAATGCTAGCAGAGTTGAGAGAACAACACAGCTAATAGCCAAAATGGTAGCCAAAGATTTGCTGGTGATTTATTTACACTCGTTGCGAGATCAATTCCCACCACCCCCCTTGAATTTAAGTATTTAAGTACTTGCTCACTTTCTCTGTCGAGTACTTGAGCTGTCAATATGACCAAAATGCACATCCCTACTGCATAGTTTTAGGGAATGAATATCTATGAAGATCAAATTACTCTAACCCTTGTGCAATGAGCATTTCAGCACACTGTTCAGGAAGCATGGTGATTTGGCTGAGGTCAGATCATACCTAACTTTGGAGATAGATGACCAGAATCACAAGAACTCGTATGGCTTTTTAACAGGACAACTATTGTAACAAACACAGACTACATCTCATGTTCACCTTCTCCTTGGCTTATTTTTATGAAAATAACATTCCCAGTTAACAGCCTTCTGCAATCACACAGTTGAGAAAATCACACAGAAGTTACAGCTTAATCAAACAATAAGCGGCTACAACATGCATATTTAACTGCACAACACAATCTTGCTAAGGTAACAAGGACATCAAGAACAGACCATACTCCAGGTCCAAATGCAGCTGTGAGCACTACCGGACATTTTCAGCCCAACAATGATTTAACTCCGGGTGCATGATACAGTAAAGTACACCTGAATATTCCCATACATTCTATGCACAATGCCTCAGGTTAAGGCTGGGCGATACGGTCCAAAAAGCATCTCTGTAATTTTAGGCTGAATGGCAATAGAGATGCAAACACTGGCATGGCTTTAAGGGGGAAAATGGCTTATGAAACAAAATATCAAACTATATCACTATACATGGTATTGTTTCATCCTTTATCATGTATAAAATTATGTCGAATATACCTTAAAAAGTCAATACACCGCCCAGCCCAACTTCAGGTCTTTCATTGCATTTGTTTACATTCCTCCTGCTTTGAAATGTAAATAAATAGGCTTACTTAAAAATAAAATGTATATGAAACAAATTCTCAAGACACAGAGACTGTATAAGGACCTTGGAAATCCCTGCATCTTTGCACTGTCCCTTCAGAATCACTTCCTTTTGGTAGCTATTGAAACATTTTATTTATTTTAGATGAAAAAACATACACAGCACATGTATGTTAAGTGTCTGATCTGTAGGCGCAACATAAGCAACCTCCGTTCTTGACTTTTCATACAAGGGGAATGTGTTTGGTGCAATACCACATGGGACTATAGTGATGATACAATATCAATCTACACATATTCAATATCAATATTAACAAACAAATATTCTCAGGGATGTTAACCACCCAGCTTCAACAAATCTGCCAATTTAGTTATTGGTTTGCTTCCACATCTTGTTCTACCAGACTAAATGCTTCTAAATGGTACACTGTGAATGCTACTGAACTCCCAGAATATGAGACAATGTGAGTACAGTCAACTATACTTGGAGGATGTGGTTGTTTCCTCTCTGCTAACACTATTATCCGAATGCACTGTGCTAATTTTACAACTTGGGACATTTTTCTGTAAGATGTTTGCGGGGAAAACACTTAACCAGTCTGTCATCCACCAGAGGTGGTTCTCTTGCCAAAAATGAATCCACCCGTTTCATACTCTGACCAATCTGCTCTTGTCCATCGCAATCCTACTGAGAGCTCATCAGCTTTGAGCATGACAAACAAAAAACATCTTTGTTAATAATATAGAGATGCAAATAATAATAATTAAACAAGCACCAATCAAATAAATAGGCCCTATTAAGGCTGGCAAGGAGCTCTGATAGATATTCCGAATTACCACTCAGAATTATGCTACACACTGAGGTCTTTTGTCGACAACATGTTTAAATCTTTACTGTAACAGGGTGTATTTGCCAACTATGCAGACGCTTAATGAGCTAAACGGGTAGTCTGACATGCTTGATGAATAATTACACACAGTATAGCCCCATTAAAAAGCCTTTGCAAATAAAGCGTTCAGTCAAAGGGTAATGTACGCAGTACCTTACCTTGAGGTTCAATGTTTACTTGAACTAATAAGGTTACGCAGTATAGTTTGCGGTCATAATATTATGTAGCTGTAGGATAAGGTGAATGAGGTTCGGTCAAAAAGGTTTCAAAACATATATATGACACAGTAAGACTTGATTGAAGAAGTACCTAGGTCGCCGTGTGGACAGTGAGACGCTGAGAGGCTTGCTGACTAGTGAGTGTTACGCAATGTCAACATAGAATGAGGAATGCGGCGCACGTCAGAACGTTAACGTTTCTAGCTAGCCATGAATGCTGTTCACGAACAAGTAATAACGTTACACAAACTATTAATCGATGACTTACTTATGCCAGCTTCTTTGTTTACATGGCTTATGATTGGTCTTATCAGTTGGTGTGAACGCCCTGTTTTGGACAGTCGTAGACTCTATTACATGCCTTTTTGTTCACAAGAACAGCACGAGTTACCACCGCCAGCGAGGCTGCGCTGGGGAGAAAAATAGGGAGGGTCATGACTAAATGAAACGGCTAAGCGAGTCAGAGGAACACAGTATCAAGTAAATACTTGAAGAAAACAATGTGCTTCCTGACATAATTGTGTGCAATTCCAATCGTTATACATTTTCGCTGACACTGGCGATCAAGGTAGCCGTCGTTGTTTCCAGGTGACAGCAGCAACGGATGCTCGCAATATGCTGTTTTTGGTTAAGGCAACTGAATTCCAAACAAGTTTCCCAAATCCATGGCGTGAAATCCTTTCGTGTCCTTCTGTGAAAGTTGACGAGTCTTATTGCATGACATTTATCACTACAGAAAAACACGGTGAGCTACGCCACTGCACCAAAACAAGCTAATAAGCTAATGGGTAGGTTAGCCAACTGGATCACATAACGTTAGAGGGCTAGAAACAAAGTGACAAGTAACAGTAAGTTAAATCCGTTAACAGTCCATTGGCCTTCACAAAGATGATACAAATCAAACTGTTACAAAGCCATGTCATAAAACCAAGACAAACGAACTGACAAACTTAAGTTAGTTCAAATGACGCTGACTGCCAGTCAGTTTGCCCAACACAAGTTGCTCGCTAGCTAGGTTGGATTTGGAGAAAGCTATGGAGACTAACTCGCTTACTACCTCACGTCACATCACAGACAGATAACTTTAACGCTTGTTAGGCATCAGTTGGGTGGTTCTCAGCCTTTGGCTACTCCAAAGTCTCCACGCTACAATGTGTATGTAGTTTGTTTCTCTAAGTGACACATTAACAAGCTAGCTAAATTCAGATTAAAGCCACTAGCTCCTAGCTAGACAGGAGCTAAGTTAGCTATCTAACTATCGCTAGCAATCAAACAAGCATCGATTACAGAAATTGAAAACAAGTTAGCTATCCCCACATGATGCAATGTCGAGGATAGAATATACACATGGTTATGCGACTTCTGTATTTGTCGGTGTATATAATGCAAACCGTTGCGTAAGAATGTCAAACTTACTTACCCGTCCAAAAGGCCAGGTCTGGGACAAGATTCAATGCGCACAAAGTAGCTAGCAAGTAGTTAGCCAAGGCTAGTGAGCTAACTAGCTAGCTAAGGTTAAGTCATCCAAAAGAGAACGGGGCGCAGTCAGTTCGTCTGGATAGAGTATCGTTGGAGCAGAGATTTGATTCGTATGGCCTTGTTTATAACGTAGGCTGCCCTTCTTGTCTCGTTTCCTGCCGCTACTGCCGAGACTTCCAAATACAAAAACGTTTTGTTGACAGTAAAGATGGCAAAGAATTTCAAGCCGAGTTAAGTCCTATCGTTGCCCTGAGGACTAACCTAGCTGACTTGCTAGCTAGAATCCCACTCAAAAAGATGGCGACGAATAGGAATCACCTCCTCCCCTCCGTGACAAACACGAATGAAATTATGTAGCCAGCCTTGGATGTGGCAAGCAACACCCCGAGAAGTTTCTAAAACTAATACGTGACAACGCCCTTGGTCCTATGAACAGACTCAAAACTGGTCAGCCGCAAAAGTTTTTCGTGAGACGTGACTGATCCCTGATGTCTTATACTTCAGCACTACCAACTTCTGGCCATAAAGATAGTACAAACGTGTGTTCGACTGGTACTAACGCAAACCTTGCCAGGAGGTGAAACCAAGTCTTACAGGGCGGGTAGTTTAGAAGTTGCCGTAAAAGACAATTATAACATGCCAGCAGTGATTGACAGATTGTACGTACCTGCAAGAATAGACGTGCATCAGTGTTCAAAGACAGCATGGAGATTAACATGTAAATTGTGCTTTTAGTTTCCAGTATGTAGCACTTTTGAATAGTTTATGTTTTTATTTAGGTCTTCATTCTGTGAAAAAAAAAATATATATATATATAGGGTAGGCCTACTTCACACTCTTAACAATAGTGTCCAAGTTATTTATTAATAACATTAATACCATTCACTCATTCATGTACATGCATTGTGAAATGAAAATGAGTGAGTCACTTTACTCCCTGTTGGCCTGTGCAGTAAACAGTGGCAGAGTTTTTCTATGGTTGTGAATGAGCTGTGCTTTAGTCACTGTGCTGAGCTGCTTAGCTGATTAAGACAGAACATTAGTCTTGGCTGCAAATAGCTCACATCACCTTCACTTGCCCACTCTGCTATTGACCAAAATATAGAAGCAATTATGGTTAAAATGTTGCTTATTTTTGCTAACTCTTGAAAGCAACATTCTTTTAAGTCTGTATCACATCAGAATCGACTAATGTTAATATCATGAACACCCAAGCAACCAATCACATGCTTTTAAAATCATTCCTGTGTTTCTTTTCCAAAAAAAGATAATATAGACTATCAGTTTGGTGTATTTGTATTCTCTGCTTACCTAAGATGTTTAGCTTTAGCTCTAAGGTGCCAGGATATGGTTGTGTTACATCAACCAACTTATTTAGTACATCTCTATTTTCAGCATTTGCCTTACATAAACACTTTTAAAATTATCAGACAGAGTCACAGGAAAGAAACAGAGGTAGTTTTCTTTTTAAAAGCCTTTTAGTGTGTGCACATCAACTGACGTGCCTCACATTGTCATCACTGGACTACAAATGGAATAACGGTGACTGAAAGTGAATTCATTGGATATAGACAGGACAGCGTCACAGGATTGAAAACATTGTTCTTTTGGCACGAGACTCAAGCTTTTGCTGGCAATTTCAGGCTGACTCCTTTTGCCATGCAGTTTGTTCTTCTATTAACAACAATACAACTTGTGCAAAGATTTTGGAAAGTGTTCAATAAGATAGGCCTTAATATTGTCACCTCTGGAGTGAGTGTTCAAGATCCACAAACTACCAACAACCAAAGGGAGGGGGCTTAAAGGCAGTGAACTTTCAGTTTGGGTTCATTGAGGTGTGATTGGATGTTCCAGGTAAAACCTAATCATATCATACCAACTTGTAGCAAGACGTGCCAGGTAACCGAGCCCTCAAGGAATGTGCTTAGTGTCATGAATGACTTGACAACTAAAACAGGTTTCCCCTTAACCTCTTTCCTCATTGACATTCATAGGTATGTGTACGTTAAAAAACCTTCAGCTTATATTATTAATGACAGATCACACAACGTAAACATTTACACAAAAGTACTTCTGAATCCCCTTCCATAAAATACTGAGGTCTTAAGTGGTTTTAGAAGTCAGATATTCCACATTTTTTTTTTTTTTTAACCCAGAAAGGAACAGAAAGGCCTATCAAACTCATAGTTTTTTGTTTTGTTTTCAAGTAATAAATTGTAATATTTTTAGTAGGACTTATGAAAGGTAATAATGCTACAGAAGTAGTGATGTGGTTATTGTGTTGCATAAACACTGTTCCTGGAAACAGTGCTACTAATTGTCCTTTGTATATCCAGTGTGTCTCCAATTTTAAAACTAAAATGCTGTTTCCAAAGTGTGTACTACCAGTCAAGGAACAATAGTGACATCTAGTGCACTCTAAGTGTACTAGCATAGAGTGATTTCCAACCTCCTTCACAAAAGCCTTGACAGTGTAAGCTAGGTAAAAATAAAATAATATTGTAGACACATACTTACAACACTTTTGTATCAAATGTACCCGAAAGGCAAATGGCAACTGTAAGGTAAGGCAGACTTTATATGTTCAGGTGCTTTCTCCTGGTGAAATTGCTGAATACATGTAACAGTGTATGTTGAGTGCAATTTTGCGATAGAGAAACATTAAATGTAAAAATCATAATAATTAAAACGAAAAGAATAATAACAATAACAACAACAATGAAACATACAAACAAAATCATGTGAAACTAGTCGAACACCGCAGGCTGTTGTAAATTGCATGCATGCATGCATGATGAGTAGGCTATAGCATTAAGGCCAGGGAAAGCGTCTGTCATTGCCATGGTTACGTTTCCATGTGATTTCATCGTTGGTCAAAGACTGGTGAGGCAGTGAAGTGGAAAACAATTAACGACAAGTTCATTTAATTTAGTTTGCCAATTAGATAACTCGAGAGATAATTAACTGTTGTTGTTTCCTTGACTAATTGGCCAATCAACATCAATTTACCGCACAGCAGTAGCTTATCCAATCAGTCCGTTAGTAGGTAAATAGCGATACCAGTCCACGCCCATGTATCACTATCTAAGATATATTTCGCTAATACATCGCTAGATTCATTAACGTTAGATAGCTATCTGACTAAGAGAAGTTGGAACAGACTGTTGGTTACTCACGAAGTCAACTTGATTGTGTCCGGGAATTTGGCTCTGTTTCTAATAAAGTTAACCATCCAGTAGGACAAGATCCAATGCTAGCTAGGCATTTAGCTAGATAGTTTACTCTTGCCAGTTGACGTGATATCCAGCTGTCCTCAAAGCAGTAAGTAAACATCTGTTACTTTAACTTATTTCGATTCAAAACACACACCTGGATAAATGGATTTATGACTTCACTGGAATTGTAGTGAAGCGCATTTGTTGACTTACCCGTTCAGCTAGGAAGGTTAGCTACGATCGAATGATTTAAGGAACATGGCTCCTGTCCAAAATTGGATCATGGCAGTAGATCTAAAATCTATTAATCTTGGTGGCAAATATCGCACATTTTAACTTAATAAATATTGAGTCGTCAAGACAGGATTTTAAAGTAACATTGTGCGACATTTTGTCACTTTCTGATGTGACATGTTTTTATTGACAACTATTTTTGATATCATCAAATTCATTGTAATGGTCGTAAAGGACGGACCAATACACCTGTCGTCCCCCTAGCCCTAAAGGTTAGGCCTACACTATGTAACGTTGGTTCTGTGGTCCTGGACGGGACACCCCGCAAAAATGTAATAAAAGGCATCCCAGCGCTACATTGACCATATATTGCCAATATCGCCAGTTCGGGTGTTGGCAAGCTTTCATCAGTGTCGACTGGGCTGTGTGTGTGTGTGTGTGGGTGTTGCCTATAGTTATGGACGAAAATGTTACCCTACTTTTCAGCTTTTTCCAAGGCAATGAATTTCACTAGCCATGCTACTCTTGGAAGCCAAGAAAATATCTTTGGTGGAGGAGCACTGGATGGATCACGGATGCCGAGAACGAAGCAAAGAACTGTGCTTGGGGTTCTGAGTGAAAATGAGCAGCAGAGCAGAGCTGTTTGTCTGGTACTGTTTATTTTTTATTTAATTGCTGCTTTTTTTTTCTTCATGTTCAGTTTTTAAATCTGTGATTAATTGTGTGATCTTTTCATTCTGAAGGGAGCCTCAAAACACAGATCTTTGGATGAAGCCCCTAGCTTTGGCATTCTTGCCCAAGCATGTACGTCTAATTTCAGTTTTGACGTGCGATTGGAGGATACAAGTGAGATTGTTCTCACATCTACTGGTTCCACTGTTTCTGAGAGAACATCGCATGAGCATGACGTTCCTTTGCAGCATGAGGACTTCCATCTGGTCTTGGACCAGAGCTCTGGTAAAATGGTGGTTTATGTTAGGTTAAATTATAAATTAATTTCATTGCCACAATAGTTATGACCTACGTTCAATTTGTTTCTCATGCAGGGTCCTGCATGGAGACGTCTATGCAAGACCTATTCGAATATGAGCCCCTGTCATCACAAGAAGCTCTTGCAGTGGATGAATATGCTGAGGAAATTCATCAACATTTGCGACAGGCTGAGGTCTGTATCTCTTGTGATGCCCTCAAATAATGCTTGAAAGGCAATTTTATCGGTTTGTTCTCCCCACTCTTGTTTTCCAGTTAAAATTCCGACCGAAGCCTGGATACATGAGTAAGCAGCCGGACATTACAAATTGGATGCGCATAATTTTGATTGACTGGTTGGTTGAGGTTGGCGAGGAGTACAAATTGAGTGCTGAGACCATCTTCTTGGCTGTCAACTACTTGGATCGATTCCTTTCCAGCATGTCAGTTCTAAGAGGAAAACTGCAACTGGTTGGCACTGCAGCAATTCTACTGGCTGCGTATGTACACTCTTGAGGGGACTTGGGGTCTCTGTGAAAGTGAAGTCCTAATTCTGGATTTTGCATATAATGTTTTGTTTGTTTTTTCCCCAGGAAATATGAGGAGGTGTACCCACCGGAAGTGGATGAGTTTGTTTACATCACGGATGACACCTACACTAAAAAACAGCTCCTCCGAATGGAGCACCTTCTGTTGAAAGTCCTTGGTTTTGACCTGACCATGCCAACGACTCATCAGTTTTTGATTCTTTATATTACTCTTGAACCTGTCAGTGCCAACACTGCACACCTTGCTCTGGTATGCGTCATGGCATTATGTTAATTTGAGTGGAGTTTTGCCCTCAAACTTTTATTTTAACTTGTACTCTTATAGTTTCTTGCAGAGCTGAGCTTGCTAGAAGTTGATCCATTCCTACGGCATCTTCCCTCTCAAGTTGCAGCTGCATCTTACTGTCTTGCCAATTATACACTCAACAAAGCCTTCTGGGTAGGACTTGCAGGAACTAATTAACTTTTATTTATAATAATTACTTATTCGGTGTCATACTTAATTACGTTTTATCCTGCAGCCTGATCACCTGTATGCGTTCACTGGGTACACCTTGGCTGAAATTGTCCCTTGCCTAAAAGACCTCCATAAACTCCATCAGACTGCTGCAAACCGGCCACAGCAGGCAATTAGGGAGAAGTACAAGACCCCCAGGTATCCTATTTGAAAATATCCGGTGACTCACCTGTGACATAGAATTTCATCCACTTTAATATTGTTTCTCTTCCAGGAATGGTGCTGTTTCGCTCATCACTGCCCTGGATTCTCTGCCATTCCAGTAATGTGCCGATCCTATAGGACATCCAACTTCAGCTCTTGTCTTTCTGGTGCACTCATGATTTTAATTGGTGAATGTATATATTTTAATGAACTGTGAATGGTTTTAATTTTTTATGGTTTTAGGCAGGCCCAGAAGGTAGCCATCACGTAATTTTAAAGACCGTAGGCCTAACTTGTGATCTGTGATGTGTAAAGCTTCCCCCCTCCCTGCATTAATCCTTATCCTGTGTGTATTGCCTTTTTATGTCAACAAGTGGTAGTCTAGCCACGTTGTTTTCACTTGCAAGTTGTACAGGTTTACTTTCATAATCATGGATATGTGAGATGTCATTATATTAAATAAATGAAGTAAACTGCCTCAAAATGCTTTGTGTCTGTCCCTGTTGCTTGGTAAAAGTCTAAAAATGATTCTCTAAAGAAAGATCTCCATACTAACAAATGGGCGTTTCTCGCCACATTGATTAATTGCCACATTGTTTTATCACAGTGAAAAGTCGCATTATTCATCGTTGCTTGAAGGAACTGAAGTGTGACGAAATTAAGTGTTTGAATCTGGGCTCTGTTTACAAAGTAAAGATAACTAAGTCTAACTTTTGGCTTCAAAGTAAATTTTATCTTTTTCTATAATTACAATGATGAATTTAAATTATGTATTAGTTGGAAGCGTTTCGTGTCCGTTTTAACTACCAGGACAAATGACGTGCCATGATTATTTATATATTGTCAGGAATGTGACCGTAGTGTTTCTTTCAAACCGGCAAATCCAGCTTCATCGTGTAGACCAGGCCTACTTGGACTATGTCAGATATGCAAAGGTTAGATGTGAAACTGAATATGTCGGCTTATTAATTGTCTAAACTCTTTCAATAGAGTCGATAGAGAATCGTCATTGACATGGACACAGCTGAGGCTAACCTGCAGGTCATAAAGGAGCATTATGAGAGGGCTTTCGACTGCCTCAACACAGGACTCTCAGAGGATGAGGCAGGACACAAGGCCACGGCACTGACGTTCTATAGGCTTGGACGCCAGCACCTCCTTCAAGGGCTTGAAGTCCCCACCCATGGAGAGCTATATGTCGGCGCTGTCTGGGACTCCGCAAGGCAGATGCAGCTGAAGATGAACGAGACTCTAAGCACCATCACAACGCGCTTGGCCATATTGGAGACAACACCTTTACAAGAGAATGCCGGAGCCTCATCCCAGCACCTCTACCCGACCTTGCCTGTCATACAGACAGACTCCATGCGCAGTCCAACAGCAGCCCCTAACCGGAGCCTGTATCCAATCCTACCCCGGATAAAAGAGCCGGCACCTCTGGGAATGTGCCTATCAGATATCCAGTTAGATGGAGGCGATGTCCCTTCTTTGCCCGTTTCTCCTGTGATGGCACTGGGTGTACCAGGAGATCAGCCCCCAGCCTACACCCCACAAGCCTCTGATGGTCACCTCTCTCTTTCCCATGGCACAGAGAAGGGGATGACGCCTTCACAGGAGGAATGGGAGCTGGTGGACCGACCGCATGGCACACTGAGTCTAGAAGTCAACGGAGAGGAGCTCTTTTACTTGCCCCAGGGAGTACAGATATTCTTTGTCGCAGCAGACGGCCAGGTCAGTGCGCCTTCCTACCCGGGGTTCCTGCGCATAATTGTGTGTGCAAGCAGCCAGCATACAGACCACTCTCTCAGCCATCCTCCTGCGTATCTACAGGTAAACAAATACCCATGGTTTTCAAACTTGATCTGAACTGATTCTGAACTAATGACGATAATCAAATTAGTATAGTAGTATTAGAAATTGTGGTGTATTACATTAATGTGTATATGTGCATAGCAACACAGTACAGCTCATCACAACACATTTTGCCCCAACTGTTGTGTTTTGAGTGACATAACATGTTGAGTTTTTTCATTCATATAATGGCACTCAAACAGTGATCTCATGTCAACATGACTCAAAGAATGTCATTGTCCATTTTTCTCACTTGAGGAGAGGCCAATCGTATAATCACATTAGTAAATGAGAAGCCAACGCTTACACATTAGACTCTCAGCCTCTCAAAAATCTTTGCACACAAAACAGATGGCCACGTGAGCCACATTTGTCAGTACAAGGTACAAATGTGAATACTGTCTCTGTTGAGAAAAACAATGACTAATCCTTCGTAGGAGCTATTAAAAAACTTTTTTGACAAAATGTTATCAATTCCTAGTGCCCTCAATTGAATGTGGAAGTGATATGATTGATCATTTAAATAATTTGAGCGGACTGAAAGTCTCGTCCCGCTGTCACTAGAGATTCTCATAGTTGGAATTTCCGGTAGTCATACATTTCCATAGCCATAATTGGAATGACGAAACTTGCTGCCAAAGAAACCTGGTTTTCAAGCCCTCCCAGAGGAGTCATGTTCACTGCAGTAATAGTGGTTTTAAATATGTTAAACATAGACAGGTCATCTCCCTGGTGGACATGGCGATAATTTTTTCCATGAGTTGGAAGGCACAACATTTTGTAGCATGGGGGATCACACTGAGTCAGTTTGGCTGTCTGTTCTCTGCATTGTTGGCACAGCTCCCCGTTTGAAAGCCAGCTCTCCACAGCAACCACAGTCCAGTAGCTGCCTGATCCTGGCCATGTGTGTGTGCACTGGAGTCAAACACGCGTTTACTGTCCGGCTGCCTTTGTTTCATTGTAGTCCCCTGAAACAAAGACATAGTTGGCATTTGCTGTGCAGTGCTGCTGATCTGTGCCAAATCAGGTCAAATGTCCCCGTGCATGCCTCTTTGGGTTTTGCAGTGCAACATTGCGTATCTCAATAACACCACATGGATCTCCCTACATTTCAAATTCCATTTACTTTCTCTACTGTTAACCTATCAAACATAATGTGTGCAAAGCGGATCTGGCTTATCTCACTATTATATTAAGTGTGTTGGTTATAAGTCAGGGCTAAAATAAATATGGTGAATTCCCCCTTTTAGCAATATAATGGAGTTCTTTTTAGAGTTGGAGTCTTTTACATGATTGTGTTTATGGGTGGAAGAATGTTAAGAATAGTGGAAGTGTTCATAGGAATCTGACAGAAATGTTATTCTTGTGATGACAGGTATGCAATTGGCTCTACCCAATGTACCCCGACTTGCCTGTCCTGCTGAGTAACATGGGCGTGTTCACATTCCCTGACACTATAGCCAGCGCACCCGGTTCTTATGTAGGTGTGGTGCTCTCGTCCAGACTGCCTGTCTCGGACCGAGCTCGCTTTCACGAGCACCTGTCACAGCTGACCCTGCTCAGAGTTCAGGTAGGAGAAAAGAGAGGAATTTTTGTGCACTATGTGCATGTTTTTACAAAGTTGTTTGAAAGCAGCGTTCACTAATATGCTGTAATAGACTTTGGTGAATGCTTTGGGGTATCACCAGTGTATTGTCATTATTATTATTATTACTAGTGGTTGTTTTATTTATTTATTATTTTTACTCATTCCAAGTTTCTTCACCCTAATTCACTCTACATCAAGGCAAAACGACCCCTTTTCTGCTTCATGACCTCTTATGACCAAGTTTCCCCTGCAGACTGCAGACGAGGGTGCTGCTGTGGAAGCCATTGACCTGGGTGAGAAGATTCCCATAGGTCCTTCTAAAGGGGGCGCAGCTGCAGGATTGGCTACAGAAGGGAGGGCTGTGCCTGAGTGGAGTGACAAGTTGGCCCAGAACATCCTTGCAGGTTCGTTTACACTGCCACTCAAGGTTGGACTGCTAATAAACTGCACCTTTATGGTAGTGACTGAATAAATGAGTGTTTGAATTATAATTATAAAATATCAGTTGCTTTATAACCGCCATGCTAATATTGAGATGTTTACAATTATGATCAGTGTTAGCATTGAGCCTGGATTGTGTGAACATTACTCAAAATGGTGAAAATTAATTCTAAATAGCCAAATAACCATTGCATTTGTTTTATTATTTATATCTACCCTATGAAATATGTCAGAGATTGCTGTTGTTTACATATGTGTGCAAAGTACTGCATTTTCCCACTAGATGGCAGCATTGTCACTAGGAAGCGGAGAACTAAAGAACTTACACAGTTCCATTATGTCCCTTGCAGGGGCGTCTTGGCTGGGACGAGGGCTGGTTAAGGGTGGAAACTATGCTGGGAAGGCAATCCACAAAGGAGCGTTCACGCTGCGAGAGCACATCTCCCCACGGGAGGTACCTGCTGAGGTCAGCCCCAAAGTCAGCAAGGGCCTTAATGTGGCCAAGGATGCCACTGGCGGGGCTGTCAAAGTCAGCCAGTTCATTGGTGAGGCTCTTATTCCCTTGGGTATCAGTTGCTGTACAGAAAATAGGCTGTTTTTCACTCACTGGGGAAAATATTAAAGAATAAACTATCGCATGAAGTCAAAGCTATCCTCTTCAAGAATGTTAGACTTAAAAATAAACATTCTACATGCAATTGACAATTGAAAATGTGTTGTTTATGAATTGTTTTGGGAGTAAAGTGAGATGTCATATTCCTCTGTCATAGTGGATGGTATAGCCACCGTGGCTGATCGGGTAGGGAAGGAACTGGCACCACATGTGAAGAAACACGGCAGTAAACTGATTCCAGAGTCACTGAAGAGGAACAAAGATGGCCAGTCAAACATGGACGGAGCACTAATGGTTGCCTCAAGTAGCATACAAGGTAGTCTGGTTACAAGTTGGACAGGGCTATTGTCACAGTTTTAGCACAGATTTATACAAATGTGTATTGTTTTCCATAAACAGCAAGGAAGGAGTGGTTTCCCCTTGTTTACAAGTCTCACACGTTTTCGGACTGCTTCCCATTTGAAGTGGTTTGAACAAACTGTGGTGTCATTGGGCTTCCTGGGCAGGGACTCAACTTTTTGACTCGTTTAGGCAGCGCAAAGGTCATGAGCGTCACTATCAGACTCACAAATGAAGGCAATGAGAACACATGAAGACATAAACGCAATGAATACAAGAATGTTAATGTGCAATGTTTAATGTTGTTTTAGGACTGTCAACTGTGTGGACGAGTATGGAGACAGCAGCAAAAAACATAGGGAAAAGTCTAGCTTCAGAGACTGTCCAAACAGTAAGGCACAAGTGAGTATTTTGTATTTCCCATTAACACATCAAAAGTATTTCACTATCTATATTCCTGGTGTCCTTGACTTTATTCATTCATGGGGTCTAATAAGTCCTTGATAATGCTCTACACTTTTGTTTCTTGCTGTACTTCTCATTGCTTGGTGGTATGAGGATGCTTTCTATCTTTACTGTGTTCTTTCTGTTTGCTCTGTTTTCAGATTTAGGGGTCTAGAACACATCTTGGATCGCCCTAGGAACATGTAACAGTTGACCTGAGTAGACTAGTGATGCCTTTTTGACTAAACATTGATATGCAGTTCAACTAATTCTGTCTGACTTTCTCTAAATATCTTCAGTGCCTTAATGGGGGAATAACGGGATATAAAGGTGGCTTTCACCTGCAATAAGTATGTTTTGGCCTTACATTTACTAATAAAACTGAAAATTTTGCAATGGGACATTGACCTTTGTGTGCACTCACTTCTTCCTTGTAAGTTATGTTCACAATGTTTCACACTATCTCTTGTAAGGAACTCCCCTCTTTGTTACTAACTTCCTTTCACCCATTAAGGTGCTATCTAGAGCCTTTGAGGGTTCTGCTTAAAATCTTTGAAGAACATTTAAGGGTTCCCATCTCTGGACAAAAAAACACATTTGTGGAGGGATCTAGATAGCGTCTTCAAAATAGAAAAAAGCAAAATGATCTCTGAGGTCGAAAAGTGTCCTCCTCTACTAGTTAATGTCAATGTCTCCTAAATGCAACAATCCACACTTGCATTTGCACCTGAATCTGCAGACAGCCCTCTAACGTTTGCACTGTCCATAAAAGGTATGGGGATGAGGCGGGACAGGCAACAGACACTACTGTCAAGTCTGTTATCAATATTGGCCTCGCTGCCTACAACATTGACAACATGGGTCTCAAGGCTGCACTGAAAACTACTGGAAAGCAGACAGCAAAGGCCATGGTAAAGAAGGAAGATGCTGAAAAATCCAAAGAAGAATGAGGCAAAGTAATGACCAAATGTAATGTACTCATCTTATAAGTCTGTTATTGTATTTTTGGCACTGGAATTTGTGTCATTCTAAGATCTCAGACAACCCCAAGAGTACTAAGCCTGCATCAAAGTTTATTTTTATATGATGTATATAATGTGTGTGTGTGTGTGTGTGTGTGTGTGTGTGTGTGTGTACATATTGCATGACCTACCTTTAACTTCATTTGCTAAACTGAATAAACAATATCTGAACACTTGTAGGCTGGGATTTGTTCATTACTATTGAGACAAAATAAACAGTTTATGGGAAACAAAAAGCTCTTGATGAGGCCTTCAATCTTTCCTCCGTCATCTCATATGTGAAAACTGCAAATAGATGTAAATTATGCGCGCTACGTTTCAAATGTAGCCTTCTCTTGCCAGCGTGATGTCACTGGACTACAGAATTGCCTGCGCTACACGTCGTCAGGAAGACGATTACCGGATATGAATGTCGCCTATGGAGACGGAGATACAACTCGCTGCAAAGTTTTCGTAGGTCCTCTGAAATGGAAGAGCCAGATTTAGGAAAGTTTGGCTTAGCCCGCTTGCAAGCAGAACTTGATAAGGAGATGGAAATGAAGTAAGTGGGTAAATATGTAACGCTGGACACCATGTTTAACATGACGATTACTAATGGAAAAAAAGAGAAAGTGATACAGGCCTGAGCAGAATTAATTTCGGTCGGTCCGCTGATGACTCGTGCTATATTATTCTGCGAACTATACACATCCTCAGTGTAACCCCCTATTTCATGGATAAATAGCCTTAATTGTTTGAACTATTAAACAATAACAAAAAATGTGAAACTTAGATTTACTGTCATTTTCTGTCCTTTCTTTCGGAGAGAGATGTTGGAGGAATCTGTCTCAGATCTCAGAAACACTATGGCTGATTTGGAGGACAGACTCCACAGTGTAGAAGGCGAAGGTGTGTATTTGAGATGGCAAGTATCGCTTATTTTGCCAGCTTTTAAAGTTGGAAGTTTTGTTTGTAATCAGACATTTTCCGAAACTTGTTTGCAGAACAAAATGAGATCACGAGTAATTCAGCCACGTCTAAGTAATATGTCTTTTCCATAATGTTTACATTAGGAAACGAATGGAAAACCAGATATGAGACCCAGCTGGACCTCAACGGGCAGCTAGAGCGGCAAATTGCATTTGTGCACGGGAGACTGGAGGACCTCCGTGGCAACCCAATGGGTATGAAACCACTGAACATAATTTGCTCCAAGGATGTAGTTTATGTAAACTGAGGCGCCAACGTTTAACTTGTCAATCAAATACTGAGAATAGCCTACTTGTAGGGACGTCATATGCAAGATCGCATTGTGAACGAAACGTCAACTTTGATTTTAAATTGTACAGGCATGGTTGGATAAAGACTACTTCTAACATTTATACTATTCATTGTTACTATGTAGTATTTTGTCTACATTGTTTTTGTTGTCATTCTAAATATCTTAATATCATTATTAATAGATAGACTTGCTTCAATACGGTCTTATGATGCCACGTCAGAGGTAAGTAGCACTATACTCTATTGGAGAGCGATGAAATTTTCCTTTTTCAGAGAAGAATTTACAGGCCTATCCACAAGACAGAGACACATGTTGAATTTAATAGTATTGATAATCTTTCATAGGATGCTTTGAAACACCACCTCAAACTCCTTACCACTGAGAAGTCCAACCTTCACAGTCAACTTCTGGATCTCCATGCAAGGATCCAGCAAGAAGGAAAGGTCTGTCTGTCTGGTTTTACCCTTAGTATGTAAACTACAGTCTCCTCCAGACATCCTTTTCCTCTAAAAGGTTCATGTTGGGATAAAAAACATGTTTGCAATTATGTGAAACACCAAGGAGCAAGGTCTCAAATTCTCAAAGTCTTATGACATAACCATTAGCATGTGATATATTAGCATCCCCTTTTTTTTTGCCTCTGGACTCTTTACTTAAAGCAGCACTAAGGAGTTTTTGGCTTGGAGCTCCCCCTAGCGGCGAAACCTGTTGAAATTTGCTTTCCTAGTTTATGATAAACTAGCGAGTCAACAACTTTGCTAACACAGTCAAACATCAAGCAAGTGCAAGCCAAGACAAAGCAGGACAGCAAATAAACTACTTACTAATCCAGCAGAAAGATGGCTAGTTCTGAATCTAAATCGCTACTTGATCCTAGTCGCTCATGCTCAGACACAAAGGACCGGGCGGCTCCAGAAATCCTACAGACTGCAGTCATTTCTCTACAGACCCCCGATGGCAATGGCGGAGAGACCATTCTCCATATTAAAAGTAATTGTAGCGGCACAATTTTTTTCAAGCTGTTATTTTAAGGTAGAATTGTTACATAGTGTTACTTTTCACAGCATTAAAATAGCTAAAGGGTGTTCCAGAGATTAACTGAGATATAAAGGCAACACTGGCTAATGACCCAAGAGTAGATTTGTATTTTCTGCCTTCTGTCCAAGCCAAAGTAGTTTGAACTTAAATTTTTAGGTGCTTGTTTACACTTCAGTGTCTACTGCTATTATAACACAGAATGTGAAACTGCAATTGCTTTGTTTGTTTCAACCAGGCTTATCAAAAAACAAATGAAGACAGACGTGCATATATAGCAGAGATTGCAAAGGTTAGTCATTGAAAAGTTCAATAAGTTTCATATAAAAAATGTATAAGTAATTAGTAAAAGTTCTCACTTGCATTATTCATAGGGTGTCACTAAAGTTTGTCACTAAAACACTTGTGTCACAGCCCCCAATTTGTTGTGTAGCTTTTGCGTCGGGGGTGGGGTTTGAGTTTTTTTGGTTCTGCATGTTTGGATTTAATAATTTACAAACTGTGTTTCCAAGTAGTGTTGAATAGAGGTGTACATCAATATCTTTTCATCTTTTCCCTCTTGCCTAGCTAATATGTAGTAAAAGATATTTCTGTTGTCCAGATAGGTATATTTGGTGACTATGAGGACCAGCTCCGATTCCTACTGTCTCATGTCATGTCATATCACATAACAATGCACTTCTAGGTGTCATCAACTCTTGATGTGAGCCGAAAGACACAGCTACATCAACCACGAGGAAATGGCAGGATTCCAGTGAGAAGGTGCAGTATGTTTTTATTCAGACACAAATAAAGTGTGTGAAGTACTCAGGCAAATAGGCTTCTCTCTGATTCCTAATCTCCCATCTGGTCAGTGACACGGCCGTGGTAATGTACTGCACACAGAGGCACCATGGGTAATTTATATTTGTTTGTGGTTACAGTGGCCAGGAAAATATGCTCAACAGGAAGTGTAACCCGAAAGGGAAGACAGGGGGTGCCACGGGAGCATCAAACGGGAGCAGGTTACCCAAACTGAAGCGCTGACTCATCAGAGACATTGGAAATCTCAAATGCATTGCTGTTACGGATCAATAATGTTTGCCCCATATATTCTGGCGAGCCTTATCGACCTGCTACAAGCTAAAGGTTCAGTATTAATGTGAAATAGAATTGTCGTCATTGAAAGTGCTCACGAAAATAATGTGTAAAATAAGCTAATGCTTTAGAGATAGTGTGCTGTTTAAAATTACTCCACTGACAGCCCACATTTATATACACTGCATTGAGTAGAAAATTATGTAGCAGGGTTTAGACATTGTTTTTGTGTTTTCTTTCTAAATAAATTCAAGTTCATTAATACACAATTGTGTCTTTCTGACATACCCTCATACCCACATATATTGTGCCTCATAACACCACATAATATGAGCCACATGATTTTATGTAAGACTGACAGCAACACATACCAGCCTATACAAATGCTGGTGCTGTACAGATTGACTGGTTAATGCAGAGAAATGAGTAACAATGCCATTTTAAAACCTGCTTGTCTCTGAAAATGAGGGCAAGGTGAAAAAATAATGTATGGAACTCTGAAGAACATTTTAAATGTAAAAATATATTTTAAACTCATTGACAAATATATGCTTGTCTCATCTTTCCATTGATCCGTAGGGCCTTTCTAAAACAGGCAATTGCATTGCTCTTATATAACCAAATACGGTACTGCCAGACACTTTACCCTAACAGCTCAAGAATGAGTATCTGTAAATTGTTGTGATAGAGATGAGAAGATGAAGTAAAATCACAAGAGGTAGCCACAAATCATATAATTGCCAGTAACAAGTGTGCATTACCTAAACATTGAAAAATGTTCTTAAGCAATATTGTGGGCAGTAGTTATAGTTAATCAATAAATTAGTCAGTCAAGAAAACAAATACATAATCAATTTACCAATCAGCAGTCACTGAATCTTAAAAGCAATAATGAATCTATTTCCTGTTCTATATTATTTCCATATCTATCCACCAATAACAATAAACACGAGGAGTCTTACTCAACTTCGACAGTCAATGCGGGTTAAGCGTCCTGTATCTGGATATCAGCGGAATAACGAGATATATCAGGGTTCTGCTGATTTTCCAAACCCTCATCTTCCTGTTGTTAAATGCGAAAGGTACGTTCTGGACGTGCTAGTCAATGAGGATTTGTATGAACAAAATTAGGAAGTTATGACGTCAAGACCACTTCTTGCCAGTCAACGAGTCGGTTGGGAGGCGTGTAGCAATAGTGTTCTGCGGTGGGGTGCTGTATTACAATGAGGGACGAACTAGCCAATGTAAATCACGACACGACAGTGAGAGGACAGGACAGCAACTGCAGCGCAGTCGCTGCGTAGTCTGGCAGGCTATTGCCCAGTTTATTGGAAACATTGGCTATTGGGTCAACAAAGGCAGTGTAAATCTGCTTCGTTGTCATTTACCATTACCTAGCAAGAAGACGGAGTAGTCACATCTGAAAAGCAGATTAGCTTAACTACGGACGGAGGTGATTTTCAAATTAAGAAGGTAAGCACCAACAAGGGGATTTTTACTGATTACTTGGGGTAGCCATAGTTGCCTGTATAAGTAAAACCTGTCACGTTATTATGAATTCGCTGTTTCCAAAGAGGCCACTGTAAACAGTAACTTGGGCGTTTGGATCCAGATTGTGATACATAAATCGACTTTTTGTTTCTTTGGTTTCTTTCTCTTCTGTGTTTATTTGTGTACACCCTACATTAGACATTTTACTTAAGGTCATTGATTTCATTTAACTTAGAGTTTTGTTTGACCACATTAATTGATTATCTGACGTCAGATGCGAATTCGTTAATATGCACCACCTTATGTCGAAGCTGAGAATACGTTACTTCTAAATTAAAGCAGTCGCACATACCGTTCGTGAGATCCGAAGGCTTGGGTAGCCTGCTGAAAAACGGGCACTGTCAGTCTGCGCAACCAGACCAACAAGTGCCAGTCGTCTACTCTGCTCTGAGGCTTAGACAAAACACTGAAGATCATGTAAGCTGTCATTAAAAGTTGCTTTCGGACCAGGGCACACTGTTGCTATTAGTCTGAGTATGGCTCAATAAATCAAACTTTTACGTTTAGTTGTATTATATGGTGTACTACTTATGGGTTGTCATATAATAGCGTCATATACTGTACTTTGTGTTGTTTTACAGAGATGGAGGGGGAGCATTTCGAACAGAGGGACCCGGGTCAGAGGCACAGCTCTGGTGGCGCACGAGCTAATGGGTTGTCCAGTCCACCACATAGCGCGCACAGCAGCTTGTTCCGCACGCGCACACTAAAGGCGCTAAGTTTAGAGAAGAAGGCAAGGAAGGTGCGGTTCTACCGGAATGGAGATCGGTATTTCGACGGCATTGTCTGCGCCATCTCTGTCGACAAATTTGGATCTTTTGGTGCACTACTGGCCGACTTGACCCGCTCCCTTTATGATAACGTTAACTTACCGCAGGGGGTCCGGACCATCTATTCAGTTGATGGGTTAACAAAGATCACATCTGTTGATCAGCTTGTGGAAGGTAAGTGGATGAGAATTGTATATTTTACACATGATGTAGCCTGTGATTTGTGCCAGGTAGCCTCTTACTATATGACTCTCGGCCCTTCATAACAGGTCCACTTCTGTTATTGGGTAGTGGCTACAGCAAAATATTGTATGCTATTAAAACGAAATTAAATTGAGTTACTTAAAATAACTTTTATGGTCTATCTTTTAAACCGAGGAACCCTTCAAGGTTCTGCAATAAAACCAACTTGTTTGGCTGGCAAAAAGCAGTGTCAGAATTAACTTTCTGCAGGTGCATTGCAAAGATGAACTTGAATACAATTCTGAAATGAATTCTCAGACAGCTTTTTCATTTTTTCATTGCTCATTTGCAGGGGAGAGTTATGTATGTGCATCTATTGAAGCTTACAAAAAGATCGACTACACCAAGAATGTCAATCCTAACTGGTCTGTGAATGTGAAGGCCTCAGCCAATAGTAAACCACCACCTTCCTTGGCAAGTACAAAACTAGGATCCACTGAGGTGAAGATGTACAAGGATTTCATCCGGCCTAAGTTAGTGACCATCGTCCGCAATGGCATGAAGCCTCGCAAGGCAGTACGCATCCTGCTCAACAAGAAGACAGCCCACTCGTTTGAGCAGGTCCTCACTGATATTACCGATGCCATCAAGCTTGACTCGGGTGTGGTCAAGCGGATCTACACTCTGGATGGCAATCAGGTAAGTGTCAGTTGTTGTTAAATTTGAAAGGAAACATTCTTATATCCTTGATTTCTTGGTTCTTTCTCCATACCCTATCATGTAAAAACATGCTCACTGAATTATCAAGGTGTTGTTTATGGATAGGCCATACATGGCCTGCTGTATTTGGTTTGTGTCCATAATATTTTTATTTTGACATAAGATCCACAGAGAAACTCAGCCTTGTCGCTGAGAAATTACAAGAGGCTGTACAATTTTTAGATATGTTTAGTGTTTTGAAAAATGGATCCCTTTCCATTTCATAAGAAGAAAAACATCAGCACATACTGCCTATTTGATTATCTCTAGTTGTCTTATGCAGGCATTTTGAATAGACATAAAACCAGTATATGGTTAATTCACCTACTTGAATATGGAAGATAGTCATTTGATGTCATGTGTTTACTAAACATCTCTATACATACCTGCTTTGATATATTAACATAATTTAGGACTACTGAAGAAGCTCATGCCCGTGGACATGGGAGTCACCTCTGAGTTTCAAATGCCATGTGCCTCTATGAGACTGAAGGGTTTAGAACACTGCCTGCTTCATAACACTAAAGGGGTATTCTTTGTAAAGGTGTGCATTGTGAATGTATCCATGACTACTAAGAATAGTCCTTTTGTTGTGACAAAGAAATGTGTGAATGGAGAGGAAAGCAAAGCAGAAGAGATAATATGAATGGGGTCTTAGAGCTTGCCCACTCCATGGTTATATCTGCTCGTCATTTAGAGCGCTGCTGGAAATAGAATTCCCTCCTTTATATTCCACCCACATTTCTGCTGCCTTCCCTCAGACACACACACACACACACACGCACACACACACACATACGCAAACACACACGCACACACATAGGCACACACACACACACACATACACACACTCACACTCACACACACACACACAGACACAAAGTTCTGCAAGCTCATATCTGTGCAGGCAGGTAAAGGGGAAGAAAGATACCATCTGTCTGGAATTCATCAAAGACTAATTGAACTTCCAGCAGATCTTATTTTCTCTTTTCTGTCTATGCCCATTGATGTCTCCAGAGGCATCTCTGACAGTAGCTTCAACCCTCCATGTAATCCTAATGTGTTATTTCAGTATTGGCCAGAGTTGTTCTTTATTGTTAACTTTCAATGTTGAAATACTAAGCCTAAAAGAAGCCTAAATACTCTTACGAGAGTTATGTTTCTGTTGAATGCACAAATGACCCGTACATAATTTAAAACCGTATTAGACTATAAAATTCTTTCCTTGGCTCTCCTCGGATATTTTTGTTTCATGAAAATGTTTTAGGCCCTAGGGCACTTACTATTGTTCCTTGCATCAGTGTAGCAAAGTAGAGCATGCATATTAATTTGTAGTGGTGGTTTTTGGTATTTTGGTCTAGAAACCGTTTCCCTGATCTGCCCAGTGTTGTCATAGCCATAAGCCCTTGGCCATTTCCTCCCTGCGTGTGTTCATAATTTTCCTTGCAATCAGCAGAATAAATTAAATGTGTGTAGCTCATCTGTGTGTGTGTAATCCCCGCAAACTGTGCCCCAGAACTTGCTTCTGGACAGATGACATCTCTTTATAAACATTTATCCTCATCTCTAACTTCTGAGCTAAAATACATGCATTTGCACAAACATGCCAAATTCTGTCGAAAGAAATATGAATTTGCCCGGCTTTCTTTAACATGAAAGACACTGCAATAAGTGGGTAATTCACAAGAGGGGTAAGAGCATTATGGGTAGTTCTATTTATAGCACAGGTGATTGATCAGGCCTGGAGGCGCCATGAACCATGGCAGATGGGCTGGGCTTAGGCCCTACTCTGTACAGTGCATGCTGGATGGCTATGCAATTATGGACTTGTGAGAGGCAGAAAAGCATGTGTTGGGGAGACCAGGAGGATGTCTGTGCATGGGTCTGTGAAGAGGGGATGAAGGCATGTAGTGGAAAGAAGCATATGTTACCCCCCCCCCCCCCTCTGTGTGTGTGTGTGTGCCTGTTCATGAGACAGATCTGTGTCATACATAAAGATCTGTCATGAGACCACTTATCAATGTCATTTATGATTGAGGAGTAGAGAAGGAAGCCCAGACAAACACATACATAAAAGAGAGCATAGCTGTCTGTCTTGTTGTGATGCTGTTGCTGCATTTGCCTTTTATTGGGTCTTTCAGTTGAGTGTTTGCAAACTCAAATCTTCATCCCCTCACCACTGGCTCCATAGGGGAATTAATTTTTCAACAAGACTTTCAAAATGAAAAGAGAAATCTCTTAGCCAAATCTCATTGCATGTTGTGCACAGTCTAATCCTGAGAGAGCCAGGGGGGGAGAGAGAGAGAGAGAGAGAGAGAGAGCGAGAGAGAGAGCTTTCTGAAAGAACAAGAGACTTTTTTATACCAGAATCATTTTTTTTTATCTGGAGATTTCCCAGCTTATTTTCTGTAATGAGCTGGAACCGGTATGAATTAGTCCATTTACCCCATTTTATCCTGCAGTATTAAGGTGTCCAAAGGTTAGAGGAGGGTTGTAATCTACTTGACTGTTATTTTTCACTGTGCCTGCCTACCCTAACTGAATGTTGCATTCATAGACTGATAGCCTGTGTTGAATAGAGGTAACGTTAAAGCTGTCTCCAGCAGAGCAGAAATTGTCAATCAGAGAGAATGAGGTTTCTGGGCCCTTCCTAGGACCTTCTTGTCTCATGGTATCACATTGCTAATCAGGACAGAGACTGTAAATCATGGTCTGCTTCTCATTCTCCTCTCATTGTTCGCATATTAACTCGAGAGTCACCTGAAAACTATTAAACAAATCCACCTGGCCAGGCTAGTGCTGCCTCAGCTTAACAGAGATTTGTTGTTGCGCAGTTGAAATCACATCAGTGCTGATGGGAGCACATCAATGAGGTACCCAACAGCAGGTGTTGTATATCCAAACTATTTAATGTCAACAAGGAAATCAATCATGCTACAAAAACCAAGCCCAAGCACTTATGATCACCATGTTAGTCGCTGTTTGACAGACCCGTGTTGAGCGTTATTGCCTTTATATTTTACAGCAGGCAAAACAATTGTACCATTCAGTGGTGTGTAGTATAGAGTGCTAAGATAACTTCAAGAGGAAATACACCTCACATATTGATACTGCAGAACTAATACAAAACAGCTACAGCATGAACCAAAAAACTAAAGAATATGAAATTGGTATGGGAAGTAAACTCTATACGAGTGACCTTCTACACTACAGAAATACCTAATGACCTAATTGTAATGTTGATTATTATGAATGAAAATTGTGATTTTGACCTTCTACTCCTTCATGCCTGCCATGGCAGACCTGCATGATGTGCACCATTCAGTGTGCGCTTGTTTTTATATGTAAGAAAATTAGACTGTGAACAAAAAGCATTCACCCAGCCTGTGCCATCTGTATAGCCTGCTTTGGCCGTCTGGGTCTTCATATGTCTCTCCCTAAATATGCATCTCAAGGTCAACACAGGTCTTTCAGTCATCTCATGTTCTGTAGAAGTTGATTGTCAAGCTTGTTTGTCATGCTTGTCACGATTACCTTTTTGTAGTTTGAAGGGGGCTTATTTGTAATTCATTTGTCAATTTGCTCTATTTTACTTTTTTACATTTATCATAGTATCGGTATAGTATTCCAGCATATGTATTTTGTCTTTGTAAAGTAAATATCAAGCCCAAGTGGGAGAGAAGTGCTGTATCAACCATCTGTTGGGTCCGAGAACATGATTGCATCAGCAGTTGTGTCCATCAAGGTTCAGATGTGTTTGAATTGTCAGCCTGAGATGCTGAATCATGCTCAGTTGCTCTGCCTCGGGAGGGCATGCAGACTTGTACTGTGTCTGAAAAGAAGATGCTCATACAGTCAGCTGTAATGGCCAAGCATGTTGACACAGTCTGGTTTGAAGCAGCATTTCCCTCACGTGTTACATTTTATTAGGTGTTTACCTGTAGTCTGGCGAGGACAGACACTTTCATTGTATTTCACTGCCTTCATTCACCATAGTCTCTGTCGAAGCCTAGCTATAGGCTGTCTGAGCTAGGCTAGTTTTCCTCTCTGCCCCATGATAGGAAAAAGAGTGATGACGAAACATATGCATGTCACATTTACTTTATTCATTCACAGCTCTCATAGCGTACTATGCGCCGGATTAGGCACAACACCCACACACACAGTGACAGCTAGTGCTGTGGTGTTGTAGCCCCTCTGGCTGCTGCAGGTTCACCCCTGTAATGAACAGTGGGAGGCTGAGGCTTACGCAGCATTTCCGCTTCCATTCTCTCCACTGGGGGAAGAGCTGATGTCTGAAATGGATTAAATAATGAAAATGTCACATTGCAGAGAGCATATCAAGCCCAATTAAACCACCCTGCTGGAAAAAGTCATGCTGGGAGTGCTGGGTTGCTGCAGGCTCTCTCTGTCTGTCTCTCTCTCTCTCTCTCTCTTTCTCTCTCTCTCTCTCTCTCTCTCTCTCTCTCTCCCTCTCTCTGTCTCACTCAATACTGAACATTTCATACACCAGATAGGCATATTCAACTTGCAGAGAGGGAAAAAAAAAGTATTCTGTTGGATTAGCTAGGTGCCCTGCTGCATAATTTACCACTCTGTTCCTTTTTTAACATTCACTGGATTTGCCATGATGCTAATTTTAGTCACAACCTACCTCTTCCTCACAATCCCTATCTCCAGAGAAACTGATCTTTCCCTCCACGTAGATGGTATCTATCACGACGTGATCTAGTTGCCTAGGAACGGCTGGGCCACTGTGACGTCATAATGGGGGGTTGTGAGGGCGCAAAGAGATCTGCCAGTCTTATCATGGAGATAGACGGCCCATAAGTGGCTTAGGCCACGGACACGGCTTGCCTATTATAACCCACTAAGCCTCTGTTTACCCTTAGATCCAGCACGAGGAACCACTTGCACTGCTACTCGATCAACCTACGGTACTTCACACACACACAAACAGATGTATGGGCACATTCAAAACCATATGTATGTACACAGTCATAGACAGGCGTACACACACATTCACATACTTGCGCACGCACACAGACTCAGGGATACACACTCATGCACACAGACACGAACGCCAACACCTGGACCTCAATGGGCTATTGATAGAACAAGTTCTTTCAAGGTCACACTGAGGGTACACCCAAGTGAAGCTTACTGTGCTTCTGTGAAGAGATGTAGGCTCAGAAGACAATGGCTTGTCACGACACTCCTTGCACAAGGTTGTTGTCTCTCTCTCTCTGACATTGCCTGTCAGTCGGCCATGGTTTTCATGACAAAGCACCAAATTAATTAGAGCTCAATGTTCACCGTGCCCCACAGGCTCTAGAGTATCCGGATCTGCCGGCCCAAGCGTATGGTCTTATTTTTTCCCCTCAAATCTTTAGGCTCAGCAGTTTCCTATTACCAAACTGATGCCAAACACACACACAATGTGGCTTGTTCTTATTAACTGTTACACAAAGGCACCGTAGTCTCCCATTGATCATGTAGGGTTGTCCTCACTATAGGATGGAGTATTCAGTGGTTTTTGCTTGGGTTCTTCAGTGAGGAGGTGTCGTGGTACACCATATTTTGTACTTTGAAAAATGGGATAACTATCCGATCTACCATTCCTCCATTGACCCTATCTGTCAAACCACTCTCAACGAGACAATATCTCCTACAAATGTGCCTAAAATGCTTACTCTGTTTAGTTTAATTGTGAAAAGGGGAAAAAATATTATATTTGCAGTCCTCTCACCACTGTTTCTGTGGCGCCCAAGGTTGCTTGTTTTTCTGTGTCAGTCTGTTCTGGCACAGTCACTGAAGTGTGAGAGTGCAGGTAGCAGGGGACTGTCTGCACTGGTTCTAAAAGCTCTTGGAGCCGTGCCTGTGCCTCTCCCCACAGTTTTTTGTTGAGTCACTCTGCCCGGTGAAGCATGCCTTACCAGCAGGTGCGCTTTCAAATTTATTATGAGAGACGCCAGCACACCAAGAGCACACGGCACTGAAGCTGTCTGAGGCATTCAGCCAGCTGCTGTCTCCCGGCGAGTCATTTGACTCAGAATCTGTTGGCGATGTGTGCAGTGCGTGCAGAGAGATGACAATTAAGAGCCGACTGCCATCACGGAATACTTTCACTGTACTCACAAGTCTCAGCACTTTGGAGTTTTGTTCTTGCCTCCACACATCTGTTCATGCATTTGTCCCAAGGTGCCCTCAGCACAAACAGTGGCCAGGTGTGGGTTTTTCATGGTTTATGTGGTAATTAGTGAACTATCATGCGATTGGTAATTAGTGAACTATTAGAGGCTTCGCATCTAATTACGCTAACATACTGTATATGTTTATCCATCATCTCCAAACAAGCTCTAGGGTTTTCTTGGTTCACAATGTGTTTTGTAGGACGTCATGTGATGGACGTCATGTGATGGACGTCATGTGATGGACGTCATTTGATGGACGTCATGTGATGGACATCATGTGACTGTTGTAGGGATTTTAACTCAGTGCCTGGCTGGAGCACTGTGAAATCTGGCCTTTTTGAACTGGTTGCTTTTACTGGTCTTTTTTACATCCTGCTTGTATTTGTAATGAAGGGATGAGATGAGGCACTGTGGTCTGTACTGTAGAGACACTCTGAGTTCTCTGAGATGAAGAACATATTGCCCAAAGCCAACACACCCAAGGCTGAGGAGCTGCTCATGGCTATGAATACATTTGCAAGAAGAGCAAAATATGAGAGAAGGGAAGCAGAGAACTGTCCTGCAGGGGAGTTGGAATCTGTAGCTCCTCTCAAAGGACACAATTTCTCTCTCTCTCTCTCTCTCTCTCTCTCTCTCTCTCTCTCTCTCTCTCTCTCACACACACACACACACACACACACACACACACACACACACACACACACACACACACACACACACACACACACACACACAACCCTCCTTCTCCCCTGCTCTGCAGTTCTTCAATGACAAAAGAAACTTAAGCTTCAGCTCTGGCTTTGGCACGTCAGCCACCTTACATAATTAGGGCTCTTATGTAACAGCCCTCATCTTCCAGCATTCTGCGTTTTGCCATTCTGATTTATGATCTTAAGAGGGACGCTCATTAATTTGATGCAGTGCTCATATTCGCAGCCACGCCACCATCCAGCCACCCCATCTGCCTTGCTGTGTGCGTGATTCTGCAGATCCGTCCATCTTCCTCCTTTGGTGTTGTCATCCCCCTGATGTAATATCCAGCTCAGGCATGGAATTAGAAACTGGCCCTCAGACGATCAAGCTAATAGTGAGTTGGACTGTTGCCGGATTTCCCTCAACCGCCCGGCTGATATACAGAGAGGCCTTGAAAGATGTTTTTTCTTTGATCCAGATTTGTCTCCATATGTGTTTGTCCCTGTAGTCCTCCATGTCTACAACACAAAGGACTCTCACCCACAGTCTCCTCTGTCCCAGGCCCCTATGCAGTAGATGAAAGACCTGTAATCTTGATTTACATAACCACTTAACAATGCCATTGTGCATAAAAGTAGAACACAAAAGATGCCAATACTGAACTCTATCCTCTTGTAATCACAATCTCCTCCTTCTTAGTTCTCCTTAAGGTTTTAATAAGCATGTTTTGAAACTATGTGTTTGGCCTGGACACTGTGCAAATGCTGCTCTGACGCACTGCCATGTTGATGGGGGGTGGACAGGGGGGTAGTCAGTCATTTCTTGGCTCTCACAACTCATTTTGTTTGCTAATCAACTGTTTGCTAACGTCTCATCTGTTTTTTCCCCCCTTCTTCTCTTGCCTCTCATATGGCCTGTTCTGTGAGGCCTCCAAGCTTATGCAAGCGGCAGGCAGATTTATTTATGCCTGGGTGGTGGGCCAGACCAGCAGGGGGAGGGCAACAGTCTGTGGGTAGCCAGGCTGATCGTGCCGTGCTGGGCACGGCCCCCTGGAGCGTGCCAACACGTCACTTTTCCGTCGCGCGCACAATAGGAGAGCTCACGTACACACTCACCAACCCCTCCCACCTCCCACCTCCCTTCCCCGCCCCCTTCCCAACCAAGCATGTAATCTCACAAGTGTTTAACAGTCCCATAAGTGGTTTAGGGCATGGTGAGATTATTTCAGGGTCTGCAAGTTCCTCTTAAATTATCAGGTTTGGATTAGGATTGGTCAGTCATTGAGGAGAGACAAAAGACGAAAGGAGAGACGAGTTTTATATTTATTTTACTGGGCACATAGGCTACTGTGATTTTATTTACATTTATTTTATCTGGAAATCTCCTGTAAATATTCATGCAATTCTATATATAAATAAAAATAAATAGAAACAAAATTATTGTCCCCATTCTCGTCAGCTGTTCTGAGTTCACCCTTTGACCTTGATGCAATGCAATGAGAGCAAACTGAAAAGTGATGGTCCAGTGCATGGTGGTAGTGCTTGGTGGCTTGGTGCTGTAAGTGATTATTGATTTACATTTGAGAGTGTGGGCTTGAACCGTGCAGGCTGCCCTGCTGTAGTGAGGTTTCAGCACCAAGGACAGCTCCGTGTCGGGTATATTGGAATTCTAGTATTCTGTTGCAATTCAAATGTGAATTAAGACTCACATCCGCGGCTGAAGTAATGAAATACCTGTTTTTACCCTGGACCCTTGTTTCCTGTTGTCTGGTACATAGTAATTTTTGCAATGTTCAACCTTTTTTTTTTGCTTTTGTTCTCACCTGACAAGTAGAGAATCTCTCTCGTGTCCGTGTGTGTGAGTAGATGTGAATGTGTCAGTGTGTTTGTTTATATACTTACTTATTTATGTGTGTGTGTGTGTGTGTGTTTGTGTGTGTGTGTTTATGTTCGTGTTCATGCATGCATCCGTGTGTGTGTGTGTCTGCATCAAAAGCAGGATTAGCAGCAGGATGAGGTGATCCATACAGTAGCAGTGGGATGCCGGTTGCTGTGTGAGGTGTGAGGAGAGCTATGGCCGCAGGCCTGAACACTATCAATACTGAGCAGTCCACCACAGCTCATTATCAGCCAGCAGACACCACCAGCACCGCTGCTGCGCCCCATCCCTGGGTGGTGCATTCAAAGGGGCCAGCAGCACTGGCATGGAAAACTCTGGCCTGAGCTGACACAAGATGTAATGTGTGTGTGTCAAAACATACAGGGGTATGCATATGTGGATCTGTGCCTATGTGTGAACTAACTTTTTGGCAGCTTTGTGACTGTATATAGCTCAGTTTAGTTTGACATTTTTTCCCCATGTTTGACCCTGTTTGCTGACATTTATCATTTCCTTTCAACCATCCAACTAAACTGAGGTTCTGCATGTTCTGGCTCGGCTACCTTTGAAATATTTACCATTTGAAGCAGACATTTTGGAGACAACACTGCTGAAAGGCCAGTCACTCTTTTGCGCTGACAGGAATAGCTGCACTTTGCATTCTCTCTGCTGTACCCACGTGGGCATGGGCAACAAAAAGACTACTTGTTAAATTTGATTTGAACATGCGTCTTTGGCACCACAGACTGAATAAATAAAGAAACAATGACAAGAACTTTCAGCGACAATATAATTTAATCTTTCATGTAGACAGCAAAGCAATGCCACAATCTACCAAAAATGTCTATGGTAAATAGAATGCCACAATCTACCAAAAATGTCTATGGTAAATAGTGCAGACGAGCCAGTTCTCTTCATATGTGGCTGGATGATGATGTCAGTCCAAGATATTCCATATTTGTTATTTTCTTCTTCTATCTCACCTCCTCACATGATTCCTCCTCCTCGTCCTCCCCCTCTCCGTCTGTCAGAGGGTGGTGTGAGCTGGGAGCACCAGCAGTGTGCTGACGTGCTCGTCTGTGGGATGGTGTGGGTGAAGTCACTCACCATGCTTGTAGCTCTTCCCTTATACATATGGTGCATCTACAGACTGAAACAACATAAACATGAATTAGTTAATGTTGATTTATTTGGATACTTTTTTTTCTTGCACTTGCACTCTACATGGCAGTTGCCAACATTCACATTTACAATGGTAGATCAAATCCATTTATGTAGTGCCCTTCTAGTTAACTGAAAGCACTCAAAGCGCTGTACAGTTATTGCCTCACTTGTATGAACAACAGAGGCTCACATACACACACACACACACACACACACACACACACACACACACACACACACACACACACACACACACACACACACACACACACACACACACACACACACACACAGTATTCATATCAGTTTGGGCCCAAAGTAGCTTTACACTGCCTCCTTGTGGAGTAATTAGTGACATTAAAATGAACACATTTTTAGGGAGGCTACGTTGATGGAAGGATGCAGATGTCCTCAAACACAGATGTATTTTTATACTTTTTTACACATATACAAATACATTATTCTCAGTAGTAACTGCTGTCACTAGATACACAGGATCCAGAGAGAATATCATTACTTACATTTTTGGAGACTGTGATTGTAATGTTTGCATAGCTTGTTATAATTCATTGTTATAATTCACGGCATGTTTCCAATGCAGCCACTAGATGGCCAACATGCATCATGTAAGACCCAAGACAGAGGCAGACAGAGAGAATGTCCTAAAAGAAAAAAAACTTACTAGGAGAATATTCAACTACCAAGTGCTCCTCTAGGTGTCTCTGTCTCTACATGTAAGAGATCACCAAAGCAGTATTTCACAGCTATAACAATCTACGCCTATGACTGGTGTCCAGAGAGTGTCCAGTGAGTATGTTTAGTATGCCAGTACCATAAGATTGAATGTCTTGGGACATGTCATTTTACAACACTATTCTTCATCTTTATTGAAACACTGATAGACCCCCCCCTCCCAGCAATAGTGCTATTGGAAATGAATGTTAAAAATCAGGACATGTGAGTTGTGAAGATATTTATACCCGTGTCCTTTTACCTCTTCTGTAAAACAAATCAAAAGGCTCAGGATCTTGATAAAAAAAAACTCAGAGTTGCAGCCTGCTAATACACAGTGAATTGTGGAAGACATGCACTATTTGTTTATTTACATACATGTGTGTCTATTCTTGGATGTCTGAGCCCTCATTTACATTTAGATCCTTACATGGGCAGTGCCAACAATATGCTTTGGTACAGATGCATTTACATTTACTAATTAAGCCAGAAGTTGCATTCCATTGAAAACACGTATGGGCAAGCTCTCTTCATAATAAGCATGAACCCAAATTCCGTATGATGTAGAAACCTTTTTTTTGGTAAGCTTCCGCTCTCTGAGTCATTTGTCTGGATTTTTATTCAGACATGCCGAGCGCTGAGGTTTAGTGTGCATGAATTATATCAGGAACAACTAGCTTGGGCACGGCCTCATCAGTGTTGGGGAAAGAGCATTGGAAATGGGTGTTCATGTTCTATTCACTCATCCTTTTGAACTCTCCCCAGCTGATACGGCTTTGCATCCTTTTTTGCTGTGCTCTGCTTGGAGTGACAGCAGACTTCTAAACACTGCTGTTGCATAACGGAGTTCATTTCGTTCTTGCGCTCATGACATCAAAGGCACTTTTTTTTTGTTTCCTGGGAAGAACAATTGTCAGGACAGTTGTACCGTTGTCTTGTTTTCATCCTCTCTCTGCTTTCTCTCTCTCCCCTTTCTCTATCTGTCTATGTATCTGACTTTCTTTATATCTGTCTTTTTGAGGACATACAAAGTGTGCTATGCGTATGTAAACCTACTGTGATTATAGTGGGTTATAGTACGAAGGCACTGGTCCTGGCTTGGATGGGTTAGGTGTGTTGGAGCTACGTTGGTTATGCCTTGCAGGTCTTTGACTCCTGTTGCTCCATCAGCCATTTGACTCCTCCTGCAACACAAGCCCTCGCATACCCATAGCTAACTGTCTCCACCTACTCGAAAGACTGAAATAGATAAAATAGTGTCTTTTCTTCTTATCGTCACTTAAGTCACTTTTTTCAAGTTTCGCTTTTCTTGCTCTACCTCCACTCACTGAGTTTGAAGCCTGTCTCCCAAGAAAAACAGGCTGTTCCAGCTGAAGAATTTCATTTGAAAACCCGTATGTTACATGATCACACAGGCAACTCTTCCAGGCAGCCCTACAGGCTAAGTTACTGGGTTGCTCTGCAGAATCTTATGAATTAAAACCCCCAAAGACAAAAAGCATCTGTTTTGTTGCACATGAAAAGCTAGGCACAAAGCTTCTAGGAGGAGGGAGAAATGTGCGCTCCCTCAAAACTAATTAAGCAACTCATTCCTTGGGGTTTTCACAATTACATTATGAAAGTGAAATACATTCTCCTTGCAAATGGAAAAAAAGAAAAATGAACTCTTTTGCAAACATTTTTTTTTGTGTGTTTGTGGACTTATGTAAGCGGCATGCTTGTATCTCATTTTATATTCCTGTGAAGAACTTGTTTACTTTGCGAACTCATTGTTCATAATTAGACGGAAGCACATTCAGGAGCGCCCAGCAGTGCTCTGCAAAGTTCTTCAGGAGTTAGAGTTTGGAGTGAGATGCTAGCTTGTCAGTCAATTAGCCATGTCTTTGTCTTGAGCAGAAGCGTAGTAATGTTGTGTTGCCTGAAAAGATTAGATTAGATTAGATTCAAGTTTATTGTCAGTGTGCAGAGCACAAAGCCAGTGAATACAGTTAGCATCTAACTAGAAGTGCAAAAGAATACTGAGCAGGTAAGTAAGTACTACAGTATAAGTGATGCTACAGTGCCCTCCACAATTATTGGCACCCCTAGTGAATATGAGCAAAACAGGCTATAAAAAAATATGTCTTTGCTGGTTATCCTCTTGGTCTTTCACTCAAAATATTCACAAAAATCTTACCTTTTCATTGAAGTAAAATTATTGAAAGAAAAAATACTGTTGACATTAAATAAATATTTTTCCCCAAAACCTGTGTGCCACAATTATTGGCACCCCTAGAAAAATCTTATAATTAAAATCTAACTGAAGTATATATCCAGTCATGTTTTACATTTTTAAGTTCACCTGTTTGATAAGGAACTCTTAAGAGGTCAACCATGACTTCCTGTTCCACTGGCGTACAAATATGAGGTGACGCAGGCCAAATTCCATTGGTCATTCATCACTATGGGAAAGACCCAAGAACACAGTGACGATGTGTGACGAAAAGTTGTTGAGCTGCACAAATCAAGAAATGGACACAAGAAAATCTCTAAACAGTTGAAAATACCCATTTCCACTGTCATTGCAATAATTAAGAAGTTTAAAGCGACAGGAGATGTTAAGAATCAGCCTGAAAGAGGACCTATCTGTACATTGCCCCCACGCACCGTGAGGAAGATGGCTTGACTGGCAAAATAATCTCCAAGGATCACAGCTGGAGAATTGCAGAGATTAGTTGAGTCTTGGGGTCAGAAAGTCTCCAAAACTACCATCAGACGCCACCTACATCACCACAAGTTGTTTTGGAGGGTTGCCAGAAAAAAGCCTCTGCTGTCAATCAACAACAAACTAAAGCGCCTACAGTTCGCCAAATGTTAGTCAGACTTTCAATGGGACCGAGTTATATGGTCAGATGAGACCAAAATAAAGCTTTTTGGCAAAAAACATCAAAGGTGGGTTTGGCGTAGACAGAAAGATAGCCATACAGAAAAGCACCTCATACCCAATGTGAAGTATGGTGGCGGATCTTTGATGTTGTGGGGCTGTTTTTCTTCCAAAGGCCCTGGACATCTTGTTAGGATACATGGTATCATGGACTCCATCAAATACCAGCAGATATTAAATGAAAACCTAACAGCCCCCTCCAGTAAGCTTGAAACGGGCCGTGGTTGGACCTTCCAGCAGGACAATGATCCGAAGCACACCTCAAAATCAACACAAAAATGGTTCACCGACCGCAGAATAAAGGTTTTGCCATGGCCATCACAGTCCCCCGACCTAAACCCCATAGAAAATCTGTGGGATGAGCTGAAGCCGAGTCTACAAACGTTGACCTCAGAATCTGAAGGATCTGGAGAGATACTGCATGTAGGAATGGTCTCAGATCCCGTGCCATGTGTTCACCAACCTCATCACGCATTATAGGAGAAGACTCAGAGCTGTTATCTTGGCAAAGGGAGGCTGCACAAAACATTAAATAAAGGGGTGCCAATAATTGTGGCACACATGTTTTGGGGAAAAATATTTATTTAATGTCAACAGTTTTTTTTTTCTTTCAATAATTTACTTCAATGAAAAGGTAAGATTTTTGTGAATATTCTGAGTGAAAAACCAAGAGGATAAACAGCAAAGACATATTTTTTCATAGCCTGTTTTGCTCATATTCACTAGGGATGCCAATAATTGTGGAGGGCACTATCTTACAGTATGTTCAGTGTTATTGACAGTGGTGAACATAAGTACAGATTATTATATGTTTATGTTATACAGTACATAGATGTGAAGTGGACAGGGGAGTATATATGTACAAGGGTTGTATGTACAGTATAGATTAAAATGTACAGTTGGTTGTACAATGTAAAATGATTTGAATTTGAAATAAATTGAATCATTAATTAATGAATGAATGAATTAATTAATACATTTGAATAATAGTAATCTGAACAATGTGAGCGATTCAGCTTGTGCAATAATAAGCAGTCGATATATGAAGATTTGAGGGTGACCTTGTTTCCTTGGTCAAAGCAAGTGTAGAGGTAAGTTGAGCTCGTCAGGGAGGGCGGTGGAGTTGGATGGGGCACAGTGCTGGGTGGTTTAGAGTCTGTGATGGTCTGTGAGCCTTGCCACATGCGCTTTCCTCTGGACCTGAGGGCTGTATCTGTGGCTTTGAGCAGGAGGTGAACCTCTCCATTCATCCAGGGTTTCTGATTGGGGAAAGCTTTTATTTGTGTTTGCATGTCACTCTGTCCACACCCTTGTTTATGTGATCCAGGACAGAGTTGGTATATGCGTATGTGGTGGCCTGGGCAGCTAACACACTCCTGTCAGAGTCAGCACCTTCCACCCAGATCTTGATGGTCCTCATTGTGGGTTTCACATGTTTAAAGACCACGCTATACTTGGGAAGCAGGAACAATGAAAGATGGTCATCCATGGTCAGGAAATCATATTCAAAATGTTCCGTTGTGTTACCGTAGCTCTGCTAATAAAGCAAGGTTCTTACAACATCAAGGTCATGTGTCTCAGGGAGCACACAAGCACACATACTGATGTTAAAAGGCATTGCAAATTGCCTGTGGTGACAGATCTGAAACACTGAACTGACTGACCTCCCCAGTCTTTTTGTCTCCAGAGACATGAAGGGATCGAAGGGATAGATTGTCAAGCCTCTTTGAAATCCTTCCTTCACACCCTCATTAATCTCAAGGACTCCCTTAATGAGCTGATCTAAATGTTGTCGTCCACATGCAGGGGAATTTGATGGTCGACAGATATGTCGGAGATAGGATACGACAAGTCAGGAACGTGAGGACCAACACACCACACACAGACACACACACACAGACACACACACACACAGAGAAAGAGAGAGAGAGAGAGAGAGAAATGTCACTATTTTTTGACACACAGATCACAATGGTTTCTTAAAGAATTACGTTGTGAGGCCTCTCAAATGTCCTTATTTTTGTGGGGGAAAGTTAAATAGGTTTTTGCATTTAGGTTCTTAAGATTGGATTCAGGCTCTTAATGGGGTAAAATGCTAATTTCCCCTTAACCAGTGAAACGATCCTTGAAATAATTACTTTCCACCCCTGGAAAACAGTGAATGACGCCCTGAACGATGCCTTCAATGACATGTTCATGGGGTTAATCAGTAAAGTATAATTTAGGGTAATTAAACAGTTTAAGGAGGAAATGGGAGAAAATGAAGGGAGCCTGTTTCTAAGTAAGGGGTTTTTGATAGCCAGCAATGAGTAAATGGGCATGATTTTAGGGGCAAATAAGGAGGAATAGAAGTATATTTTAAAGACTTACTTGCAAAGTGGGAAGGAGAATAACCAAAGAGCCTCTGGGTGGATGCAGCGCTGATGTGGCGTGGACCTGGGCCTCACGAGGGCCACATCCAGCCCAGATTCAGCCATTCTCTGAGCAACATACTAAGACATGTCTGTGTGCATAGGAAATATGATGCGCAGTGCACAGAAGAGCAGATACGTAAAACAAACCTTGCATGTTGCATTGCGTTGCATAAAGGTTGGAAGTTGCATAATATCACTCACATCAATTATAAAAGACTTTAACACTGACATTCAAGCTCTGGTTTGTTATTAAGCGAAACCGTGTTAATCAGTGTGTCACTGCGCACAAAGGAGTATCTCAGTTGGGTCACTCTGGACGTGAGCCATTTTGCTATAGTGGCTCCTCGTTTCAACACGCGCCACCCGTTGCACGTTCTCCCTCTTTCGCCTCTGGCCGTGGGCATGTGTGCTGCCCGTGGCCCTTCAGAGGCCGGTGCCAGCATAGTAGGCTGTTGGATGCCTCCTGCCATCTTATTCTCGATGTTTGAGGTGGCCGTTACATTAGAGTTATCAATTGATTGTGTAATTTGGTTGTATGGCTGCCTCTTTAGTGGCTTCATTTCTTGAAAGCCTGTGATGGGTTGCTCGACTTTTTTCTTGAGCATGTGCAAATGCTTTTTGTAAACTTATGAACAGTACTATGTCATATTTCAGGGATAATTGCCAATACTGTAGTCAAAGAGGTTGGGAATGTCAGTAATTACAACATATTTACCTCCATATTTGTTTCTGGTGAAGTTGGTTTTCATATTCATGTTTCATGTTCGTATTAGTTTTATGTTGTGTATAATGTATTACTGATGTCAAAAACCAAACCATAGTCTTAGTCAAGTATAAATACAGTTCCCCTATTACCTAATCTCTGGCAATATAATCTTTTTATCTCTCAATTCAGGGTAACAGCCTTTAGTTGTCAGAGGGGCCAAAGGACACAAGAAGTTGCTCAGTCTGGAATACTAAGTGTGTTTTTGAGTCACGGGTCCTGATCCAGTCTGCCATTGACTTGTCCTTCCTCCGTGTCCCTGTCTCAGGTCACATGCCTTCAGGACTTCTTTGGGGAGGAGGATGTCTTCCTCGCATGTGGCTCCGAGAGGTTCCGCCATCAGGATGACCTTCTGTTGGACCAGCATGGTAAGACAGACGTTGACTTTGAGGATAGTGTCCCACTGTCCTGTCTTCTATTTATCCTGTTTCCATTTTCATCCACTAAGATAGTAGTCATCCAATCAATAGTTCTCCCAAATTCAAGTGTTATGTTTAGAAAGCCATAAAATGTAACTTAATTCTTCTCTTTTCCATATTTACAACCAAAAGAAGTCTCAGTGTCACACTAATTGACACATGAACTCTGCATGGAACACTTTCACAAATATGATCCACATAGAACGACTGCCCAGAAGACACATGTAGCTCACACAACGAGGGTGGGGGGGTGGGGAGGTTGAAATGACAGTCTCTGACATCTTGTCATAAGCCCCGCCACCACATGTGGGTGTCGAGACAAAAGCCACACGGCTAAACAAAGCTGTCACGTTTGTTTATCGCCAAAGTGTCTGTCTGTCTGTGTGGCACCTCCTGTCGACTGTGCACAGTCAAGTTCATGTTGCACGTAACCCGCCTCTTCATTAGAAGCAAGAAAAAGGGGTGGAAATGAGCATTTTATTCTTCCGTTGTCAAAGTGAGGAGTGCTTAACCCCCGCAGGGCTCCTCACAGGCCCTTTTCAAATGCCAAGTGTTCAGCTGTCTCTCACCCAGTGCTGCCTCCATTTTCTGTCTGTCTCTCAAAGGCTTGGGTGAGTGTCTGCGTTTCTCTCTGTCTCAGCCCCGGCAGTGTCTCAGCCACACAAACCCACTGCTTCACCTATGTGGAAACTGCATTCCTTGAATCCGCTCCCAAAAGTAAATGAACCATTAGCTAAATTTGCTAAATTGCATTTAGCTAAATTGTCGACAGAAGTCTTTGTATTTCCAGACCTGCCTGAATTCCCATCTGCATGTTACGCTTCCTGGTTTTGCTTTGCAAGAAGGGCTAGTGGGACTAAAAGTCTGCTGTCCTTGTATCCAGAACATAGCTTGGCAGAGGTTTTATCCAGTTCAAGTGCAGTTTCCCCAGTCTTTTCCCCCAGTTACGTACTCTATATCCATAAAGATTTTCATATCTTTAGTTCAATCATTTCCTAATTTTTAACAAACTACATCATATGTAGGTCCAGATTGACTAAACCTTACACTGTACCACTGTATGGTCTAGTCTTGTATATGCCATTGCTTGTTTAGGATGGAGAGTATCTTTTTGACTATGTTTTAAATTACATCTGCTGCTAGTGTTTACTCGACAACTCTCCTATCCATGTGCAGGATTCCATATCCTGTCCGAACCAACACACTTACTCTGTTTCAGTGCTTGGTGCTCACCTCAAATTAGATAGCATTTGAGTGCATTAAGAAGAATGAAATGCAATCCAATAGTTAAACTGTGCAGTGAATGCAGTACATATTCAAGTACAATGAACAAATCAATGTAAAAGAGAATGTTCAGTTCAGTATGAGCATGGCAATGATAGAAGATTCATATTAATCTGGTGGGGTGATGTCATTCATATCAGACTTAACCCTGGAGAGGATGGGGGCTATCAGAAAGCAGTGGGAGAGAGACTAACAGGAACTAATCAGCTCATGAGATCCTTAATGAGGAGAGTGGATGATGCATGCTGATGTTGGGCCTATTTTTAACCAGTACAGCAGCCAGTAACGAAGCAGTTTTACCCCATGGGCAATTTTAAACTGAGGTAGAGGGGTAGCCCATCACAGCAAGTTGCTTCTACCTCTTCTGAGGTCAGCATCCAGGCAGGGATTTCATTAATAAATTAAATTCATTTACTTTTAACTGAAGTGCTTGTTTCAGTGACAGTGATTATAGTGGTAGCACTTTATTAAAGCAGGTATCCATTTTAAATGTAGTATTCACAATGGTTTAAAAACATATTCATACAGTCATTCTTTATCGTATGCCTCCTCTTAAATGAATGATGTTGATTAGTGATAATTTGGCTGACAATGTTAAATAAGTAAAGTATCATTTACAAATGTGTATTATGATGAACACCAATGTTGTGTTATGAGTCAATAAAATATGTATTCACATTTATTCTGTAACACTGCAACAACAGTGACTCATTTTCATAACAAGACTAATTTTCCTAGCCTCTTATGATCATGGATGTATGATTACAGTTAAGGTTTATTCTTAGCATTAGAAGTATGCTATAAAGATGTGTGAATACACTTCAATGCCCGTAAGGGTAACTGCTTTAACTAAAGTATTCAGGCATCATATATCATTGTCACTATAGTCCTCTGTGAAACAGAGGAAGGTAAATGGTGGTGTTCTTCTTCAGTGGCAAACTGCTTTCTGGCTGTCAAGATGACATTCTTAATTGTCTGTGACATTGCTGTCTGGCATGGTGTCCGTACTTTAATGTGCGTTAATCTAAATTAATTTCTTCACTTGCAGGCAGTTATAAACACAAACAAGGAGACTGATCGGCTTGAAAGCCGCTCTCTCATATAGCCCTGTAGACCTGCAGAGACACAACTGTCATTATGGATAATGAAACTGAACTCTCAAGCAGAACACGTTCTGAGGAGTTTGCAGTGCGCCAAGGGGCCACTCAGTCCTCCTAAAATGAATATTTTTAGGAATTTAAAAAAGCAATTTGAGTGCCTATAGTGCAGATAATCCATCTAGAACTTTAAATATTTGCAGTCACTAGCCCGCATTTTTGAAAGTTTCAAACCAACCAACCATGTTTTAGAGATGCAGAGATCACCTTGCATTCAAATGAATTGTGAAAGGCTACTTTTGTGCTATATGTTGAGTTTAAATGCCCTAATGTCTGCATTTAATATGTTTTATTTGGATTTTCTGTAAATTGATCATGTCTGTGAATGGTTTAATAAATGTGAAGGTAAATGTGAAACCTTTCATTCAAAGAGGCTTATTTTCAGGAAGTGCTCCAGTTATTTGTCAGCAATACTGACCTATTTTTATTTCATTGATCTACTGATTCATGAGTGAAGTTTATTTTCTTATATGCCTCTTGTTTGGTGCATGAACGACAAGATTACTTAGCTACCACAACACAACTTCTTTTGACACTGAACAGACAAAACAGTGCTTTTGAAGGTGCAGTCCTTGACTGTAATGAGTTCGTCTAGCTGTCCCTCCTGTGTACATGCACAAAAAAATCCAGTGTCCGTGCACAGACCTGGCTCTGTAAATGGGGGAAAACCAAAGTGGCTTGGACTGAGATGTGAACTATTCCAGCCAATCAACACTATGCTTCAAGGGAGGGGTGTAATGTGATTGGCTGTTGAGGTGAAATATGCCATTTCTAGTAGGCCATTCTTTTTCTGCTTTAGCATATCGGTAGCAACATCTTTATTATTATCGAGACAAGACAACAGTTGTTTACAAAAGACCAACTGATAACTACATTTTATCTCACTAAGTTGTTAACCTAGGTTTTTTCTTCTGCTTGTATTTTTGCCGATTCTTTTCTATGGAACCAGGATGTGTTAAAATGCTAACACTAAAAACTATAAACTTCCGGTTGACTTCCATACCACCAAACGGAAAATTTAAGAAAAGCTTTCACATCCTACATTGCCAAAAGACAGAAGTTAAAATGCTAACAACCCTTTTATCAGTGTCAACTGTGCTGTTGTTGGTGTTTGTAAGGTTTTTTGTGGGTCTGTTCGACCAAAACGTACTTACTGCGGCTTTAATATTTAATATTTTTATATGGACGTTATGTGCAGGTGAATTCTGTCTGTTGTGTCACCCACAGAGACCAGGGTGGTGAAAGCCAGGAGTGTCGGCCTGTCCCTCCGAAGCCAGTCCACCTCCGGCTCAGGTAAGACCGCCGTGGCTGCCACGGCAACGCTGCATGTTTATTCAGCGGTGACGTTCTCTGCCCATCACCCCCTTTCAAACATGAGCTGTGTGTGTGTGCGTTTGACATGCATGTGTATCATGCAGTAAGACAATTGATTGATTCTCTGATTGATTCACTCAAATTGCTCTGATTGATTTGTGTCCGTTACTGAACATAAAAGCTTCAGGTCAGGGCGTAGTCTTCTGCCTTACTTCATACTGAAGCACATGAGTAATGGAGTCAGCGTCTGTTCTCTTTGATGCTTATTGGTGAAAACATTAGCATAATAGGGAGGCAGCAGGAATCAAATGCCATGGATTTGCGATGATTATGTGGACTCAAATGAGCCAGTCTATGAAGAAATGTGAGAATTATGCTCATTCAGATGTTATTAGTGGAGGTGACAATGTGTTGAATATGGTGGTAATGTGTGTGTGTGTGTGTGTGTGTGTGTGTGTGACAGAGAGAGAGAGAGAGAGAGAGAGAGAGAGAGAGAAAGGAAGTGGAGGTGAAGAAGGTGGTTCCAGAGTCTTGTAGATCCAAACCAACTGCTGTATATCACATACAAGAGAGTGAGATGTTTCATCATGACCTTGAGCCTGCATTTGTATATGTACTGTAGATATCTATAGTTAATCCATGCTGTTGAAGGATACTTACTACAGAACATCAAAAGGGAACAGTTATACAACAGATGCTCTGCTATATTCTGCTACTACTAATGACGTTGCTATTCGAGCATTGTATTGCATTCTATGCAGCTTTGGTATTGCCTTTTGCTTATACCATTGTGGTTTAATAACACACAACAATGGACTAGTATTCCTAAAGAATGCACCTAGAGAGAAATTGGACAAATTGAAACCGTGGCAAAACCTTTTCTTTCTATACTTCAAAGCCATATTTTTGTCATACCCTAAGAAATCAGAGTTAAGGAAGGTCTGAAAGATTGACATCATGCTGTCAGTTTGCTGATCTTATTATGGAAGATGTAACTGCTGTTTGGGTGGGGAGGCAAGTCTTCTTGGTTGCTATGGAGATTCAGTCCAGGGAAGGCATGCCTTGGAGACAATAGCGATGCCCATATATGGCTCCGAGTTCCTGTTTGGCAGCAACAGTCTTTGGCTTGGTTTGTTCTCTTTAGTATCTCATCAGACCCCTTTCTGTCGGCAGACTCCACAAACAATGTCAAACAGTGTGTGTGCATCTTCCTGCGTTTGAGTGTGGTGTGTGAGCAACCCAGACAGATCACAAATCTCCCAGACCTGCTCACACACACACTCTGCATGCCTGATGTTTGGAACAGCCCCTCTGGGGTGCATGTGATAGAGTATATGGCAGCGTTCATTCATAGCTGAATTAGCAGCCCTGAACAGTATGTTTATGCTATCGGTTGTTGCTCCTCATATGTGGTGGATTGTGCTTGGGGTAAGTGTGCATCCTCAGAATGTAATTACCAGTGAATGCCACTAATGCAGGTTGACAATACCTTCTTATGTCATTGGAGTCAAAAATGGAGTGACATTGTAGGTGATGGAGTGCTGTAGGGTGTGTCATAATAAATGTCAGGTTATTTTCACATTGCTGTTGTGTAAGATTCTTTGCATATGTACCATAGAAACAGTGCTCATCACAACAGATATAAAAGGTTGAGAAGCCCTTTAGGTTATAGGAGACCTTATTAAAAACATTTGGTTATGACAGCCAGGATTTATAGTCTGAGGCAAGTAGATGAGTTAAGGACAGATATGGATTAACGAATGATTTAACCTTCACTTACACTGCCTGACACATTAGCTCTTCTTATGAGCTTCTCCCCCCACTCTCATACCACCACAGTTTAAGGCTCACACTCTATGTCTCTCCCTCTCCCACATATGACCCACTTCTACAGAAATGAATGAGTATGTCCAATGTTCATAAAGGGCTAAATCAGTCTGCACCTCCCAGGTGCAGGACAAGGTAGATCCAAACCGTGATGAAAAATGTCTGATAAATAAACGCTTGTAAGGGAGTAACACTGTGTGCGCAGACTTTTTTCCATCACATTATGTCCAGAGTGCAGATAGGTTGCCAGAGGCCCTCCATGTCCAGAGCGGAGGTGTTGCGTCCCTTTTCTACGCTGGCTAGTGTGAGGAGGCTGTACTGTGGGACGTAAAGACTATAGCTGCTAGCAGACGGATTGATTTGGTCAACGACTTTACAGGAAAGCTTTATTTCAGTACATGGTATAGTGTTCTCAATAACCTGTAAATAAAATGTGGTAACCTCTCAATAAAATGTGCTTTAGCAGAAAGAAGAAGGTGTCTGACACTTCTCATCTGTGGTGGACTCATCAGACAGACTTGTCAGTTGATTTGGTTCTCAAGTTGCTGAGCAACAGAAGCAGGGTAATGTTTTCTGCAAATCTCCCTGATGACGAATGTCATAAACTTTTCACACCTTACTAAGGGATTGCAAAATCATGAATGTGTCCTGTTAAAATCCATCACATTATAATTACTTGGCAACACAATTAGTACTGCTAGACAACAGTCATTTGTACGTGAGCCAGTTCCAGTGGCAGTACAGATAGCACTGTAAGGTGTGTCTTGCATGTCTAGTTATTTTAAATCTGTCGTTACGTAAGATGCTTGCATGTGTGGCATATTATCAGTGTTTGACACCAGCACACTATGTGCATTATCTGACAGTGGTGGTCTTAAGGTTACATGTATGTTTTTATATGATAAGCTTTCACCCAGTCTTCCTAACCTCTATGACCTAGAAATCATTAAAAAAAACACAAGTATCAGTGCTTGTCAGAAAGGCAGTTATGAAACAGCATTATGCCTGTGTCTGTATTTCCTGTCTCCTGTGTAGCAGACACAAGAGGATGCAGCAGATAGAAGTGTCAGTTGCCTAGTTTCTCAAGTTTATGACTGAACAGCATAGCAGAAGAAGTCTCTTCAGTCTCTGCAAATCCCCCAGGTTTGCAACGGCAGAAATAAGGAACGATGTTTGACGTGCTGGAATTCACCCAAATCCAAAATTGCTTAGTGACATGCGGATATGAGTTGATTATAATGCCATGGCATCGAAATCAATCAAATCTAAGAGTGTGCCATATCCACAGTAACCGAAGAGCAAACCTTTATTTAGTCAGAGATTGAGATACTAGGTGTGAATTGGCTAGTGTAGATAGCTATATGTAATGTTATATATGTCAGTCTGAACTCATGACAATGTGAAGCTAAAAGAGTTAGTAAACCAATCTTACAACAGCCAATACAGAGACAAACATGACATATATTTCTTTTCATTTTGTAAGGCCAATATGTGACCTTTTGGTGAGTTTCGGAAGAATTTATCCACATTTCTGAAATGTTCTGAAAAACAGATCCGAATGTGGTATCTTTCCTAACTTCCTCATTATTGATCATTGTAGTTGGATTTCAAATTAAAGCACTTAATCGCCTACCCACTCCCCACAGCTCCCCACAGCACACTGATTGCCAGATATAGATATCTGTCCTAACATGCTCTTTTCTCTTGAGCATTTCCAGACTGTGAGACCAGTGAACGCTGATCTGACATCAGTCTGACAGCCCCATGCTGCTGTGCAGGTACCATTGTATAGTTTATCTCAAAAGGAGGCCATCTCTCATATATTACCATTGTCATAAGTGATAGCTCTCTTTACAGAACTTTTTTTCATACTGTGATACCACTTTAGCCATCCAAATGCTGTATTGATTAACATAGTAAGTGGAGCGGGACTTTATTGACCACTTGCCTCTGAATATGCAGAGGTATAAGGAGAGTGTCTGTCTCTTTACTACCCTTCTGTTTATGCCCTGAAAGCTTGTCTGGTCTGTCTGACTATGAGTGCTATTTAATAATGTTGTTTATGTAACACCACTCACAGCAGTGTTTCTGCTGGTCAGGCTAACTTCAGCAAATTGATTTGTACGATTTTTATTTATTTATTTCATTGATGTGGTGCTGTAGATCTCCCACGCAGGCCCACATAAGAGTGGTGACTGGAAGCGTACCACACATCTCCTCTAAATGACTGATTGTGCGTGCTTTTTTTTTTCATTATTATTTGTTGGAACACTCAGAGCTGTTTTTGGTTGGTGATAACAAACCCCTCTGTGGTTCAAAACAATAAACAATAACAAACATCTAAACATCTATGCTGTGATTTAAAATAGGTAATATTTCAGTGCCATTAAATTAAACAACCCATGGTAATGTAATTGCAATCACCTGAGAACCTTTTTTTTCTTCTCAGGTACTATTCAGTCCATAGAATTGTGGCGCCCAGTATTGGCAGACACGCTGCCCAGACTAAAGATAAGGCATGAATCAGAATAGCCTCAAAGTCTAATTACGAGGAATGCAAATGAGCTCTCTTTGTGACCCAGACAAATGCTTTTCGGGGATGGAGACTGTAATGAGAAACTGTGGTCACCTCCTGTCAAACCTGGACTTCCTTTACGCATGAGGTCACCAGTCAGCCTCTCCTTTCTTTTCTTCTTCCTCAGCTAACTCCATCACCGCCACTGCAGACTCTCAGGTGTGCTAGATGTCAGGGCAGCAGTATAAATGTGTTTACCAACAAGTTGATTGAACTGTTTTTGGATGCGCTCTCAAAGAATCGTCCCACTTTCGAAAAGATTATTGATAAGATGTATTATTCAGTACTTATATAGGAATACTTTGTGGAACAAACGTATGGGCCCCATATGGAAAGTGTGTTTCGTTTTGTTTTCCTGAGAGAAAGTTTATGTGCAATCATCTGTGATATTCACACTTGTAAATGGAGATGTGGTGTATTGTGATGAGTTGCATATACAGATTATGCATGTGTTAGCAGAAGCTGCTGCTCTAGCCACTGACTCTAAACCTTAAAGGGATTAAAGTTCCTCCATAAGGAGTTCCATTAAAATGTGTGGATCACAACTAGAAGAAGAAATTCTCAGGATGAAAAAATTGCTATCCGCCTTAAATAATTTCTCTCTCTCTCTTTCTCTCTCTTGCTCTCGCTCTCTCTCTCTCTCTCTTTCTGCAAGCGCTCTTCTGCCTTCTAATCCCTATGAAGCATGTCACACAGATGTTCCTTAAATAGAAATTTCATTAAATATGAGCTCCTCCATGACACCAGCGCTTCCAATCGATAGCTTCACACGAAGTGCTGAGTGCTGTTTTATAAGCTGCCATGTTGTTGGCCAACACGGCTCTCCACTCTGCCATCACTGGAGAGGCACTCATGTCACACAAGGACTTACTGAATCCCTGTGGACAGTTGAATCACAACAGTCTGCTGTGGACACTGGGACACTGTGGTCTTTAGTCCAGTGGAATAGCAGAAGGCACCTGGTGTGCGGCTATACCCTCTGCTCACACAGGTGACCCCCACCCACCCCCATACACCGTCCCACTCTGACACTTTCCTCCAGCTGAGCCTGTTACACAACAGCAAGCTGCCTCTAAAGCCACTGAAGACACATGCAATGTTTGTGTGTCTTTGTGTGTGTTTGTGTGTCTAAGTGTATGTGTATGTGTATGTGTATGTGTATGTGTATGTGTATGTGTATGTGTGTCCGTGTGTGCATGTGTCTGTGTGTATGCGTATGGGTGTGTGTGTGTGTGTGTGTGTATGTCCATGTGTGTGTATGCGTGTTTGTGTGTGCATCTCTTTTAGTATGTATGTGTGTGGGTTCGCATGTTTTCCATGCAACCTCAGATAGCGTGGGCTGTTTCCATTACAGCCTCTCCCTCTCACTATCTCTCGAGTGCTCTGGGGAGCCTTCTGACACGGTTAGTGCTGTTTAATTACATGCCAGTGATTCAGGGGAATGGGTGTGCTTCAGAGCCATCAATACGGGCCCTAGCTCCAGCCGCCCGGCTCTGCTCCAGCTACTGGGCATCAGGAATCTGGTGAAGGGGCTGCAGCAGGTCAACCAAAAACTCAGAGATTGGCCATCGGCCCCCCTGGGCGATGAGAGATGGGATGATCAATCATCTGGATTTTTCTCCAGGGTCTGAGTGCCTCAGGGTCTGTGTTTGAGTTTGCACCAGTGGAGCACCAGTTGAGCTATTCATTTGGAAGAGACATCAGAAATCCAGAGCTAGTACTTTCAAGGTATTTTCTTTTTTGTTATAAAATGGGAAAGACTATGGGCACAAATTCAAATGAACTTACTTCAAAGGGATAGTCTGTCAGTTTCAGTCTGTCTGGTAGTTCCCATGCTGTTGGCTCTAATTTGACAGAACTAACACAACCAGTAAAGCCAGAGGTCTTTTCTCTTACTGAGTGCATTCTCATCTTCTTGTTTTTTTTCCCACTGAGAGTAAGACAAAGTAAATGAATGTATGCTAGCTTCTGAGGAGCCAGGTGCAATAGGTAACTTATTGAATAGAGAACTTCATACAGATGTGACTAAAGTCTGTATATGAATATTAACCTTCCTCTGCAGGTCTCACAATTTATTTGCATTTAAATCCATATTTATTCTTCAAGGATAATATTCCCATTTCCCATTCCCATTTTATTATCCTTCAAGGATAATATGGACTTAAATCCAAAGAAGTACAGGGTTGTGAACTGGAGGGCTCAGTTGGCCTCCATCCTGTAATTACACTATAAAACAGGGAAGCACTATTAGATACGCAAGGGTAACCTTGATGACTGGTTTTATCACTGTTGCTAAGTGTAGCTGAATGTAGAGCCTTGTGTAGCCTCAGTGCAAACCTGTGTTCAGGTTGTGTGGCAGACTGCCTGGCCTTCCTCTGCCTCATCCATTGTGTGATCCTGTGCTCTTGCTCCCTCTCTCTGTAGCAGGTGAGTTGATGCTAAGGTCTTTTCGTCTTTACAGAACCACCTTTCCTTGACCTCGATGGAAAACTCCATGAGGTCAAGGAAGGATGTGAAGTAGAATTCATAAGGACTTAGAAAAAGTCAACCATGGTGATAAGAGAATCCGACCGCTCTTTCACTAGGCTAATGATTAGGCGAAGGCGGATGTTATTGACGTGGGTCACGTTGATCCGATGTTGATTGGGTTGTTGTTGCTGCTGCAAGTAATTGTGGTGTCTCCCCTATGCTAAAGGAGATACGAAAGGAAGCATTGCAGCACCTTTCCTAAGCATTTCAAGAATTTGACCAGCTCTTATCATGACAGCCACTTAGATACGTCCGGGTCATTTCACTCAATAAGACTATCCGGACGGGGCTCTGTTCTCCCTTCCTGCCTGATGGTGCTTGGCTTTTGTTTTCTGTTTTCCTTGACCCAGACAGGGACAGTTACTGACATTTGTTACATTCTTTATTCATTCTTTAACAGATTGACTTATTATTTATGATCTACGTGTGTGTGTGTGTGTGTGTGTGTGTGTGTGTGTGTGTGTGTGTGTGTGTGTGTGTGTGTGTGTGTGTGTGTGTGTGTGTGTGTGTGTGTGTGTGTGTGTGTGCAGCTGTGTCCCTTAAAAAGGTACAAGTAACCCAATGTGTAAAGGATTGGGTTGTGTATTAAAAACTCACAGACCCCAAAAAAGGACTACAGTGGCCCTTTTAACTCCCTACAAATGCATCACACAGAATACATATATCAGGGAGCTACAGATGGTGTGATATAGAGTTCTTCATCTCTCTCTCTCTCTCTCTCTCTCTCTCTCTCATACTGTCTCTCTCACTCACAGTCACACTTGCACACTCACATGACACACAATGACTTCTGGTCCAAATGTTACAGCATGAAAGACACTTCGCCCCAAGTGCCATGTTGCCTTTTTACGTCAGTGTCACTACCTAACGCCACACACTCTGTCACAGTCCACCCTGTTTTCCGGTCACGGCCTAATACCACCCCTACTCTGGCTCAACTGAGGGGTAGGCATGATCCCCTTAGTCATCTGCCTGTCATATACTGTACGCCAGCATACACTGCCTTTCCCGTCATTGATGGTGCATGGTGTTGAATGTATGGATCCACTGCACCCCCTCCACTTTTTTTTTGCTTGACTGATTAACCCCTTCTATTAACATCATCCTAACATTGTTCTTCATCCTTTCTATTAACATGAACACCTATAAATAAAGCAATGTGATCATTGCTTAAGTTATATGAATTCACTACAGGCTGTTGTCTGTTTGGATCAATATGTTCTGTGTTCTGTAGTATTTAGCAGGTGAATACTCACCACATGGTGATTTGTTCACACACTAAATTGTATGTGTTATCAGTATTATGAGGTCCCCTCAGTGTTGACCAGGACCCATATTTACTTTGATCGACACCAGTACTCAATGACGAAATTTTGGCAGCGCCTCACTCGGAAAATGCTTTGTTTCATATGCCTCACACGAAAAAATATTCTCGACTCTGTTATCGGCAGCTGCGCCTCCCACTACTGTAGCGCACAGGCTCAGGCAGACGTCAGCGGCTACGCAAGAAGCCTGCCTGCCTATGACAGCGCGTAGTACTTACTGCCTGCTTGCTCTTCGCTCTCATTCATTACGAGCACTATTGGATCCAGCGCTTCCGAACGATAGGGTACCATCACTGTTTCTGAGTGTCTTGGACTAGCACTGTGTCTTCGCCATGCTGCAATACGAAGGTAGGACATATCGTTAAAATAAATCAATGTTCTACTCTTGGATCAATCAAACCTATAACTATACGGCGAGAAGCACGCTGCTGTGTAAAACATGTATTTTGTCAATTATTTTACCCTGCCGGTCCTGAGAGTCACCGCTAAGTTCAGCATTGGAAACGGATTTATACCCGCGAGTTTTATTGGCAACTGATATTTATCGTGGCATCGCGCAATCTGATGATGGTCATAGAAATATTCTAGACGAGTAACAGATTTCTCCCGTCATAAATTCATCATCATGGTTGTTGATAATGATGAGTGTTATGATTATTATTTGTCCTACAGACCTTAGCTTTGAAATTCAAAGTGTGTGTATGCCTGTGTGTGTGTGTCTAAACTGGATGTTGCTTGTTGGAGGATTCATTTGGAATAATTTATCCTCACCTGCAGATATTGGCACTGTATAAAAAACAAAACAGTTTGGACAAGTTAACCAGCTGCTACAGATATATAATAGGCTATTGCCATTGTGTACAGGAAGATTCAGTATCAGTGCCTGAAAAGAGCAGTGTGGGTCTGTTACATTGTACATAAAGGGCCAGCTCCAGAAGTGTGCTTTTGGATTCAGTAGACTGTGGGCTATTTTTTCCATCCTCCTCCTCCTCCTCCTCCTCCATGTCCTCTTCATTCCTCTCCTCCTCAGTTTCAATGAATTCCTCTCAGTGTGAGGGTGGCTGTTGCAGGCTGTAATCTCTCCCATTCAGTCTCGGTTTGTTACCAATGCCAGTGCTTCTCTCTTGTTCTCAGTGAATGGGACTTCAGCAAGTCCAGTGTCGACGACGCCTCATTCTGTGAAATCTCCCAGCCCCTCACCAATCAGCCAAGCCAGCCTGATAAAACGCAAGGTAAGATTGTCATAGCACTGTGATCATCTCTCTTTCACTCTCCCTCTCTCTCTCTCTCTCTCTCTCTCTCTCTCTGTCCCTTTCGCTCTGCCTCTCTTTCTCTCCACCCCCCCTTCTTGTTCATCTCTTTCTCACATTCGTCTTCCTCTCTTAACACATTCACAGATTCACACACACAACCCACTTGTGTGTTGCCCTCCTCTGCTAGTCCCCAATGCCTACAAGCCAACCCTTTCCCCCCCTAGACACTCTCTCAAGGCCCTTCTGCTTTATAACACCTCCCCCCCACTTCTGTCTTCTCAGGACACGGACAAGGTCATCATTGAAAGCACAGCTTAAAGTCCCTCGAGTTCTGATAGAGGAATTAGCATGTTGGAAGACCATTTGAGTAATCCCCAGAAAAATACCTTAGAGTCTGAGAATGGGGTGACTGACCACTGACTGGGCCGAGGCAGCTGCACTGGACGGCTCTCTCTCTCTCTCCGTTCCGATGCCGCCATCGTGTTCGAGAGCCCCAAACGCAAGGGATTGAGAGTGCCCACTGCCTTTTGCTAGATTTGTTGTTATGTACAAGCAGAGTGTAACGTGCTTTTATTGCTAGAGATGTGCTAGCGAAAACGTCTGTGTGAATTAAAGCTACCAAAAAAAAAGAGAGAAAAAGACAAGAAATGAGCATGCAACTCGCCAGGGATGATGGGATATCTCTGCAACCACCAGCGGTTTTCTTTTCGTTCGAGACGCTGTGTGTAAGAGTGTGTTTAAGAATGCAGGCCTATGGTCGTGTGACTACATCAAAGCAATCCCCTAATCCCGCCTTTGAGACTTATGATGGGGAGAGGTTTAATTGTGGAAGCGTCGAATGTTAACCGGAAAAGTCCGGCCCCAATCTCGATTCTTGTCGGTGGCTGTTCGTGATTTGTTTTAGCCGTGAGCCTGTTTTTGCTCATGCCCTTCCTTTCGCTTTGTTTGTCTGCTATGACCTCATCCTCTGGGCTCTAGGCCTCCAGCTCCCCATACAGTAGATTTAACACTTGGCACTCACACCACGGCCAGTGGATTTAATGGCTGGCAGTGCCAAAGCTGGAGCCGCGAGGAAAAAAACATTTGTGTGGCATTTGATTTAACGCTTGCCGCTTGTGAAGTGTGCCATGATTGACCCGGGTGAGAATTAATTGGAAGATGCCACCCTCAGGCAACATGGAGGATTAGACTGACCTGGAATCTTTCATGTTATTCCAGGTCAGACACAAAGTACTCTCTGGCCTGATGTTGCCAGATAGACAGATTATACCCCCACCCCACCTCCTCTAACACCCCAAAGAGAACTGAGACATCAGTATTCAGTATTCAGATTCCTTCCTTTTGGGAACTTATCTCTGCATCAAAAAGCAGTGCCCTGAGAAGACAGGAAGCAAGGCATTGGCATTTCAGAAGGGGTTTTGTTATTTTTAGGCACTGCTAAATAATGTAAAACAAGTTGTTCTATGTTTATACTGCTGTGTAACTCCTGTTCATATCCTCTATCATGCCATGCATTGGATGGGCTTAGTCAGTTAATGTTGTTCCTGAGAGACTGAGAGAGCTCTGTTCTCTGAGTTCGTTCTCTGTGGAATCAAATGGTTCTCTGTCACTTTTCACAATATTTGGGGTGTAGGAAAAGAAAACTGACCCCCGTGTTGAAGATGAGACCATAAACTTCGGCAGAGGAGTCATTAGGAGGAACTAGCATGTACGTGTTTTTTCATAGCAAAAAAGGAAAACTTCCCTTGACAAATTTCAGAAGAATCTTAGAGCTCTTATCCAGGAAGTATAAACGCAGCCCCATTGAGGACATCCCCTCAAAGGCCACACCAGTCCAGGTGACAAAGATGATGTGCAGTGATCTTAGAAAGAAGGCTGTTGGCAAGCCCCGTCATGATTTCTATTCTGAGGGAAGATCGCTGCACTCCCTCCTCTCACTCTTCTCATGTCTGATCCCTCCGTGAGTCTGAATTTGGAACATTCATATCAGTCCAAGGCAGAGGCACCATAGTAGCTTTTCAACCATCTGCCACATAAGTGGGTCGCACTTTGAAGACAAGGAGGAGAAAAGGGGAGGGGGGGGGGGGTTGGTTGAGAGAAAACCCTACTTCCAATCTGTGAATGGGGGGAAGGGGAATATCTCTCACGTGAGTGAGATGTATTTTTCCATGTGATTTCTGGGAAGCTCAGGTTCTGAGTGCTGCTGAGGTCTGAGATGAGTGTTTTTGCTGTGTCCTCGTCATAAAGACACCTGAACACTTGAACAGGTTGACAAAAACGTTTGCGTTGTTTGGGGGGGGGATCATGATGGCTTCAACGTATGTTCCCTAACTGCTCGTTTCTAATGATGTTTAGGGACTCGTCACGGAGTAGAGAGCTAGCAAGAGCACATCGGGGTGGGAGGGGTCCTGCCTCCTGCTGAGCGAGTTTTATGTCCTCTAGGCAGATCCTTTGGAGGCGTTGTCTCATACCATGGAGAGCTGAAACCAAATGTATGTCCTCATTCAGAATTCAGTATTTCCAAGTCTGCCCATTTTCCGTTACTGATTACCCAGTAACCTTGTTAGGAGGGGCTGCATAGGCATGGGCAAGGGATCAATAGACTTGGAAAACTAGGGAGTTGTGGGTGAAGCCCCTAAAGTTACTCTTGGCACTGGAAACTGGGAGAAGAGCCTATCATTTCCCCCCTGCCAGCATACCTCAGTGTAATAGATATTTCCAGGTACCTCCCTCATATAGAATGCATATTCATTTCATCATAGCGTCATCCAAATTTATGTTTATTGGCCGTGGACCATTTGTATCTGAAATGAATCTGTTTTCTCAACATTTAGCCAGGATTTGAATGATTTAACATCACCATATCTGGTTCATTATTCATGGGTCATTATCCTCATCCTGAAGCCCCAACATGGATTCAGGCATGCTGAGAAAGGCTTCCATACATGCTCATAGTGTGACCCACTTAAACACATTAACAAGACGAGAAGAGAATCTTTAGTATTCTCCTCAGTATATATATATTTGCTGGCCATGTAGCCTAAGGCTCTTTCTCTGTCTCTCTCTCTTACACAAACACACACACACACACACCCATACGCATACACACAGACACATGTACACACGGACACACACACACACACACACACACACACACACACACACACACACACACACACACACACACTCACACAAATACACACTACAGAGTTAACTCTTAACTCTCCCTCCCCCCTTTCTTCATGTGCAGAGAGAAACAGGGTTAAGCGCATTCCAAGTCAGTGATCATGAAAAGAAATGCATTTTATTTTCATTCAATTGCACCTCTGCCATCATTTCATTTAAAGAGCATCCAGACGTCCACACAATGTGGATGTCAGTGGGATGTCTCTTAACCTCTCCCCTCATCTCTAACTCTTTGACCATGCGGGCCATTAATAGTTAGCCCCGGTGGCGGTCACGCCTGATGAGTTGCATGCTCTTTTCATGCTTTTTAGCTTCATCAGTGTCTGTTTGGTCGCATGTTGTGCTGTGGAGTCCAGTTGAGTCAAATTGATTTTTGTAAATGGTTTTCTTCTGTATGTATATGCTTTGTTTGTTTGTTTGTTTGCTTGTTTGCTTTTGTAAATGTTTGTGTGGTGGGAGGTGACGATGTTTTCTCATGCACGTGGTGTATTTGTGAACTTGCATGTACAGTATTTCACATTCATCCAAATAACATCTACTGTCATGAGAAGCATCACCCTGGTCTAAACGGTTTCTCCTCATCATTGGCACAGATCATTTTGATGCAGCACTGTCAAGGCAACCTATGTCATTAAGTTCTTAAAAACTGAATTGGTTTCTCATCTGTACGTAGCTTCAAGTCTTCTAAAAATGTCACCCTGTGTCCCATTCATTTACCCAGTTAACAGTGTGATGATTCTCATTCTTTGTCAGTCTTACAGTTTCACTGTCAGTCTGTACAAAATTTCCCATATCTCATTTCTGTTCACTCTGTTTTTTTCTTATTCTTTAATTCATGTTGTGATGTTTGTCCGTCTCTTCTTTGTCATTTCTGCTGAGTAGTACGGCCATTTTGTTTTCTAAATCTCTGTAGGATGCCCTGTTAAAGTATTAAGTTTGTTTAATTTGTATTGTTTGTAATTTAGTTTTTCTCTCATTCCATCCAAGCTTCATCCTGTGAATTTTTCATGTGTTGTGTGCTCGTTGTGAACCGTATTACTGTGTATGTGTTGTGTTTCATATGCATTTGGAGCCTTTCCTGAGATATTAAACACAAAAACAAAGTCTAGATTGATGTCTTCAGTAGTTAGAAACATCTCCTCCCTTTCCCCCTTATTTAGGTCAGACTTGAGGAAACAAAATCTCCCAAACAGCCTTTTATGTTAGCATCTCAAGTAGCATGCAATACAGGTGTCTCATTGCAACAATAGCCCTCATATGTTTGGTTGGCAAATACTTTAGGACGGGACAAGATTTAAAGCCACTTTGGATGGCTGTCACATTCACAGGGGCCAGTGGTGCATGTTCTGGGGAGATAGGACAAAACTGTCAAGGCTTCACACAGGGGATATCCTCTTCCATGCAGCGTCCTGGTTAGTCGTTCGGTCTGTTGGTCCAGTAAGAGGTTATTTACCCCATCCCCATCTGTCTTGTCAGGACACAGGGATTTCGTCCTGTCTTCACCAATCAGAGAGGCTTGGGCAGCAGGGGCCGCTGCTTCAACCCTAATCCAGAGGGGATGAGGGGATCACTCCTGTTCCCTCCTCCTCTCTTATCTCTGACTGACTGAGGGCCGGCAGTGGCGGGTGGAGCCTGTGTTCTGGGAGTGGGGGGCATGGGCGGTTGTGGGGGGGGGTGTCTCACCATGAAACAGCCCTGAAGGATATTTTCACTCTCGTGCAAGCAGCGAACAGGACGGGTCAGAATTGACTGCATGCAAGCAGCGAACAGGACGGGTTAGAATTGACTGCATGCAAGCAGGGAACAGGACGGGTTAGAATTGACCGCATGCAAGCAGCAAACAGGACGGGTTAGAATTGACTGCATGCAAGCAGCGAACAGGACGGGTCAGAATTGACTGCATGCAAGCAGGGAACAGGACGGGTTAGAATTGACTGCATGCAAGCAGCAAACAGGAATTTAAGGTTAGAATTTACCTCATGGAACGCATGCATGTATGATGCATAGCACTGCTGTTTTAAATATGGACGTTCAACACAGTATGGGTGCAGAGACACATACCTGAGACATAGCTACAGGAGAGGTAGCTGGGACAGTCATAGTATCCTGTAAGAGCATGTGGGTAAAGTGGTAGTATCTGTGGTAGTGAGTGTGCACAGGATTAGAACAAGCAGTTCTAAGCACAACTCCAATGCCCAGTCAGAGATTAGTGTTTATTCATCACAATCAGGGATCAGACATGATCTCTCACCTCAGCAGTAACCTCCTGTAAAAGCATCCTATGGCAACCTTCCAAAACCTAAAACATCTAGCCGCATTACTACTGATCCATAATACATACATACATACAAATCCTTTAACCTAGGTTTAAGTGTTCATAATCAGTGACCAAAAATGACAAGGAGTAGCTACTCCTCTGACTAATTTATGAAATAATTCTGATTCAGTTTGTTCTTGAGTAAATTGTGTTGCAGACTTGGTCAGACACAGGAAACGACTTGTTTGGACAGGTGTCTATGCTGTGTTTCCTGTCTGGAAGGAAGGAGCACCTTTATATGGGCATCAGCTCGCCTCATTCGATAGAAATTGTGTTGCTCCCTTTGCCAGTTTCCATGGAAACAGCAGTTTGTTACAGTGGTATCAGTGAACACAAATGTGAGAAGGACAGGACAGGCGAGAGGAGAGAAGCGAAACTAAAATAGGCTCAACATCCCGCTTACCTTTTCATCAGCATCTGATCCACCACACAGTGTCTCTCCAGACTTCTACCTTTCAACTAGACATCAAACTGCAGTGTTATTTCACTGTTCTGCACCTGCAGTGTTTTGACCATAATTACAGCCATTAGCGGCATTTTGCTCCTGTGTATGTCCTGGATTTGGGGTGAGAGAGTGTCACCTTTGCCTGTGTTCCCAATTACAGCCATGCGCTGTCGCCAGGGAGCTGAGGGGACTCAAAGCAGTAGGATGAATTCCAACGACTTCATCTCTGAAGCCCTGGGGGGGTTCTCAGCATGACTGACGGCGGACATGAGAGAAAACCAATTTATAGCACCATCAGTAACCTCCTGACTTTTGCTGCTGCCATGGCAACCGGTGACTGGGGGACTGGCCATGGCATCGAGTTGTCTGCGGCTGTTTTTTACCTGCTGCGAGGTGTCCCAAGGAGACCAGGTGGTCCTCTCACAGGAAGTGCAACTGGAGAGAGAGAGAGAGAGAGAGAGGTGTTTCGGGGGCTGTGAGAAACCATGCAGAGCCCAGCGGTGGGGTTGGTGGATGTGATCAGATATGTTTCCACTTTCCACTGGGTTTGAATTCATTGTGATGATGAGCTATCCCTTCCTCCCTCTCTGTCTCTCACTCTCCCCCTCTCTATCTCTCTCTATATCTGCCTCTCTCTCAACCCCCTCTCTCCCCCTTTCTCTCTCGTTCTCCCCCTTCTCTCTCTCTCTGCCTCTCTCTTTCTCCCTCTCAGGGCTCTACTGGCTCCTCAATCTCTCTTGACTCTGCAAAGGTCTCCACAGATGAGGGAGATGGACAGATCACTGATGAACAGACGACTGATGGACAGATAAGTGATGGTAAGATGCCTTCAAGGATGTTTTCTCTCTCGTATAAGGGGCAAAAGCCCTTCCCTCTCACTACTAAAATAGCATTTCACACCATGAATGATTCTAATAGAATGACTATGACTATGACTTCTATGACTTCATTTTCCTAGCAAAACAAAGCCATAGGGCTCTTCTTTTAGGAGCTTTACTGACACAGGTTGGCCTTTCGCTCTTAAACAAAATCTCCCCAGTTTAGGTTATGTTAGGTATTTAAAGAATTAATAATGAAATCTGATGTTGTTGTTATTGTTATTATTGTTGATGTTGAGTTATTATAATTTTTTCAGCTGAGGTGGAACCTGAATTTACCCCTGAGGTTGCCCCTGAAGTTGTCCCTGAGGTGGATGACTACCCAGTGGTGCCAGCCTCTATCTCTGACCGGTATAAAGTTGGGCGCATGATTGGTGACGGGAACTTTGCCGTGGTGCGGGAGTGCGTGGAGTATTCCACCGGACGGGCATACGCTCTGAAGATCATCAACAAGGGCAAATGTCGGGGAAAGGTAAACAAGACACAATTATAGACAGAAGTATTTCCCGCATTTGGGACCTTTTCTTCTAAAAATGTAATTTGGATTTGTTTGGAACTTGTGGATCCCTTAATAAGCATCAATAAATGTCTATCATGTTTTATAAATGAGGTTCTGGTTGACCTAGAACATTCTGACCAGTAAACCCTTGCATTGCTCCCGCAGGAGCACATGGTCCAAAATGAGGTGGCCATCTTGAGGAGGGTGAAGCATCCAAACGTTGTGCTGCTGATCGAAGAGATGGACACATACAGTGAACTCTACCTGGTCATGGAACTGGTCAAGGTGCTTAGTACTTTCTTAATGTGCTGGTCAAAGCATGCCTTATGCACACATACACATGCACACAAAGGCTTTTCATTTTTTTTATGTTTACGCAATGTCACAGGGTAAAGGGTGAAGTCACAGAGAGGTTTGACACGAGTTTGACAGCTGAACAGAATTATAGACCGCAAACTCCTTCAAGGACTGCTGGCTCTGTGGAAAGGCACACTATTTTAGGCTGCCTCTGCTCCACTTAGTCTCCTGTAAAAGGGGATTTCCAAGTTATGCCACTATAGTTGAGAATGAGGTCACAATGAAGGATTTCTCCCCAATACAATCTGATGTGCAGGAAATCAAGAATAATCTGACATTACTTTGGCTAGCAATGACAGTGAATATGTGACCAATAATCTAAATTACTTATACAGATACATATATGCACACATACATATATATATACTGTAGTGTACTAGTCAAATGTAACTTTAACATTTACAGAGTATTGGCACACCAATAGGCATTTATGATTAACGAGTATGATTAGTATAATAATTTGATGGTTAGGCATGAACAACCATCTTTCTTTGCAGGGGGGAGACCTTTTCGATGCCATCACCTCAGCAAACAAATACACAGAGCGCGATGCCGGTCGTATGCTGTTCCACCTGGCCAACGCCATCAAATACCTCCACAGCCTGAACATTGTGCACCGGGACATCAAACCTGAGAACCTGCTGGTGAGATGACTGTGTGTGAAGCACTGCAGTGCACTATGGGGTCCCGTTAATCATAAACGCTGATCTGTTATGCAACCGGGTGACTGGAGGTGAACCCAGGCAGAGGGGATGTGAGGGTGACAGCCTTTCGCATCCGGCCCAGCAGGACTGTGATTTGTTGAAACCTTACAGGAACAAGCAGTCAACCATGCCTCCACACACACGTGTCACTTCCTGTGTGTGTGTATGTGTACGTTGGTGTGTGTGTGTGTGTGTGTGTGTGTGTGTGTGTGAGCAAGAGCTCGGCCCACGCCATTTTCGTCTCGTCTCTGAGATGCCCCCACTGCGGTGTGGAGGGGTGTGGAGCTGCTGAATCACCGAAGCCCCCGTGTGGGGAGCCGCAGCACCGCGGCGACAGCTCAGTCTGCTCAGCGAGGAGGAGGAGGAGGAGGAGGCAGACATGATTCAGGCCAGCTGGCCTCCCCCCCCCCCACTCCCAGCTCCTAGACGACACCGTGCACCAAAGCAGGGCACTCACCCAATCACTATCAACACCCGCCATGCCAAGTCTTCACCCAGTCTCCATCCAGCAACCCAAAAAAGAAACTATCAAAGTCAAAGTCAAATTCAGACAAAATGATGGCAATATAAAAACAGATACAACTAATAGATATGCATATTAGTAAATACTAATTGATGATGAAGGAGTGGCTGGATGGATGATGATTTAAGGAAAACAACTGGAAGAAGTACACACTGAGGGCACAGAAGGGACTAACAACTATTTAGGTCTGTCCAGTGGCTCTGTCTTTGGCTAGCCATTATTGTTTCACAGGGACAGCCGTGATTTTCCTACCTCAAGGCCCCACGGGGGTCTCTGTGCAGTATCACTGCCTTGCCTGCTGCCTCCTGCTCTTCTCCTGGTCAAATTTAATCAACGTCAAATTGCCAAATTGCTTCCCCTGCTGGCGATCTCGCTCGCCTGCTCACTTGTGCGCACTAAAGATAATTGCTTGTGGCTGAAAGCATGCACTTCTGAAAACGCTGCACTGATACCTGAAAGCATGCACTTCTGATACCTTCAGGGTCCTGGGCTTTTCTTTTTTCATCTTTTTTTGGGGTTGCAGTTTAAGGCATTGGTACATATGTTATGCAAGAGCAGACAAAGCTGGTTTATGTCTAATCCTGTGGTGGCTGTAGTTGTGTGTGTGCCCCCCCCCCACACACACACACATCAGCAGTAGCTCTGGTCCTTGAGTGTTCGATTAGTCTGTGAGATGAGAGTATATTTGAACGTAGTGGGTTTATGTGCCATTGTCGCAGTTTTTTTTAACATGGTTGAAGTAGTTTATTTACATCAGTGGGGATTACATAATGAAGTGCTCAACCTGAAATGCTCAGTTTTGTGTTTTGTGGGCATTGCTCTTCCAAACAAGGCTGTCCTCGATTGCCTCCAGCTTCTCTTTTTCTCTTGATCAGCTCTCTGTTCTCACCTCCCATATTGGTCCTGCTCACTTATTAGTTTCATGGAATAGGAGGTGCAGGCTCTCTCCTCATGCGTCTTTATTCTCGGCCTGCAGGTTTACGAGCGCCAGGACGGGGCCCAGTCTCTGAAGCTGGGGGACTTTGGCTTGGCCACGGTTGTGGACGGACCTCTCTACACTGTGTGTGGCACCCCAACTTATGTAGCACCGGAGATCATAGCAGAAACCGGGTCAGTTTTAGCAACGAGCATGGTGACAATTTCTTCCTTGTCGTACAATGAATGTAACATGCAGTTGAGTTTGAGACCCTTCGATGGTTTTCTGACATTTCCCATTGCTTCCTTGTACTGTAGGTATGGCCTTAAGGTGGACATCTGGGCAGCAGGAGTCATTACGTACATTTTGCTGTGTGGTTTCCCCCCCTTCCGTGGGTAAGTGTTGTTTGTGCCCTTTCGTCCACTCAGCCAGTAAATAAAGCTATCTCCACATTCTCTTACGAATCTCATGCATCATTAAAGTGGACTGTGAGAGCTGCCCATACTACCACATCTATTATCACACTGATTTGAATTTCTTCAATAATTTACATTTGAATTATGTTGCAGCAGTTCAAACTGTTATGAAAGACCTTCTCCTCCTTCTCTTTCTGTCTGTGATACTGTACAGCAGTGCCCCCTACTGGGTAGTGTTGTAACAACACCTCCATGTAAAACCAGTCAGTTTGATTCCACGTCTCTTTACTCTTTACAGAAGCAATGATGACCAGGAGACGCTGTTTGACAACATCCTCTTGGGACAGCTAGAATTCCCCCTCCCATACTGGGACAATGTCTCAGACTCTGCAAAGGTCTGTTTTAGTGTCTGTAATCATACGCTGTATCAGTTAATAAGATAGGACGATTTATAGAAAAATGTAATTGCATAGTCTGCATGTACAGTTCTTTCCAGATAAAAATAGAGTGTCATTTATGTCATCTAGGTATTTGGACTAGTAATCAAGAGGATTTGTTCTGTCTTTCTCTCTCTCTCTCTCTCTCTCTCTTAGGAGTTGATCAAATCCATGCTGCAGGTAGAGGCGGATCAGAGATACACATCTCTGCAAGTGCTGGAGCATCCGTGGGTCAATGTGAGTGGGCCAAAACCAGCTCTCATTTATCCTTTTCATTTTGTACCCTTGGTTATGGTGAACATTTAACTCTACTTTCCATTTCATTTCTTTTTTATATTAAAAACATGTCAAATAAATAAAAGTTGAATAGAGCTATCTCTCCACATCCATGTACTTCACCATTTCAGCCTAGATCAGTCAGTTGATTTCCATGGCAACATTTACCATTTAAATCTACCAGCCTGTTATATCTGTCATAACTGTCCCACTATATTAGGCATTTCAGACATTGCCACTGTCATCTCACACTGTCACAACAGACAGCTACTGAAAACAAAAGAAGTGACGGCATATTTGTTTGTCCCCAGGATGACGGCATGTCTGAGAATGAGCACCAGCTGTCTGTAGCAGGGAAGATCAAGAAGCACTTTAACACCAGCCCCAAACCCAACAGCACGGTAAGAGCAACATCTAACATACGCACAAACACACACACAAACAATAGATTACAACGCAACAACAAACAATAGACCAAACTTAATAGAAGACTTGAGAGCCATGCAGCCTTCCCAATGGGTGGATGTAGTCTATGATCAAATCCATTCCTTTGGAATAGCAAATGTGTGTGAGGCTGTTCACTATGCGAACTACCCCCAGGGAAGTTTTTTGAATGATCACAGTTGTAGGTGAAATTGGTACCAGCCTCACATGGGAGTACCAGACTATGTAGGTAACTTACCCTGTGAGCAGGAGCCGGGTGAATGTGGGTGCAATTGTGTGTAAATTGTGATACCGTCTTTGCGAGGGCCACCAAGACACACTGGTGCTGTCCTTGCAACAGCAACAATATGTTGGTAATCTCACCCGATTGGACAGGCATCAACCATTCAACACAAAGGCAGATCAGTTAAATTGAACACCTAGGGGGCGCCACACAAAGTGTAGTGTCCTCCACGTGGTCAAAATAATGATAATCCACAAATCAGTCTCGTTAAATATATCAGTCTCATAAAATATATTATACTATCAATTTGTAACTCTGATTAATAATTAAATTAATAACTACAACCAAAGTTACCTTACTAATAGTATAGTTGAAGGTCATTAGAATTCTGAATAGAAGAGGTTGGCAACGTCCATTCTTGTGTAACATTAAATAAACCAGCGTATATAAATCAAAGTATTTATTTACACAATGATAAGAAACTAACACACAATATGTAATCTAGCTAAATGTAACTAACCAATGAATTGAAGGAATGTGGGGATGTGTGTGTGAGCTGGTGAGCTCGGGGTTGCGCTGTTAGGAGCGCGCCAGAAAGAATGTGTGGGTGTGTTCCTTTGTCTGATCACCGTAGTTCCGCGTGCATGTGTGTGCACGTACGCGAACATACATGTGATGTGAACAAGGACGAGCCTATATGCAGCGCGAAGTTCGAGTATTCTCTTCGCGTGTGAGGCTATGTGAAGGCCAATGTATGTGTAATCGTGCGCGATTAAGATGCCAGGTTAGGAAAGAGGGAAATGGTTAGTGATGCATGCAAGACTCGATGTGTCTGAGAAGCAATCCTAACGATAACCCAGATGGTGTGGCGAAGCCAACTACCAATGAAAATATATATACAGTTACGTTCAGTAAACAAAACATATGAAACACATGAACAATGGCATGTAAACAGTCTTATGCTTAGCCAGGTTGTGAATAGCTAGGATAGCTAAATGCCCAGTTAATGTCAGAGTTACCAGTCCTTTATGAAAAGAGTCGTGCTGGCGAGTCCGATGTTGAAACGGCAGAAGAGATTATGCCGTCCGTAGCTGGAGAAAGTTGTCCTTGCTGTGATGTCTGTGTCCCTGCAGTTTAGATCGGAGGATTTGATCGCTCAGAACGTTGCAGTCTGCCTTTTGTTCCCGTTGTGTGGAGTTAGCTAGCAGCTCTGTTGTTAGCTGCTTTCGCTAAACTTACTGCGTCTCACTGAGCAGTTCGTTGACAGAGATCTTAGGCGTGTGTCGGCCGTAAGACGTGAGAACAAAGAGAGTAGTTCTTCACCGTGTGACGGTGTGCTCCAAGCGGTGTTGGAGATGAGGAGAGGTCAAGACGGTGCGCCTGGCTGGAAGGCCAGCGGAGAGAAAGAGAGGTCTTGGCCAGGTGGGCGCCGACAGAGAGAGAGTCACATCTGGGGAGATGCGGCTATTATCCACGCTCAGGTGGGCGTGGTTAAGAAAAGCATCAGGTTACATTTTTATGACAGGTAAACCTGACGTAGTTTCCGGGGGAACCCATAGACAAGGTACTGATTAAAGTCAACCACAATGGACGAATTCCAGTGTACCTACACAGTAGATGGATCTTTTGTGGTTTTGATTCTGTCATCACTTGTCCAAACCCAGTATGGTCTCATTATTGCTTGTCTGAAATGCTAGCATTCCACAACGTTTTCCCAAACTATCCCTCTACCCCCCCAACCCCCCCCCCCCCAAAAAAAAAAAAGTTTTGTTCACTTTCAGAACAGAGTGTGCCTGGTTACTGGGCAGGAATGATGCCCTTTCGCTTTCCAAACAAAAACATCGCCTGTGTCCCCCTCAAGTTTCCATGACTCTTTTCTGCCACCTTTTGTCTGACTGTCTAATCCAATCAATTACATTGGACTTATTGAGGCCAGCCCTTGTTTTGCTGCCAGCCCCTCTTATTCAGAGCCTGAAAAGACTGTAAATAATCTCTGAATGGTCATAAGTAGTCCATGATGCACAACATGTGTGGTTTTCAGAGTGCTGGCATGCTGAATTTGCAGTGAACAGTGTGGGCATTGTAAGACTGTTGACAATGGTTTTTGTAGTTCAGAGGTAACACATACACTTTGCATTTGTTCTCTTTTGTCAGCTGGACCAGGAGCTTGCTCTCCAGAGGTCTGGCTCTTTGGACTTCTACCAGCACCCGGGCATGTACTGGATAAGGTAGGGCACGTTGCTATAGCAACTCTGTCCTGTGTGTGTGTGTGTGTGTGTGTGTGTGTGTGTGTGTGTGTGTGTGTGTGTTTGTGTGTGTGTTTTGTGCTGATGTTTCCAGACCTGTGCAGGATTCACAAGTAGTGTTTTGCAGCTTTGCTTAAGCTATCAATTCTGTCTCTCCACCAACCCTCCACAAAGCACACACACACATGTCACACAAACATACATGCACACACACACACACACACACACACATATACACACGCACATACACACAGAGCATGTGTGTTCTCTCAGTCTTTCTGTGTGTCTAAGTGTGTCTGAAATCAATCTGTGGAGATTGTAATTAGTTTCTGAGGCACAGAAGGAATGACATACACACACACCTCAACTTATTCACACACACACACACACACACACACACACACACACACACACACACACACACACACACGTGTGCGTGCACACACACATACACACACTGCATTTGACCATCATGCTGATATACCATGATCACAGCTCAGATGATTGAACCTGTCAATCTGCCTCTCCCCAGACCCCCACTCTTGATAAGGAGGGGCAGGTTCTCCGATGAAGATGCCACCAGGATGTAAGGGGGTCCAGACCAGACCTGCCACCAGACCATAGAGCCGCCCAGTAGCCACCACCGCTCCCACCTCTTCCCTCTTCCCTCACCCCACACCGCCATCACATCAGAGTCTGGAGACTACACCCCAGCGATCATCCGACAGGAGGCTACTCTCCCAGCTCTCCCTCCTACAGAGCGTGGAGGGAGTGTGGTGGGAAGACCCAATGGAAGGGAAGGGTGGAAGGGGTGTACGAGGATTCGGGTGATGAGGGAAAACAAAGAGAGAAAGTGACTTTGAGACTTTGTGAGAAACTTACATTCCATAATCACGCTCAGAGAAATGGGTATGGGGTGATCAGGAAATGTGCTTGTGTGGGGCTGAGGGAGTATTTACCCTTTTTTATATTCTTGTTCATTGACTTTGTTTACTCTTAGCACTTACCAGACATACCATACATGTATGGAATCTTCTGGAATCTCTCCATACTAAGCTTACACGCAGCAGTATTGAGTTTGATCATGTATAGTCATGTTGAATAATGAGTAGTTCAAAGGACTACTTTACAACTACCTGATTCTCCATCTAAAAACGTTTACTGTTGTTTCCTTTTTTGAACATTATTTTTTTTGCCATTTACTGTCATTTTACCAAAAATACATGTGAAAATCGAATTCATGCCAACAGAGTGCTCAGTACTAGATATTAGTAAACATTAGGCAATAGAGGCTTAGAAATCAGTTCAATATTCCATGGGCATCCATTTCCTCTGCTGTCACCTTCGAAAGATTCAGAGACTCGCCATACGCAATATTTAACCTACCTATGTATACCATTGAGGTGGGAGCATTTTGTATGCTATGTACATAGTATTATTCTTATTATTTTAGTATCCACAATCTATTTCTTTATCTCAGCCAGAGCACATAAAAAGCAAACCGTTCTTAATGTTTATCAGTGTATACATGTAGGTATCATAAGCCCAAGCAAGCACAATAGCGTCAACATTTACCGAGTCCCATTTGGTAGGTAAGCGCTCAGTTAGTGCGTGTCCATGCTAACCTACAGGGAGATCGTGTTTGTCGGGTGGCGAGTATGCGAGTCACATTGTCATGGGTGCAATCCAGACAGGGCAGCTCTTCAGGGATTGGACGGAAGATTGGTCAAAACAAGATGGCCACGCAGCACTGTTGAGCTTCGGAGTGAGTCAGAAAGCCGTGCAAAACTTCCAAAGGGAAATGCTGGGGAGGCTCAAACGTCGCGCTCGTATACAGATGAAGGACTTGGATGACGTTCATTCTTCCATAGGTCTGCGACTGTATCAAGCTGATGTAGTCACACTATAGTGTCTCGGTGTCTGTTGTGGAGTGGACGCAGAGCCTCCATGAGACTGTACTGTACTCCAGTAAGTGCATAGGGTAGAAGGCACTGTTCGACTTGACACCGCTGTTCAATACAGGTTTATTAAAATAATGAAGAAAAAAAACACTCTGATTTCATGTGTGCATTTATTACAGGTAATATGCATAATGTTTTACATCACATGGTACTCTAAAGTTTATTAGTACACGTTTATTCATCAAATACTTTGTTGTGGGAAATTATGTGGAAAGTGTATGATTTGTCTGATAAAAAGAACTAAGACATGCTCAACACAATGTCAGATATTTGCCTGGCAAATCTATTTTGCTCAGTGGTATCTTTAGAGGGATATCTGAAAAGGAATATGCCTGACATACAGGAGCACACACACACCCACGAGCATTACAGGATGACTACATTAGAAGGTGGACATGAAGACCCACTGCTGCATCTAAACAACATTTTCAGATGTCCTTCATTTACTGCTGGGTGGCCTCTTTTTCATCTGGGCAAAGGTCTGCAGAAGAAAGAATTAATGTTAGGAGGCCTCAAAGTACAATTGTAGCTGGCTGATGTGTTTCATTTATGATTTATTATAATAATGATTTACAATTTACACTAACCTGTTGCTCCATAGGTCAAGAATGACTGTGATAAATTCAGACATTCTGCCTGCTTCTTCAGAGTCTCCAGTTCAGAATCCTCCAGATTGGCCTCCCTCTCTAAGAGATGGTGAACGGATGAAAGACCATCATTCAGGAATATTAGCAGTAAGTGCCAGGATTGGAATCAGATTGAAACGAAAGGCAACAACCCAAGAGTTTGCTTACTGGATAGGAACAGGTATCTGGATGAGACGTCATGCTCGCGTGAGCTGTCCATGAACATGAGACAGTCGGGGCAACTCTGCAGGTACTCTCCTTTGTGAAGCACTCCATCGACTGTTGAGCAAAGAATTAGAGTAATTTGTTCACACTTTACATCTTCCAGACATTATCCATACTCACAATCTTTCATGGTTTCTTGTCTCGTGTTGCATAGTTGATGTTGATATTTTATGATCATAAAATCTGTATACAGGGTTTGACTCCTTTATAGTTTAGAAAATTGTGACAACTATTGTATTCATTACTGAAGTATATTCATTACGACCGCCGCTGCTCTGCCTCACATGGCTGATACGGAAAATAAGATTTGTGTCCCTAGGTGGGCGTGTCCCTTTATGCAAGAGCCCCCATGAAGTGGGCTAGGCACAAAGCACTTTTGGGCAGCAACTGTTCAGTCAAAAAATAAAATACAATATTTTTATGGCACATTGGCCTCTAGGAGGCGCCTGACCCTCATTATGACTCTTATGTGGAGTAACACCACCTAGTGAATCATGTGAAATGCAAACATCTAACCGTTTGCCAATATCTTGTGAAGTCAAGGTTCAAAGGTCACGAAATGTGACATGTTGCATCACTACCACATTCTTCGGACACACACCAAATTTTGTGAAATTTCGTTCATAGGGGGCACTGCAACTGACACGTGTTAAGAACTCGAAAACTCAGATGAAACTTGAAACTCAAAATTAAGAAATGTTTCTACTACTGTATACACACACATATATACACACACACACACACACATATATACTGTATATATATATATATATATATATATATATAGATAATATATTTAAAAAAAAAAATTGTAGTTCACTTAATGCTCATTCTGTCACTTTATGCAGAGGTCATTTTATGTAACGCAGTGCGGTATGTCTAATAATGTCATTAGTTTAATTGTTAAGTGTTGATATTAACACTTTTATTTCAATAACATTAAGAACCTGAAGTCATCACAAGGGTATGAAGTGGACACTTACAGATCATGCTGGCTTTATTGCCTGAGACTGTGGCATCCAAGCCTCCAAGTAAACACTTCCCATTCCTGAGAAAACATAAACAAATTGTTAACACCCACATCCCATTTATTTTCATCTGTATCTGTATCATAACACCATTATAGCTAGTGAGATCACATATAGTATGAGTGTGCATCTTAACCAATTATCTGTCTTGTGCAATCTAGTGAAGTTGTAGCAACCATACTCCATAAAGAAATGTATTGAATTAACACTTACACTCTGTCACCCCATCGTAGACGAACTTTTCCCTCTTCACTTGTTGGGGACAGTTCAAACCAGGAGCTGGTCATGTCATCGAGATACTTGTGCATGGATCCTTGTCCAGCAGCAGCAACTACAATCCACTTACCATGAAGCTTTTAGACCACACAACCACAAACACACAAACATACACATAGAGAGAAAGGGAAAGAGAGAGAATAATATGTACATATTGATACTGTAGACATCTATTACTGAATATCAAATTGTTACCCATATTTTGTCACAATGATCATTTCCATATAAATTATATCTGTCTCTTGCATTCAGATAACATAACTTTGAGAAACATTCTTTTGAGTTCCCATTACTTACTGCAGTTGAATCCATCAGCTCCAGAGGCTTGACCAGTTCCTCACATTCTGGAGAAGCAGAGAGCACTAGAGAGAAGAGTCCACACACGGAGATCGTCCACAGGAGAGCCATGCTGCTGCTGTCGGGAAGGGGCACTAACAAAAGAACACTCGTCTAGAAGCTGGGACTTGTACCTCTTTTAGACGGAGTGCTGTTGTGTAACTAGGGGATGGATTTGAATACGTAACACTGGGGGATCAAGGCACTCTTCAGGGTTGCCTTTTATGTAACACAGTGTGGCTTTCTATATATCTCTCGCGCAGTTACCCCAGGAGCATAGTGCGTTAGAGGCTTCAGTTAGCCTTGTTTATGCACTGTGATCAGATATTTGTGGGGATAAAGTATTAAAAAGTATCACTGTGTGTTGTGCCTTCTTGTAACATGTCTTGCTAACAAGTTGCTTGCTGAACATGCAAACCAGCCCAGTTAAAATATAAAGTATTAGACATAATTTGTAGGATAGCTATATGTTCAGTCTGTGTTACGCTGCTTTATGCACACAATCATGCAGTACTGTATGTGCCCAACAATTTAAGTAGTTCAAACTGGTTTTGAACTTTTGTTGCCATGGCGTTGTGGTCGTCCCAGATTCCCTTTGTTGTTGATCAGTTGCCTGAAGGTGCCTTAATGGAAGAGACGAGAAAGACCCTCTCCCTGCACTCTTCAAAATACTTGAAGCTGCAGGGACGTGCACAGGAATTTTGAAGGGCCATTGCTCTGACCTGAAAAATTGTCCTTTCATCTCATATTTGGTGATCAGCACTTAGGCCTACCTGTCCAATGTATCCCCTGGTCTACATTTTCCTCTGGTCTGGAGGCTTGTGGTTGCTCCTCATCTTAAATGTAATGTAATTATGATAAATTGCCATTAGTAGGCTAAAAATACGAGTCTGATTATTAATTAGCTAGCCTGTGTGGCCTACACCTTTATCACCATTCAATGTCTCTGTCTCACCTGCTGGTTTGCTTTTTTGTAGCCAAGCCTGCAGCAGGGCTCTCAAGTGTCACGCATTGAGCGTGACAGTCACTCATTTCGGTCTTTAATCACGCACTCCCGCCACACATCGTATTTCTCACGCTGAAAAAAAACTCTAGGCTATTTAATGTGCCGCAGCGCGCAAACATGACCTGGCCGCGCTGCCCTCACCATGGAGGAATCAAGCACGTCTGCCCGAATCCCCTGGAGTTCTGCCGTGAGGTGCCAATTATTATATTATTAAAAAAAATAGCCAATCAGAAAAAAAAGTGTCTTTTGTATCTGTTGTATCTGGGTAAGATTTAATCCAGCAACCAATGAAAATAAAGCATCCTGGAATTGCGTGCGACTGATCTTCCGAAAGTTTCGTTAACCTGAGGAAACCACTGGAGCTCCGAGCATCAGTCTTCTACAAAGAGCAAGTCGTCTCCTGTTTTAATGTTACAACAAATTCACAATGGTTTGACAAAAGCAATGACAACTTGACTGCAGTTAGAGAATATTTCCCAGATAATTAGCATCAGTTTTTAATGAGTGTTTGTAGCCAACACAGTTTGCCTTTTCACTAGGCTATAGCTTTGACTCCGAACTTCGTTAATAGGCTATAATAAATTCGAGTAGGCCTATTAAAAATATATATAGCCTATAATTCGAACGAATATTAGGCAGCCCTTAATATTCAATGATGTTATGGGCATTATTTTTTGTAAATGTGTTTGCTTGAACATTCTATTCAGATTCCGAGGCTTCTTCACGTGAAGTTGTGAATCGCTAGCTCATTAGGCATACTAGCATGTTATAAATATCCTGGCCATGGATGCATTAATCATTGCATCTGTCTTTCAAAGATGTCTGGTAAAAAACAAATAAGCATCCTGTCCTTCGCCCAAAGAGGAAAGCCCCCTAAAAAGGCCAGATTAGGCCCAGAGAACGTAAACACGTTAGAGGAGGAGATGGTGGAAGAGGAAGAGACAGTACAGGTGGAAGAAGAAGAGACAGTACAGGTGGAGGAGGAGGAGACGGTGGAAGAGATGGTGGAAGAAACAATGGAGGAGATGGCTAGAACAAAAGGGAGAATAGTCCCAGGAGCAGCCACCTACAAGACCTCTTTTAATAGTGAATGGACCTCTAAATGGCCATTTATTACTGTAGGAAGCACCAGCTCATATTACTGGTGCTCTATCTGCCGCCAAGAGAACTCCTGTGCCCATCCAGGTGTGCGGGATGTGACAAGGCACATAGGCAGTAAGGGGCATCAGGCCAAACAGCAGGCACTGAAGTCAACCAGCGCAGTCAAAAACTTTTACTTGCCAGTGACTGCAGAGATGAGTGTGCAAGAGGTCAAGGTACATTTAAATGCATAAGGTTGACTACAATGTTCATGAATACCATTTTTCCTAATTAATACATCCAATTCTATGACTATGGCATATATAATGGGAACCAACACCAAAAATGATAAGAGTCCAAAAAGGCAACAAACACCTACAATAAACAACACAAGTCATAATTCTCTCTCTCTCTCCCAAATTGAATTAATACTTAGTAATTGGTTGAATTTTCAGTGCCATGTGTCAAATCTTTTCTGCAAGTCTGATCAATTATTAACAACAACAAAACACTAATAATAATATGGGGGGAGGGGGGGCAGGGCTGGTCTGTGGGCATACGGCAGGGGAGGGGCGGGCGGAATGGGGGCGTGGCCGGGAGGGGGGGGGGGATATGTCACTCTTGCCTGTCTTCAAAACTTGAGAGCCCTGCTGCAGGGATGTGCTCCCCTTCGCTGCCTCTTTAAGCTGCTTCTCTCTCTCCTGAGTCCTCCTCTTTTCCCTAGGCATTCCGCACTCTACACTTAACAACACCAAAAATAGTGATAGGATTTAGGCATTTAACCATTTTGAATGAAATAATTAATGTGATGCATTACTTCCATAATTTCTTCTTCTTGTTAAAACGAAATGTTAGAAACTAACCATCAGCAGACATGTAGCTTAGTTTTCCTACCAAAAAATTAGCATGTGATAACGGGCTGGTTGTCTGATTATTTAAGCTAAACGTGGCAAACTGAGCCTGGATTTACGAAGATTTTAATTCATTTCATAAAACTTGATGATGATTGTTCGTTTGTTATACATTTCTACAACTTAAAACTTACCTTTTCTGACAACATCAAAGCACAGTTGCTCATCGACACAGAAGAAGACAACAGTGACCGTCTCTTAAGGCAAATAAATGCAGGCTCAGGTGCCGGACCGGTCGCATGCAGTACCGCAGAGTAAACTAAAAGAGGCATGCCCAAACTAGTTACTTTGCCCTCCCCCTACTGACTTCCACTCTCGTTGCCCATAGGCTTATCGATTGGAAGTGAATAAGGCTACTTTATGAAATGTTTCGGGTGGCGATTTTTTGTTTCTAGGCCTACATAAAATTCTGCAGCTGTTTACATTTACTATTAAATTACTATTTACATTTTTTTTCCCCTCGGAGGGGCACTTTGACTCCAGGAGGGCATATGGGCAGTTGCCCGGGCAACCTTAGCCACCCCCTGTGCACGTCCCTGTGAAGCTGCATTATGCAGCAGTGTTTAGACGTGTCTTAATATGGGAAAGTGTTCCCATAGGTTTCTACAAGCCAGGGTGAGTCAGTTGGTTAGTATTAGAAAGATATGTCCTTCTGAAGTGCTTCAGCAAGCCTCTGCTTTTTACCAAAGAAAAGATCAACGAAGCCAGAGGATGTCAGTGTAATACTAGAACAGAGGTGGTGATCTGGGCAGAGAGTGAGTGGAGGGAGAAGTTGAGGTTTGTTAACAAACATCTGGCTTGCACTAGCTTGATCAGCAGCTCTGGTGGAGTCTTCTGCACAATCTGTTAGCTGTTGTGTTTCATCTGTGCATGCATGCATGGCATATCCAGCACTAATAAGTTCAGAGATCACATGTTCATACTAATGAATACAAACAAATTGTGGGCACCTGTGTTCTACTGATGGACTGTGAAGTTGCTCTCTGATGAATGTCCACTGTGAAGTATTAATGATCAAATTGTCTGTCTTTAAAGTCACTCTGACATGACAAAGCAAAGCATGAAAATGTACAAATAATGTGCAATGTACTGTATAACAACACCATCACGAAGTGTGGTAGCTAATTCATCAATTGATGCTTCAAATTACATAAGAAAATCTTAACTTCACTGTGCTAGTATTCTTTTTATTTGTTTGGTAGGCTCTCAGTGTCTCAGATTAAATTAACCAGATTGTTGAGAATCATAAATAAATCACTTAACAACTGATGCTTGTTTGACACATTTATTGGAGCAAAAAAAGCTGTCTCAGCTGATACAAAGTAGTGTTAGGCAAGTCCCTGGAATGCCAGAGGTAATGCAGACAGGGTCGCTAATGGCTTAGTGGGTCTTGCATTATGGTGACAGAGAGGGCAAGATCAGCATAAAACCCAAGCATGATTACAAGCTGATTATGTTGCATTATTTCATCTCACAAACTATCTGAGTAAACACATTAACAGATTACAAACCATGGGAAAAGGGACATGTTTGTGCATATTCCCTACTTTTTCCTACATTTGATTAACAATGACAATAGCACAACTCTGGCAATGACTACAGTTGTCTAGTATTGCATTTCTTTGTATCTGTGTACGTGGAATAACTTATATTCTATATCATATCCATGTAGACACCTCTGACATTTTATGTTGTTCTGACTTCTGTAGGTTGCTCCTGTTCGGGGCAGAGTTCTGAAAAAGAGCATTTGTTTTATCATGCATTGTAAACAATACCAAACATCTGCTGATGTATATTTGGGGTAAGAGGTGTCTAAGATTGCTAGATTCAGATTCTTTATTGTTTTTTTTTCCCGTTGACTTCAAATTTGACTGCCACTGAAGCAGTCCTTACCTGATGCATTAGGGAAGGTGAAATAGGTAGAAGGGAAGTTCAGACATTCTGCTTGCTTTTCAAATATCTGGCGTTCTGAGTCTGTTAAACTCCCCACTCGCTCTACAAGAAAGTAGAAGGGGGAACAAGTTTAACCCTGCTTAGCTTTGAGCCTGTAAGACTAAAGATAGGTGTTACCCTGCTTAGTATTTAACACACAACTATTTATTTAAATAAAACAGCCCACTCCATAAACATGAAGATAATGGTAACACTTTCTATGAATACAGTGTCTATAAAGCATTACAAACACATTCATGAATGTTTATAAAGTAATCATAATGCGTTATAACGACTGATGTAAGTCTATAATACTGCTATGAGTGCATTCATAAAGTGTTATATAAGGGATAAAGTATGCAATGCAGTCCACTAGTCAGTATCGCAAAATTAGGACGACCAGGACCCCAATGAGCAGTAAGAGGGATTTATTGGCCTCACAGCAGATTGCCTTACAGCAAGCCATCCCACTTCTGACACCATATGTAGCAAAGGGAGAGAGCAGTCCCCCCACCCAGCCTTGAACCCGGGTCTACAGGGTACCAAACCTGCACCCTGACGGCACTCTGTCACAATGCTAATTATACGGTTAATTGCCAAAACAATAAAAGACATTTGTTCAAAATATCTTTTTTTAATGATTTTGTTGCCATTGCATGGCTTCCACTGAGAAAAACATTGTTCTTCATGCAAATAGAGGTAGAGAAGCTGTAAGGGCTTATAATATAACATCGTTACGCTTTATGAGTGCAGTTATAACTATGTATAAATAGTTATACAGACTTATGTAAATCATTATGAGCACCTGTTATCACAGCATAATAATAACCTGTAAAGTGTGAAAAGTATAAGAATGAATGAGGTAACACAAATACTCACTTGCCAAGATGAAGTAGCGGCCAGACACACCATTGATCTCTGCCTTGGTAACTGCCAGCTGACAGTCAGGGCAAGTGTGCAGGTACTGACCCTTGTACAGCTCTGAATCAACTGCATAACAGGATAACAGGAAGATTTAACAGCATATCATGAGCCATGCCTCATGTTCAGACTTATCTAAAAACAGATCAGGTCACTGAATTTACACTGAGGAGTTCTCTTACCTGACAGAGCTATACGATCTCCATGAACACTTGCATTTGCAGATCCGTATGTGCATACACCCTTTCTGAAAATCATAAAAGAGGCCTCCCTCAAAAAACGTATTAAACACGAAACTTGCTTGACCCTTGACACTTCACAAAAAAGAATAATTCAAGTGTTCCAAACACTGTAAAACAAAACAAAAATGAAATCTGTTTCAAGTTTCCCCTTGCCGGGTTTGTTTGAAGAGGATTAATGCCCGATTTGACATTGATACAAATGCTGTGGGGGATCAAGGTCATGTGGATATTAAACTTTGCATTCTCTCACTCACATTCTCTCTCCCCAATGGAAATGGATTTCTGCACTATCCAGGGTTGTAACTTCATACCAGGAGCTTGTGAGCGGCTGCACAGTTCTATGAAGAGTCTCATCCGCTGCTGTAATTGCAACGGTCCACTTACCAAAGACCTATAAAACACAAGATGTACACTTACCAAAGACCTACAAAACACAAGATGTACACTTTTCAACCATGCAGTAAAGCCATGCTGGAGGCCGTCATACATGCGTAAACATAGTTTGGGCTGCATTAAAGCACCAGCCATTCCCCCAATCCCAATCCCAAGGTACAGTAACCAATAAGACACTGCTTATTATTACATACTTCTAGTGCCATTTGAATAATACATTACATTCTTCATCCCTAACATGAAGAATACAATTTCATTTATACTGTTTTTCCAACACTTCAGTTGATGAAAAAGGTAATTTGCACAACATGCAGGAATGAAACTTTGCTTACCAAGTTGATATCATCTGGCCTCAAGTATCTCACCAGATCACTGCAGTCTGTAGAACCCGTTGCCAGCCACGAGCACAATGTGAGCACTGTTAAAGCTTTAGCAATATACATGGTGAGACTAGGCATCAGATAAGTGTCAGAGATTCACTGGATAACTATCAGCGCCGGTATCCTGTTTGCCTCCTTCTCACTCTGCTAGCGTAGTGCACACACTGCCACCGTCAAGAGGCAAAGCAAGCCATTCTTCAAGCTAGGCAAAGCAAGGGCAAACAAGCCAGTCCTTTGACTGTCTGTTACATAACAGACCAAAGACAATGCCACAGGCCCTGCAGTTGCCTCAAGTCCTGTTAGCCTGGCAACGCTGTGCTCCCTGTGGTGTAGTTCAACAACAGCGGTTGTTGTGCAACAGAACTCTTTGGGGGAATAAGAGAGAATTGTGACTCATGCTTTTGAAAAAGGAACCACTGTGTTTATCTTATAATACAGACTGAAGATGGTTTTCCTGTTCCTGTTTTTGAGACTGAGACTCACAGTCATGTCCACACATATCAGTAATTGACAACTGATATTTACTGAGTTGAGTATTGGCAATAAGGGAATTCCATGATGTCTTCCTGGCAGAAAATGAGATAAACCTATCGAGTGTGGCTGATTTCTAGAGCCCTCTGGTGAAAATGAAGTTTTTAACCTTGTTAACTTTAACATGTCTGTATGGTGTGTCCTATATGATACTCGCCATATCATGAGCGAAATAAGCAACACCATGGCTGAGTATTTCCACCTTGGAACTGCAGGTTACAAATTACTCAAAAACATTGAATCAGACAGCCTGGGTTTCACACGTTACATCATACTTTAAAAACACAAATGGTACAGCATTTGAATGCAGCTGGCAGTTTGATATGCTGAGACTGCATGGATGACGGAAAAGCAAAAAAAAAAGAAGAAGAGTTCACTTCCTGAGCTGTTAGTCTGGCAGAACCACCTGTTCTCCGAGAGAGGCCACATACAAGACTAATAGACTGGCAGCATGCAGCAAAGCAAAGCAAAGGACTAAGAGACTTAATGTATGGCTTGACGTATATCATTTGTTTGTTATTTAGGTTTCCAGAATGATTTCTTGATGATTGTCCTTGACTAAATTTTGAGAGATGTGAGGAAATTGTATTGAGTTATTTATTGTTGAAAATTTGCACCTCTGCAGTGTCTTGGAAAATTGATTTGAGAATTTTATTTGATTTGATTTGGGTTTCTATAAAGAAGCTCAAACATTTCAGTAGAGAGAAGGAGAGGTGTTGGTTTTGTCATCCAAATTCCGATATTAGATTAAATGAGTAGTAGGTAAATGGTAAAATTGCATATTTAGGCAGATATTTTTTACATTCTTTGGATTTCTAGTTTCCACCAGAGACTTGTTAAAGAGTCTCTCCCCCTCACTTCACTCCAACACCATTTCCCTTATTTTCAGAAGCTTTCTCTTCCCCTTCACTCTAATTCTCATATTGAAACAGGACCACGGTGACGGTGAGTCTGAATTCTTCTGTCGTTTGTTGATAGCTACATACTATGCACATAAGTTATGTATTAAAACAAATGTAAATATTTCGTAAAACATATAACATGTACATTTCTTTTATATAACATGTGTGCATGTGTGTGTGTGTGAGTGTGTGTGTGTGAGTACAACATTTTTTAAATGTAAAAAAGTAGTCTGTATCTATTTCTGTAAAATCTTATTAATTTGGTTATACAGTGAAATTCATTAATTCATGCAAGTACAAATTATAAATAAATATAATAATATAAATATATTCTCAACTTTTCTCTGCTGTTAAGCCTCTAAAAATTATTGTCAACAGATATCTAAACTCAGACAATTGGAAGACAAATATGTCGATAAACACAAACTGAAATAAAATTAGAACCAACATGTTTCTTCTTAGAATTTTTTTTTAAGCATTCTTCCAGGAATGTGTACTCATTTCTGGCCCGATTGCTGTGTTGTGGGCACATTTACTAAAGCAGACATATATCTGAACAGTGGTTTATCAGCGCGGCCTCATCTCGTGCCAGTGTGAGACCGGTTTACAGACAAGATGTCTAGCACTAGTCACGCTTCCTTCCTGCCAGTGGTTTATTGCTTCAGTTTGAATAGTGCGTCTGCAAGTGGGGGAGAAAACAGATCAAAGCTACAGAACATAGACACCGATAGAAGATTTCTCCAAGAAAGGTGTGTCATCTTGAATGATTACATCTCTGGAAACAAGAGACTTAAAGGTTCGTTGTATATCTTATTCTGAGTGAAAATATAAGGAACTATATTTTTTAGATGAGGCGGCTGTAAGGTGTGAAGTAGTACCTGTGAGTAACATTCTGCAGTTTTGAGACCTGTCTAGTGGATATGAGGATGAGTGTGACTTAATAACTGTATAACTGTACTAATTTATTTACAAAGTTGACAAATACGCATGTATACATACAATGTGTGATTATTAGTTGAAGGCAAGAATATGTTTGAATGCAATAATAAATGTAGAGTAAATGCTACATATAGGCATACAGGTATTGACATATACAGTATGACGGGACAGGAGTATACACTATCATAATAATACGTTTAAATAAAGCCTCAAGCAGCAATCGTCGGGGTCCAAGTAAGATGTGTGAACTGCCCCAAGTAGCGAAAGGCTGAATGATTTGACTGCTTCAACATAGGTCCATTTGAGGATAAGGATTTAAAGACAAACTGAATTTTGAAGATACACCAAACCATGTCAGAGGAACAGAGGAAAACATGTTGTAGCTTGTTGTAGTGACACCATATGGTTGGTCTTCTGTAAATTGGGTAAATGGCTTCTATATACCATTATGAATGAGCATACAACATTCCATTAAGATTGGCCATTCACACAGGCTTGTATTGGCTGCTGAATTTTGATAGGCTGTTGATGGTCTTTTTTTGAGTGAGCCGAAGGTTTAACTTTTAAAATGTCAAATGGCTGTGTGGTTATAACTGTTTAGCTGTTGCTATGGACACTAACTGTGGTAGGTTCATGGAAACTTGGTCGTGACCAAACGTTCACTTGCATGTTCATACTGAATGCACTAGAACATGCATGCACTTGAACATGCATTGGCCTATGAAAAGGTTCAGCACCTGACAAGTAAAAGAAGTTTGACATAAACATAGCATGACATAAGCAGAAGCCTTTTATGCAAGACTACCTGTTGAGGATTACACTCTATATTTTGAGATGAGGAAGTTTTTATTTTAAATCTAATCGTGAAATGTACTGATATACCCAGGTGAAAAAACCTTGACTGTACCATTTTGAGACACCATTAAGATGCACTTAAATATACTTAAATTAATATTTTTTGTTTAATTCTGTACTTTAAAAAAAATATATTTTGTTTCAACATAGAGTATATTTGAATCCACCTTTCAAATATCTATTAATATACTTATAGTATATAGGAAATGTATTTATGATTAAATGTGTGGATATGACCCATGACAACTATCTGATTGCTAAATACCCACACATTCTCAAAGTCAAAGTCAAAGTCAAAGTAGCTTTATTGTCAATTACTTCACATGTCAAGACATACAAAGAAATCGATAGGACGTTTCCCACTCTCCCACGGTGAAACATATAAAGTGCACAGGCACAACAGATAAGACAAGACATTTCCTAATACTAAGTAAAACATACAGATACACGTGAGTGAGGTTATGGTAGTGCAAAAAAGGCAATTTGGTAATGGCAGCAAAAAACATCCTGTAAGATGTATTTGTTACATTAGCAGTGCAAGTAGAACAGTAAGTGGTCCTATACCTTCTTCCAGAGGGTAGGAGGCTGAACAGACTGTGTGCGGGGTGGCTGGTGTCACTCGCAATTGAGGTAGCTTTCCGGGTGAGGAGGGTGGTGTATGTGTCTTGCAAGGAAGGGAGTGGGGCACTAATTATCTTACCAGCTGTGTTCACTATGCGTTGCAGTGCTTTCCTGCTGTGTTCAGTGCAGCTACTGCCCCACACAGTGATGCAGCTGGACAGGATGCTTTCAATGGTGCCCCAGTAGAATGCGTTCAGGATGGGTATGGGCAGGGGCGGCCCTAGCACATTTGGCGCTCTAGGCGAGCTTCACTCCTGGCGCCCCCCCTTGTGGCCGTTCACAGAGGAAGTCCATTCTGACTGTATACATACATTTCCTACACATTATAAGTTAACAGTTCAAAAAAGTGGATCACCTGATCCTAAATAAAGCAGTTCAAATCGTATGTCTGTGAGTATCTTATAAGCTACCTAGTTTTTGGCGCTGGCATGGGCCTGTCTCTGTGTCAGATGCTTTAGACGTAGGCCCTTGCTAAGCCTGTGCCACTGCTACCGTTCAGTTGGCTTCTGTGGCAATGACACTTTTTACAACAGCCGTGCATTGTGGCATGCCAGCCAGTAAATGTATGTGGTAAAATGACCAATCTCCTGACTCAGAGCAAGAGCAACAGCATTGCAAAGAAATTCCATTTTACCATCTCTGCTACACCACACTATTTTCGCCAACAAACGCAGTCAAGGACTTTCTGCATGATTTACGATTACTTCTAGCATCAACATTTTATTACAAAAAAAGAAAAAGATTGTTGCAACAGATAAACAAAGTGTGTAAAGTGCACAGTAATAATGGGTATCACTGTTTTTTAACATGCCTTGAGACTGATGACTTTAATTTTCTGACAACAAAAATGACATAGTTTACCTTTAATCTTCCACTCTCTTTACCCCTCTTCTTCGCTCTGTAGCTTTCCCACTACCCTCTTCCCTGTCTCCAAGGGCAATGCAGCAGACATGGTTTATGGTGATTGTTATTCTTTATTGCTTGGGACAGAATGACACCCTGGGTGAGTGTACATTATGACTTGGGAAATTTTGCACCCCTCATCATACATAAATTCATTTTATTTCAGTGTCTTTCAGAGACAAGAATAAAGAGGTTAAACTAGAAAAAAGGAAGCTAATCCTATTAAAATATTGGCATCATATGGGTACTCATGTGCAAGTGTGTGTGTGTGTGTGTGTGTGTGTGTGTGTGTGTGTTTGTGTGTGTGTGTGTGTGTAATCCTAGGTATTCAGGCTTGCCAACCGCAGCCTACATGTTCTGAGTGTTTGAGAAGTCCTGGCTGTGCATGGTGTAAACAAAAGGTGATATCTGCTTTTCACAAAATAGTCTTTCTGTACATCAAACACTTGTTCTATGTAGTCTTTTTTTTGTATCAAAGATATATGGCCATCATTTCATTAGGCAACCGCAAACGGGCTTTGCGCATCAGCAACCGTGCAGTGAGAATAGGCGGGGATACCTATATTTGCTAATTTCATTGATACAAAGCAGGGCGCAATCAAGCATAAAATAAAATTAGTAATTAGTGGATGTGGCACTGAAGTCATTGAAGTCACAATGAATCGACCATACCGTATTAACATTCACACGGAGCTCAGTAACTGTTCTACAATAGAGCAAACAACTAAATTCTAATTGCGAATGGGGGCAGTTTACGGCGACGAAGGTTGTTATGCAGGAGGGCTGCAGTTTCACAGAAAAAGGTGTTGCTTTGAAGTAACACATCTAAATATGGAACTCCTACGTCTGTGCACAGACCCACTCATGTTTGCATTTCTTGTTCATGTTATGAAATTAGCAAAATTATTTATTAAATGAGTTACTAAATCAGTTTTAGCTCATGCGAGACAGACTTTGTGTGTTGCCCATTGCCCATCTATCAAATTAGGGGCCCACAGTAAGATAAGCATCTGAGCCAAATGCTGTACGGAGTCCAAGCCAAATGTGGCACACCCCTCTGTCCCACTGACATGGTGTACAGTGCTTCCTTATCTGTTCTTCTCTTCTATAAAGGGCCACAGTCATTTTCTGTTTGTGATAAAACCACAACAGAAGCTCAACTCAAACCCAACTCGACTTCCACACAACATATGGTATAGAAGAAATCACATAACACACACACACACACACACACACACACACACACACACACACACACACACACACACACACACACACACACAAACACACACACACACACACACACACACACACTCACACACACACACACACACACACACACACACACACACACACACACACACACACACACACACACACACAGACAGAGATAGATATGGGAAGGCAACAAGGCATATCAGAAAGCATTCTGGCCAATATTAAAAATGCAAATACAGTATATACGTCATATATAAAGTGGTTAGAATGGACAAAATCAAATACAAAACTATTATGCAGAGGAAATACCACAAATACGTGTGTACAGCTTCGGTGATACAGGGGGCTGTGTTGTGAGACACCCCTTTAGGTTTCAACTCCTGTCTAATTTATATCTGTGTTCAAGTTATGTTGTTAATCTATTAGTTGCTCAATGTGCATAATAACTGGCTGGCGCGTATCATTGTGTACATAGGTGGAAACACACTTCTCCTTACACACACATACACACACACACACACACTCACACACACACTCACAAACTTACTTACCATCTGTGCCTCTCAGGACTTCCTCAAGCCAGGAGAGGCGAATGAACGTCGATGTGATTCGGCCGAGTCACTGCAAAGTAGGAAATGTGCAAATGGCCAAATGATCAACCCCAAGTCACCCCCGGAGGTCAAGAAGGACCGTGAGCTGAGCAGTACAAAAGAAAATGTGATCCAGCTGAAGCCACAGTCCATTCACCTCAAACTGCGAATAGGTCAGAACCACAGTCTCTTCTGAATGTTATGTACACACCTTTCTATTCTTAAAGCAGATTGTTCTGTTCAGCAACTTTGCTTACTAGGAAGGTGGGTGAGGATACCTGGTAACTGAAAGTAAAGTCTCTTCCCTTTTCTAAAAAGAGTTAATGGATTCATGCATCATAAGATTTGACCATTTGAGATAAACATGCATATAAAGTAACAATCGGATATGCATAGACATGTCTATTATTTACATGCCCAAACTAATGGGCACTAGTGCTAATAAACGTCTCTCTTGTCCCCTCTTGCCACTCTCGCTCCATCTTTCTATCCCTCTGCTCTTTCAATAACAGGTCAGCCTTCTGAGTTTAAAGTGTCATTCAAGCGTGCCGTGGGCTACCCCATAGACCTGTACTACCTGATGGACCTCAGCTTTTCCATGAAGGATGACCTGGACAATATCAAGGACTTGGGGAAGGACATCCTCACCACTCTAGAGCAGTTCACCAAAGACAGGCACATAGGTGAAATAAACCACAGGCTCTGGCATATGTCCCAAGTAGTGTACTTAATGGCATACAGAATTTGCTGTGGAAGGAGCTCTTTGATTTGAGCTAAAAAAAAATGTTCTACTGCACTCTTTTGCACATTAAAAGCCTCATCTGAAATAGACTGATTAAGCCTTGTGCATTTAGCCATTTATTAATAAATCAAAAGTGTTGTTTGACCTTTCTCTTCCAATGTTTTCCCTCTTCTGCACTCTCTGTACGTATGCTGTACCCAGGGTTTGGATCATTTGTGGATAAGGTGGCACTGCCGTACGTTAGCCAGCTGAAGTCCAGACTGAAGAACCCATGCCCCAACCGCCTGGAAAAGTGCCAACCGGCTTTCAGCTTCCGGAACGTTCTCCCTCTGACAAAACAGGCAGAGAGGTTCAAGGTGGAGGTGGGCAAGCAAAAGATCTCCGGTAACCTGGATTCGCCCGAGGCCGGACTGGACGCCATCATGCAGTCAGTTGTCTGCCGGGTATGGAAGTAAAAATCACAACAATCACAACAAACATGACGGATGAAGCCACTTTCAACTGAAACCTTTTTCTGTCTCACCTCTGTCTATGAAGACTGAGATTGGATGGAGAAACGTCACCAGCATTCTGGTCTACACGTCTGATGACACCTTTCACATGGCGGGAGATGGACGACTGGCTGGAATCTACAGCCCCCACGATGGGCAGTGCCACCTAGATGGCACATCTACCTATGAGGGCACACTCCAGGTGAGAAGATGTTGCCTCAAGGCACTCATTACCCCACAATGATACCTAATGCTGGCTTTGTGCCAAATCTGTTGACCAAGGTCTAATGCTGAGAAAAGATTTTCATAGATTCATCTGCTCTACTGAAGCATTGAGATAACATTAAATCATATATAGTTTACTTAGAGAGTCCTGAGTGTGAGTCTATGTGTGGAGAAGTAGGTCATCCTGGGGCCATCTGCTTTGCCAGGGATTCCTACCTCTGTCACTCATGTTAGATTAGGGATTATTCATTATAAAGGGGTATAGTCATGAATGTTATAGAGTCATTTTAGTTATACAGTCCTCTCACTGTCACATGCAAGTACCCATAGCCAGCAACCTAACCGAACCAATATAACAACTGCCCAACCCTAGATTCTGCGCAACAGGATACAACAATGCACTGGCTGGAGATAGCCGCAACAGGCGCCACATGTTGTACCTGGGATCCATAAATGCGCTCACAGTACAACATGCTCTGTCTGTAGACCACAAGTGCTAAACACAACAACATGACTCCCCAACCATAAAACCTGAGCAGCAAGATACAACAACCTCAACAAAGCTATGTTTGTGAGAATTTCATTGGGGTTTTCAAGCAGGCACCCAAGTTTTGTTATCTAAAGTAGTCTGCGAGGGCCTCAGCCACAACCACTGACTCATTTTTTCAGCAGTGTTGTGGTTTATTTGTTACAAGGCTTCTAACACCTATTTCCACTGTTGTCTGTCAACCTTATTGCCTTGCTTCCGCAACCAGTTCCCCATACTTTAGCTTCTTCCTTTCAATGGCTTCCTCAATCGCATCTTCAAAGGGAATTGTTATGCATCCTATTGTGTAAATTGTGTCTGTGTCTGGTCTCGTATCAGTCACAACAATACACTGTGGAACTTGAAGTTGTCTACCAACATCAGCCAGCAATCTCCAATCCTGCGTTTTGCAATCTCATAGCGGTGCAGATCTGAACATCAAGCATCTCCAACTCTAGCCATATAAACAGTTTAAGACACCTCCTTTTAATGTAAAGGATCTAGGCTTCTAATGCAAACAGGTCTGGCAACCTTTTGTTCTGTATAATAATCAGGTTTCTCTGACCTGCTGTCTGAGATGGTTCCCAATGACCTACCCCCATTCCCATACTATAATTGGTTGCAGTCACTCACACCTCAGTTTGCTTCCTGACCCCATGTGTCTCAGCAATACCAGTGAGTGGACCTTTCCTTTGTTACCCTGATACGATTACCATTTTGGAAATAAGCTGGCCAACCTTTGGTGGTCACAGCAGTGGCCAGTAGGCTTTTTTCTATACACATACTGTACATGCTGCTGCCTATCTGTCTTAATGTTTGTCTGTGGGACATTTATCAATCAATCATTAAATGTGCTGTGTCTGTGTCTGTGTCTGTGTCTGTGTCTGTGTCTGTGTCTGTGTCTGTGTCTGTGTCTGTGTAGGATTATCCTTCTGTAGGCCATCTCTCTAAGGTTCTTCAGAGGAACAATATGCAGCTCATCTTTGCTGTCACCGAGGAAATCTTCCCGGCGTACAAGGTCCGCTAACACACACACACACACACACACACACACACACACACACACACACACACACACACACACACACACACACACACACACACACACACATACACACACACACACACACACACACACAAAGTTCTTCAGCTCAAGCCCTGGAAGTGAATGCCACAAAATAGTTTTAAAAATGTGCTATGCACCAGTATCAACTGAATTCGTCTTTATTGTTGTTGCAGGCTTACTAACATGGCTACCACCATAGTTACACTGTTATTCTGCTTTGCTGCACCCATTTGTATGTTTTCATGTTTCTGAATATAATATTTGGACTATATGAAGTCACAGGGCAACAAGGTAGCCAAACTTTCACAGTGATTCAATAAAACCTGGGTGTTAAATCCTGTTAAGTGAGTCCTGCCAGTGAAATGTGACGAAAGACCCTTATCTGATGCAGTGGTGGCCTAAGTTTCTTGTTTCTAAGACAACACAACTCATAACAATAGAGTGTGACCTTTAAAGGCTTTAGTCTCATCTACATTATTGCACAAGATAGTCTATTGGCGTATGAGGTGTCCTGTTCAAACCCCATGTTCTAGTTTCCCCCTTTCCTATGAATAATTACTTACCCCTTCATCCACACCTCCTTCTTTATGTTTACCCCTCATCCCTCTCTTTCTCTCTCTCTCTCTCTCTCTCTCTTTCTTTCCTTCTGTCAGGCACTGAGTGAGTTGATCCCTCGCTCTGTGGTGGGGGTGCTGACAAAAGACTCTAGCAATGTGGTGCAGCTCATCTCAGATGCATACAGAGTGAGTGTGTGTTTGTGTGTATCTCTGTGTGGTTGTGCATGCAAAAATTGCAAGCATAGAAACATTTCCTGACTGTCTTTTTTCCTGTGCATGGGTAGATTTTTCAGCTTCACGTTACTTACTGTGTGTGTGTGTGTGTGTGTGTGTGTGTGTGTGTGTGTGTGTGTGTGTGTGTGTGTGTGTAGAATCTGTCCTCCTCCATAGTGTTTGAACATGAGCATGCCCCAGCAGGCCTGGCCATCTCCTATCGATCACTCTGTGAGGGAGGGCAGTACCCTAACTGGAGCAGCCGAGGGGAGTGCAGCGGAGTTAAACTTGACCAGCAGGTCTGACACACACACACACACACACACACACACACACACACACACACACACACACACACACACACACACACACACACACACACTCACACACACATATAGATATGGTTAGAATGGACAAAATCAAATAAAAAACTGTTATGCAGAGGACCTACCACAAATCAAATTAACTCAGTATACAGATACAGTATAATGTATCATGGACTTTCTGAACCGAATCAAAGCAAAAGCAGCTTCTGTGTACAGCTTCGGTGATACAGGGAGCTGTGTTGTGAGACTATGTTCCCCTTTAGGTTTCAATTCCTGTCTAATTTATATCTGTAGTCAAGTTATGGTGTTAGTCTATAAGTTGCTCAATGTGCATAATAACTGGCTGGTGCGTATCCTTGTGTACATAGGTGAATTTCACTGTGCGCTTGAACGCAACAGCCTGCCTGGCGGAGATGCAGCAGTTCAGCATCAAAGTGCAGGGCATTAGTGACATCCTAACTGTTTTCGTGGAGACTTTCTGTGACTGCGACGGCCATTGCCAGGACCGTGAGGAGAAAGCACCTGACTGCAAAGGCAACGGAACGTTTCACTGTGGCATGTGCAGGTACCGCAGAAGCTGCGCCACTGTCACCTCTGCTCGCTTCCTGCAGGCATGGCCTACTTTTTTTAGGGTAGATTCGCGTGCCAACTTTTTGTTACCACAGCAATCATATTATATACTATTATATTTTATACTTTCATACTCATATACTGCAATTAAGCTCTACAGTGATCTGACAAAACCTTTATGAGTTTGAATTAAGAGAACATCTCACTAAAAGTGGTATTTGAATCCGTTCTGTTCTGCATGAAGCAGTTCTTGGCAAATGTTGCGCCACGATTACTTTTGTGCACTAGACTACTTGACTACTTGTGTGTTTCTTTCTGCTGCTACTGATGTGGTTCTGTGCTTCCTCTGTCTGTGCAGCTGTGATGGTATGCATCTTGGCCAGCACTGTGAGTGTGAGGTGACAGACGACTTTGACTCCATGAAGGCTCTGTCCGCACTCTGTCGTCAGACAAACAAATCAGAGATATGCGATGGCCATGGGGACTGTGAGTGCGGGAAATGTTCCTGCCATAGCCATTATCGCGGTGATTACTGTGAATGTGATGACAAGAGCTGTTCCCAGGACAACAATATGCAGTGGTGCAACGGTAAGTGCGTGGAAGATTTAAAGCATGTTAGTTGCTAGTTCGATTCCCTGTCGAAGCGTTCTTGAGCAAGACACTGAACCCCTAATTGCTCCTGATGTGCAGTGTGCCATCAGTGTAAAATGTGTATACATCCTTGTAAGTCGCTTTGATTAAAAGCGTCTGCTAAATGACGAAATGTAATGAAATGCTTTTGTCCAGTCTATCCACTACCACCTCATTTATATGATAGTTTAGATTTCACTTGTAATGGTGTGATGCTTACATTATTAGTTCATAATTATTGTTTCAGTTTTTACTGAAACAGCGATACTTCAAGTTCTATCTCCAAAACCATGAACAATGCATTCACCATGTATGCTGTACTAATTGCACATTCTCTGCTTTAAACATAGTACACTCCTGTGTATTTTGCAGGCAAGGGCTCATGCAACTGTGGCAAATGTCTGTGTGAGGAGGGATACACTGGTGAAAGTTGTCACTGTCCTGTGGACAAACGGGACTGTATTAAAGGTGATGGCCTGGTGTGCAGTGGACAAGGCGAGTGTCCTTGTGACCGATGCATCTGCAATGGGAAAGTCACTGGGAAGTACTGCCAGTCGATCCAAGAGCCATGTAGCAAAAAGTATCAGTAAGTGTGATATGGTAGCGATGGGGGATTGTCTCTCTTAGTGGGTCTGCTTTTATGTGTGTGTATCTGTGTTTGTGTGTGTAGTCTCTGTATGTATGTGTTGTGTATGGCGCGCGCGTGTACACCTCTTGCTATGTGTGTGTGTGTGTGCATGTGTGTGTGTCTCTTTCTGTGTGTGTAAAGAGAAATATGACCTAGACAGAGGGAGAAATAGGTAGACAGAGACAAGGAATGTGACATATTGTGTGTGTGCATGCGTTATTGTAGGACATGCACACTGTGTGCCGTTCAGAAGGGGGAGGACTGCAATACGGAATGTGATGGTATGACTACAAAGAAGGTGCCTGGCCCACAAGAATATGTCTGTCTTCATGAGGGACTCACCTTCCAAGTCAAAGTAACAGATGAAGGACTCATCCAGATACTCTACGCAGACCTGCCCCGTAAGACCTTAAAAAACACAACAAACTTGCCTTACAAACACCAGTTAGCAGTGATAAAAAGCTAGCTAAGGAACTGCTAATTGATGTACTATGGCTAATTATTTGACGATGTGATGCTGTACAAGATGTCCTTATATTTTCCCTCCTTTTTCACTCTGCAGAATCGATTGATAAAACACACGTCATCATCGGGAGCTCAGTGATCAGTATTTTGTTGATCGGTATTGTGGTGATCATCGTGTACCGGCTGCTGATAGAGCTGTACGACCGCAACGAATACCGCAACTTTCTGAACGCCCAGAAGCAGACTACGTGGAATGTAAGACAACCACCTCCCTAACAAACACAGGCAAAGCCCACTGTTTTCAACATTTTAAGCAAGATTACAGATTTGAGTTCTCAGATAACTTTTACTAAGGTCTCAGACCTTAATTAGCTTGTTAGAGCTATGGCATGTTCACAATCATCGTTAAGAAAGGCCAGGTGATATCAGTGACGGGAAGTTCGGATCATTTTACTGACTCGGTTCTTTGAATCTTTTTATACAAGTCTTTGGATCTTTTTCACGTGACCTGCATTCAACAAATCATTTGTTTCCTTGGCTGAGCCTATGCAACAGTCCCGATGCGCGGCCACGAGAAAATGAACGAATCTCTCTTTGAGAGGACTCGTTACTCCCGAGTCCTTGTAAGGATTCGAATCGTTCACGAACGACACATCACTAGGTATCATCAAAAAGCTGTGGCTAGACCCCAAATGAGCAGCAAATGCAAGACTGCCCAGAACTAGAAGCCTTCTGCAAGAAAGAATGGGGGCGGAAATACCCTAAACAAGAATAGAAAGACTTGGCTGGCTACAAAAAGTGTTTACATGCTGTGATACTTTTTTTGGATATTTCGAAACTGTAGAAGATAGAAATAAAAAAGTGATCTAGTATTAAAGAAATGAGTCATCTAACTTTATGCTCTCTGGAAATCAGCTTAGTTAAGCGCAGAAACCAGGGGTGCACCACAAATATCTGCTGCAGCCACTTTCTCACACTCACGTACACACGTTTAGACATCACGACATCAACCAAATACTGTTCTTCTCAAATTGCTAGCCAGACACCATTCAAACAGATAGCATCTATAAATATGACTGTATCTACTGCTGAGTTGTGCCCTTTTATCTTTTGTCAGGAACAAAACAATCCGCTCTTCCAGGAAGCCACTACGACCGTCATGAACCCCTTGCATGAAGGGGATGATTAGAGAAGACTTGCATGTCTGTCATGTTCAGCACGGCCTCTGTTCTCTCATCAAGTGATGACTTACATTTACAGGGAGAAATCATTGTTTTAAAGACATGAATTAATTCATGTTCCAAAAAATGTATGGTATTAGTTTGTAAAAAAGATTATCGTAAGTTTTTTTGTAAATGTATATCACATGTTTTAATTTAAAGGAAGAGATTTATACGGGAATGTTTAAGATGTAATCTGTTTAATTTGCCAAGACAGTCTTCTAATTATACTTGAATGAAATCGGCTTGTTGTTACAATAAACTTTTGAAAGGGTTAGTTATACATGGCGTAACTTGTCAATGCTTACTATGGTTTGGGACATGCTATTTTTCAAGCAAGTGGTTAGATATGACTAATTGAAAATCACTTTTACACTATGGCCAATCTTTTTATGATATCACTACATGCTAAAAAAAAAAGTCACTGGAATAGAGATTGTGTTCATGCATAAAGGTCATACTGGCAAAGGAAGCAAAACTTCATATTCGGGTTTGTCTAGACAAAGGAAAACTCACTATACAGATTTTGTTTTTGTTTGTTTTATTATAAATACGACAAAAAGGAAACCATTTTAATTTACAGTTATTGATCTTTAGATATTGGCATGAATCAGCGGTTCAACAATTTGTATAGACACCTTCCAAGGATTACTGCCTGTTTCAAGGTGCACCATTATGCAACAGCGTGGATCTTCCTCATCAGAACTCTATTTAGAACTCAACGGGAGGCAATCAAAGTAATCAGAGAATTGACACAGTGCTCTCAACAAATGAGGAAGAGAAGCAGCACATAAAAACAAAACATTAGGATGGGACTCGTATGATGTTGTCCGTCTCAGAATAGAAACAAAACAAACAAATTAATAAAAATATAATTTAAAAAACGTATAAATCAAATATACAGTACTGACAAAATCACTTGTCTGGCATGCAACTCTGCAGCTCGGTTCAAATCATATGCACGCTTATAGCCAATGAAAAGGCAAGTTCAAATCATATGCAAGCTTATTGCCAATGAAAAGGCAAGTTCAAATCATATGCAAGCTTATGGCCAATGAAAAGGCAAGTTCAAATCATATGCGTGTGTATGGCCAATGAAAAGGCAAGTTCTCACGTGTTCTTTGCATAATTTATTTCTTTTCTTTCCTCTTTTTTTAACTTATGTCATATTTTACATTTCTGCAATAAAACATGGATACAATAGCATTAGATTTCATACTGTAGTATATCCAAAAATATTTTCTTTTCTTTTTCTTGTTTTTTTTTTTGGATGACAAACTGTTCTATACGCATGTGCATGTGTGTGTGTGTGCGTGTGTGTGTGTGTGCGTGTGTGTGCGTGTGTGTTACCCAGATGTCAAAACATCAGCTTTTCCCATCCTCTTGTGTGATCCATCTTTCCACAGGATTTTTGGCAATCGCCCAGGGCACATTTTCAAAGCTACAAAGTCATGATATTGCTTATAGTAGTGTGGCTGTTGAAATCAATCGTTACACGGTTTTCAATATCATTTTAAATACAAACATTGATGCACGGCCCCATCCTTGAGAAGACAGCCCCGGAGAACAAGGTAGAGAAGCAGAAATCAGAACACTAATAAATAGATGTGAAGTGCCAACACAAAATAAAACAAATAAAAGAATCTTACATTGATTAGTTTCTCTTAAATAATTAACAAAAGTCCTTGTGTAGTGTGTGTGTGTGTGTGTGTGTGTGGGTGTGTGTGAGAAAGGGTAACCTTTCTTCCTTTCCCCCAAGCCCACCTTGCATGCCTTGCTGCCCTAACCAACACAATATATACATATATGACAATACGATTACCAAATATACAAAGAGGAAAGTGAGTCTAGATTTCAGATAATGCTTTTCCTCTCCTTCTCTTTTTTTGGCAGCTCTCATATTACATCATGGTCATGTATTATTATCATTATTACACATTAATGTACATACAGCAAGTTGATAACTTAAAAGTGATGTGTCATTCATCGTGGGGCGAGATTGAGATTCTGTGGCTTCCTCCCCATTGTAAGCAACTACAGATTGCAGTTAGGTAACTGTCAGTCGATCATTTTTTTTTTCTTTTTTCTTTTTTGCTTGTTAATCTACATTTCTCATTCCTATGACAACCCATCCCGCCACAAAAAAAAAAAAAAAAAAAAAAAAAAAACTGAAAACACAGCAACCGATACAGACATTATTCTTTCTGTTTTTTTTTCTTCTGGTGGGTTAAAAGCATCCCTTTTACACTGAGGGTGCTGGGCCAGAGAGAGGGAGTGGCCCTTGACCTCAACGTGCTGTATGCAGTGTTGTCTGTGGCGCTCATCGCCGACCTTTGTTCATGTTCATTTTCACAGTTTGGAAAACAGTGGAACCTCACACGTGGGGGTTATCCTGATATGAATGGGACCCTCCCCATCATTCTCCGGGCTCGGGGTGTTTTACGGTAGAGAAGTCACAGGTTATTGATCGCCCCGGCCGGCTCAGTGCTTAGAGGGGGCGGGGCTTACAGGTATCACTCACAGTCCCTCCTAGGAGCTGATTGGCTCCCGGGCTGCTGAGATGGTACCCAGCGCGTGCCATTCTCTCACCTCCTCCGGTCTGCTCCTCCTGCCCACTGCCCCTCCTCCTCCTCCTCCTCCTCCTCCTCCTCCTCGCTGACGTCAGTACCTGTTCTGGTGCTCGTAGTGCCACCGGTTGAAATCAATGTTGAACGCTACGATACTCCCCGACGCCATGCCAGTGATCAGAGTCCTGTGGAAAGACAAAAGGCATGAGAGGGCATCAGCAGACAGCAGCCTCGCTCCTCCCCTCCTACACCATGTACTTGAGGGGAAACACCAGTGTTGACCAAGAGCTGGGTGCTACAGTGTATGCTATAGCTAAATGTTAACAAAGACCAGTCAACGTGTGCTATTTATAGAGCACTGAAGCAGACTGACCTTCATGTCACTACCTACAAGAAATATTGCAACACCACAAATTGTTAAACTAGTAGAGTATTGCACTGCTGATGCAAAGGTCATGAGGTCAATTCAATAATAATAAAAAAAAAAAACACGTCTGAAAAAATATGTATGGCTATTCTCCGAGTCAATATGGTCAATGTATCTACGCACTATGCACTATGAAACTAAATATATACAAAATAATTAAATACATCAATACAATCAACACATGAGGTGGAATAAAAACAGTGTGGGATGTGTCTACCTCTGGTCATGGGACAGGTCCATAGCTCTAATACCGGCATCACAGCCAGGATAGATGTAGAGCTGTTTAAAATCACAGGCCTGCCACACCTCCACAACGCCGTTATCCCCCCCTGTCACCAGGTTCTGTCCATCACTGCTCAGGAGAATGGCCTAGAACACGGTAAGAGACCAATCAGTACACAGACACACCCACACACACACACTTGTTCCCACTTCTCCTTTGCGCATGCATAGAGAAACACTCACCCATGCTCATAATCATGCTCATATCCTTTTCTCACATGTAGAAACACAAAACGCACACCACCTTTCTCACGCACACACACACACACACACACACACACACACACACACACACACACACACACACACACACACACACACACACACACACACACACACACACACACACACACACACACACACAGACTGCTCTTCTCTCACAAAACCTCTGTGTATGGCCAAGCACTCACCCGTGTGGAGTCGTTGACGTCCATCTGGGCCAGCAGTTTGCCATTGATGCTGAAGTTGCAGAACTGACCCCTCTCGTAATAGATGATACAGTGGCCCTCGCTGGACACAGAAATCAGACGCGGCCTCAGGCAGTTCTCTGGGCCCTCCAGGGCCCTCAGCAGGTCCCCGGTGATGGTGTGCACCAGACATGGACCCTCTGTTCAACACACACACACACACACACACACACACACACAGGCATGCACACACAAGCATATACACAAGCATGCAAACATGCACGCACATACACACAAGCACGCACACACAGGCATATAGACAAGCATACATGCACGCACGCACACACACAGAGGCACGCACACACACGCACACAAGCACGCACACATAAGCACGCACACACAGGCACGCACACACAGGCACGCACACACAGGCACGCACACACATCCAGCATTAGAAAACAACACTACCACTGCTGGTCTGTATCCATTCACTCAAATGTATTCAGTGCTAGAATACAACATCTCTACGGAACATAATTCAACCACCCAAATGCACCCAAAACAGTCCATAAAAACACTGCCACAACTTTATGTTATCCACTCACTCAAAATACATACAGTGATGTTGCTAGTACACCCATCCGAAACTACTGGTATGTATAGAGTGGCTATGTATAGTTTGTGGTGTGACAGACCTTTAGCTCCACTGATGACGAGGCCCAGCTCAGCACAGACAGACACACACACCACCTCATGGTCGTGGCCCGTGAGGACAGCGCGGGGGGCCGGGTAGTCACCTGCACACACATTAGCACAAAGGACAGTCAGTGACGTGGCTATTGTCAAGTTTAAGTAACATATGGTATGGTATATGTATTATCAACAGCAGGGGCCAACAGCAAGAACGTTCAACATCCCCAGGGGATCTTTTTCATTAGCTGTCCTATCCTAGGCCAAGAAAAGGGCGACGGAGCAACTCACTGTTGTTTGGGTTGTCACCGATGATATGGTGCCTTCCGCTCCAGTACCACAGCAGCAGAGTGGCATCCCTGGAGCCCGACACGATGTAACAGTCCCCTCCGATGTAGGACTCGGACCGGGCCAGACACGTCACCACGTCCCAGTGGCCAAACACTATCTGGGTGAGCTTGCCTGGCAACAGAGAGAAATAAGAACAGTGGGAATTAAACACACACATAACCCAAGGTTTTTCGGATCAGTTACACATATTTTAGGGACTATTATATCATTATTGAAAAAACTATTCCCTAAAGGGCATCACATGACTTGAAAAAAACAAAAACACACATAGAAATAGGTAAATACAATTAAAGTCTGTATAGTCACATGATAAGATTTTATCTTATCTACAGTAATACATTTGATAATTCAGACACGCATTACAATAATTCACTGGTACAAATGTAATATCATTCGGTAGTTGATCATACCAGTTTCTGTGGAGTAAACTCGGAAGCTCTTGTCCCAGAAGCCACACACCAGGATGTAGCGGTTATCCGCCGTCACCACGAAGCAGTGTGTGTTGATCTGGATACTCTGATCCACGAGGTCTGTGATCTGCCTCTTGTTTATTCCAGAGTTGTTGGCTACAGAAAGACAACCACCAAAGCAAGTCCAAGTCAAGTGACTGATCATACATAATGCTGTGCTTGTACTAATGCTAACGCTAAATGCTTGCTTCAATTTTGAAGCTTTCATTTTTTTGTTTCTCTCATTTCTTGCTTTAGTTTTCTTCTTCTTCTTCCTCTCTCCCTTTCACTCCCTCCTTCTCTTAATCGCCCATTCCTTTCACTCAATGTTTTCTTGTGGTCTTGCACACTCACCTATCAGTGGGTCCATCTCAATGGGAAGGTGATGAGCCTGTTCTAAAGAGTATCCTGGAGCTCCTCTTAGACCTGTAAAACACACACACACACACACACACACACACACACACACACACACACACACACACACACACACACACAGACAGAGACACAGACACAGACACAGACACAGACACAGACACAGACACAGACACAGAATACATTCAGAGACGCACAACATTTTAATCTTCTAAATTGGACATCACTAATTAGTCTTGACCGACACAAGAGACATAGTCCAAACAGACATAGATTCATGGAAACTATAGAACTCTTGATATCCCAGCATTACGTTCTCTATGAATGGCCTTGGAGCAGGATTAAAAGCCTCCTTGACTGGAGTGTGTTAGAGGCAGATGCGTTCACTGCGTGATGTGATGCCCTAACGTGCGTGACGCCCTGGCTCACCGACTGTGTTGTGCCAGCGGTTGACGGCGAACAGGCGGCTGCAGGTGACTGTGACGGCGGCGGGGATGCTGAGGTGTGGCAGCGTGTTGGCGGCCACGTGTGTCACCGGCGAGTTGGACGGGAACTTGAGCACCATGATGACGTCCTGCTGCATCTGGTCCTTAAACATCAGTGGACTCTGGGGAAGGAAACACTGATGAGCAGAAGAGGAAAAAGAAAAAGAGAAAGAGAGAGAGAGAGAAGAAGGGAGCGAGAGGGAGAAAGGGGGGAGAAATGGGTTTGGAGTAAATGGGGAAGAGAGAGAGAGGAGGAGTAGAAAAAAACAGGGGGAAGGGGGATACAACACAGGGATAGAGAGGGAGAGGAGAAGAACAGGGGAGAGGGATGAGGATGGACAGACAAGGAGAGCAGGACAGGATGGAGAAAGGTATATTAGTGTGGAGCTACAAGGTAAACACACAGAGGAAGGCTGCAGGAATGGGGGCTTCTGTAGGGAGGTGAGGATCGGGGGCGAGTGGGTGGGTGGGTGGGTGGGCGGGGGTGGGTGGGTGACCTTGGGTGCACGCTATGTTCAGAACCGAGTGAAACACTGTGACCTGGGTCAGATTCATTTAAGCCAATTAGACACACATCTGAATAATAACGCAGCACTTAGTTCTAGTTTACTGACGCCACGTCTCTTCTTTTGGCCGTGAGTCAGACAGTCCATTAAGATGCTACATGCCATGCAAGCTAAGTAGGCGTGGGATGGCAAATTTGCTCGTTGGCAAGGTCAGTGTGTGCTGCTGTGGCAGATTGGTGTCCTTGCCAAAGCTGCTAAAAACATCTGCATAATCACGGAGACATCTGTATAACGCATGCGGAAGATTTAAGGTCACAAAATGAATCAGTGACCGGCTGTGAACACGTCATGCGTGTCACGTTGGAGATAACACACGGCAGAGATAGGCATGTGGAGGGCCTCACCAGATGCATGGCAGAACTGCGAGGCGGGTGGGGCTCAATGAGCAGCTGAGATGGGACCTGTCCAAAGGTCTGGATCTGAACTTCCATGGTCTGAAGAAGGACAGAAGAGCAAAGGAAGACAGAGAAGGAGAGAGACATAATCAATGTATGTTAGTGTAAAGGACATTTTGTAATATAAAATAAATTGTAAATACATTTCTGGTATCTTGGAGGTTATTTTTGCACTTTATATATTATTAGTGTTATTTTGGGAGGTTTGTGCTGATCCTCTGTTACATGACTTCCTCTCTTGAGCTGTACGCACCTCTCTGAGCTGTGGGTCGGTGATGGTGTCCATGGTGATGGAGCCCTCGTAGGACAGGTAGTGGAACACGTTGAGTGCCCGCACCGCCTCTGGGCCCCGCTGTTTGTAACCGAAGATGAGGTCGATCCACTGGTGCAGCTGACAGGACACAAACTCACTCTCCAGAGCCTGGGACATGACAGGGGGACAGACAGTGGTACAGGTGGTAGAGGAGTCGTTTAGTAATCGGAAGGTTGCTAGTTCGATTTCTCCATTCCTCCTTACCAAGTGTGTAAGTGTCCCTGAGCAAGACACTGAACCCCTAATTACTCCTGATGTATAAATGCAATTTCCTTGTACGTCGCTTTGGATAAAAGCGTCTGCTAAATGACTAAATGTCTAAATGACCATGACCATAGAGTAGGTAACAGGGACAGACACGCACACAGAAATGACTAAAAGTTCATACATAGAACTGTACAAATGCACCAGGATGTTAACTGCATTTCATTTACATATCCTTGAATGGATCATCTTACAGCAAAATTATAGCATAATTCAAATAGAACTATAGGACGCCAAGAACTAAGCGGTCAGCAAGGAATTATACCAAATGCATCCAACAAATCGGTCATGAGAAGTCCCTCACCATCCTGTTGATTCTGACAAAGTCCTCAGGTTTCTTGGCCCAGGCAGGCAGGTCCACATCACACACCAATGCCCTGTCGTCCCTCACACCCATGCAGTAGCCATTACTGTTCATAAACATCTCCGGGAGGTAGTAGAACTCAGGTATCAGCTCCTGTGAAGACAAATCACACAGAAAGTCAACAGTCTGAAGCTAGCCTGCAGTCCAGTAGCGTTCTGATGCTTTGACACGACGGAGGTAGTTCTTACAGGGCTAGCGGGGCCCTTCACATACTGATGAATATTTATATCTGCACTCTACTGTCCTGGGAGCATTCCCTTCACACATGATACCCATCAGCAATATTACAGTATGGGCCTATAATATACACTGAATGAAATCACAGTCTTTTCCTTTTTCTATTAACTCTCACCTTAACATCAGAGGTATCTCTCTGACAGTTCCTCCAAGAGCGTGCAATGCCAGAGAAGGTGCGGTCAGCGTGGTCGAACTTCTTGTCATTGCCACTGAGGAAAAAGGTGGTGAAGGGCTCCTAAAGAAGAAACAGACAGACAGACAGGTGTGGTTTGGCGTCCCCTGCTGGTGGCTGTGATTATTGTCCGTTATGTCAGTGTGAAAGGGGTGGAGTGGGCTGTACTCACTATCCTGACAAGCCAGGAGAGGGTGCCGGCGGAGGTGGAGTACAGCATGTCGTAGTGGTGAGGGGGTGTTCCATCCTCGTCCCAGCTCTCAAAGCGCTCCACATAGAACGCCGCACGCTTTGGATTCAGCGCTCCGATTGGCTGAGATGGCCGGGCACAGAGGAAGTGTGACATGTCAGGAAGTGTGACGTGTCAGGACAGTGACAGCACATGATCACAGACAACATTTTGCACACCAACCTCTCATTCGCTCATTAGACACAATTATCCTCTTAACTACTGTTGGTTTTCCAATGCCCTTAAGGTACACACTGTGTGATCATCTTGGTCCCAAGTATGACGTCTGAGCCTTACCTTTGAGAGATCTCTGAAGTTCGCCGGGAGGGTGAGATCCAGTTCCTCCGACTCATAGTTTGTGAGCACCCAGGGGAACACGGGGTACTGGTTCAAGTCATTGTACGTCCTTCCTGAAAACACAAACAAAAACACAATCACAGTAGGGTTTATTATTTAGAATCATCCAGTAAATTCATTTAAAATGACTGATTTAAAGATGGCAATGACTATATGTCAGCACGTACTGCGTTTCATTCAGAATTTCTATTATTGTACTCTGTACTGCGGCATCCTCTTTAACGGCTCTCAGCTACACATAGCATGACGTCACTCCTCTTGGGAAAAGGCTTGTGTCGTATAAGGGGTTTGTGTGTGTGTGTGTGTGTGTGTGTGTGTGTGTGTGTGTGTGTGTGTGTGTGTATGTGTGTAATAGATGCCCTGTGGTAGCCCACCTGCGATGGTGTTGAGGAACATGAGGTACTCAAAGTTGGAGATTTCCCTCCTCTGCCATCGCTGCGTCATGTTGGAAGACTTGAAGAGCTGCCTTGGAGTAGCCAAGGAGATCCGCCTGAGGGGGGGCAAAGAGGTTAGAGCTTTTCTCATCAAAGTTCCCATTAGCAAAGAAGACTAGCACTCTTTAACCATGTCTGAACTCCTGTTAAACTAGGCACACAGCGTGTTAGCGTGTACCAATTCAGGAGCTCTACACTTTAGACTACACTTCTTTTACTCACGGCTGTACAACCCAGCCCATGTTAATGCATGCAAGGTAAACCAGTGGCATCTTACCTAGCCTGAGGCAGGCCATAGCTGGTGCCAACGCCCACGCGTGGTAAACTGTACACCACCTTCTTCACTGTGGCTTGATCGGGGAAGTTGAACATGACGGAAGCTGGGAAATACCAAATGAATACAAATCACACCATACGCCAGAGAAATTCGAAGTCTTTGTAAGGCTTAGGGAAATATATCAAAATTTGCTTTACAGTGTGGATCAACTGAGTGATCTTACTTCTGTTGGCCATGAAGACCTCCAAGCCGGTGTTCTGAAGCAAGTAACGCCTGGAGAATACGGCCCGGATCTCACTGAACATCCACTTCCCGTGTAAGCCCTCGGAGTAGCCCAGGACCTGACAAACACATCAAAGGTTTCAACTGACTTCTGAATTCTTAAAGGAGCAATAAGGAGTTTTGGTCAAACACTAGGAATCAACCTACTGAAAAGTATGCAAACTGCACTGATAAAAGGCTTGCTAGCATGCTAACTCATGTCTTTTAACAATATAGTTGTTATGCTATGAAAGTTTATTTTTTGCACAGAGCTGTAGGCCTACTGCACAGCCTAGTAGCCTAGCATAGGCTAGTTGGAAAGACAGGTTTTTATGTGTCCTTTACATGACAATATACCATCATAATGAATCTGAAGATGATACCAGTACTAGTTGCTTATAAAAACCTGCATCAAAAAGTGGCAAATTGTCTTTAAGCTTTGCAAATGAATGCGCTACGGAGGTGCAAACATGCTCGGTGTGATGCAGATTAAAGGCCTAGTTACTGACCAAGCTCAAAGAGAAAGATGTGGACACGAATCCCTTCCTAGCTTCTAAGAAAAGCGAGAGCTCTTCCCTCTTCATTGACGCTATGTGTTAGTGGGCCTGCATCTGAATGGCTCCAGGGCAGACAGCAGTAGTGGGCGGCATGACCAAATGTGTTCACCCCAATGCACTCATGAGCTGATCAGTTTGGCATTTGTGGGTTAGGACGTTTAGACACACATACACGGTAGGACTGAGAAGGATACAGTGAAACATGGCTGGATGTTCTTTGTGGAGGTATTTATGTTATTTGTCGTTGATTGATGACCTGACGGTAATTTACTATCATAATTCAAATGAGCCCAGGATTTAACTTTATTGCCCAAAGCCCGATGAGGAGGGACACTTCAACAGAAGCCAGACCCTGGGGAGCTCTGCATGAGGACCGATTGGAGGATGCAAATCACTCTTCTTCAGTCTGTCGCTCAAGAGATGCCTACGCTATTTTTCCGCTGCCAATTGCAGACATTTTCTTAAGGGAGTGTAGAGCTGCTAATCTTGGGAAAATAATGGGAAAAACCTACGGCAAAGTACTCCCTACGGCTCGGAAAAGCTATAAGGTAAAGCATTCCTCCATTTCATTTGTAGAGATATTTTGAGAAAAAGAGCTTTGGAAATCAAAAACCTTCATAGCACATTGTGATGCTTTGGAGGTTTACGTTTTGTAGTATTAATAATATTTCAACAGAATTGTGATTACGTACCAATAAACTTAAGTGTAGTTACCAACACACACACACACACACTTACTTTGGCATCGACATTTTTAAATGCGGGGTCATCCTCATCCACCTCAAAGTAGATCTCAGTGGTGGTGATGGAGAGGGTCCCCCGAGCCACGACCACCGGGGCCACCAGCTGGGCAGGTGTGCTCAGCACCACAGGGCCTGCAAGAGGAAGAGGAAGAGGGACAGTCAGTGGTCTTCATCTAAAACACACTGAGCTGGACTCAGCCTTAGTCTACAGTACTACAGTCTCATTGGAGTAAAATAGGGTATATCACTGTTTAACTGTTCACCCCACCAAATCAGAGTTTGTTTTTACCATTGATTAAAAAGCTGAGATTGAACACAGTTAGTTAAATGTTTGATTATCAACATTAAAAAAAAGAAATCAGACACTTCCTTTAATTTGGAGCACTGAATCAAACATGTTAACATGATATTTTATTTATATCCATGAATCATGGACCCCGGGGTTAGTGACTCCATTAGTGTTTTTTTAAAGACAACTTGCCTCTTGAAGTAAATATTCTTGGGCGAAAACTTGCTAAAAATGAAATAAACAGTATTGCTGTGAAAACCACGAGTGTGACTAAAACACATAAAATGCATGAACCCATATGACATATCACAGGATGTGAGAATCCAATACTCGTGTTTAAGAAGTAGTTTGTCACGCTAAAATGATTTATGCCAACCCAATACCGTTGTATAATTCACAAAAGCTTTGGAATGAAATGCTTCCTGATCATAACCATAAGCAACAGCTTTTCACGTGATATATGGAATAAATGGAGTTAAGTTTCGAGGGACATTTAGAGGCATTGTGGTGACCTGATGCCACTGAGAGCACGGGACCTGTACAGCTTGATCTAGGTAACAAGAGTACATTTTAAATGCTGTTTTTTCTTCATGGTGGCCATTATTCTAACGGGACAGCTGCCCAGCCCTGTGAGTTGCTGGGTTACCTGCGAGGTTGTCGATCTCTTTCTCCTGAAGCAGGCTCACAGCATCGTCGTCTCCCTCCAGCATGAGCTCACACTCTGGGTTCTGCGCCACCACTGACTGGCTGCGGAAAGCCTTCTTGGCTTTCACGTCCTCTTCCTCATCCGTACCTGAACCAGACACACACACTGAGCTCATCACATGCAAACTCCACGAAAAGCTACTTTCATTCAGGTCACTCAAATGGATTCCTATACAACACAGATACAGACAGAATGCGTACTCTCCTACAGGAGATTTCAACCACATATGTTGTACAACTTTCAACTGAATTTACACTAGCGAGGTTATTGAAATAACCAACCCAGACTTGTAAGAACAGAGAATGTTGTGATTGGGTTACTGTAACTTTAGTTTGGAGTGCTTTTTGAACTTGATGATAAGAATGATAGCTGTCAATCAGTGGTTCAATGTTAATGTGACAGAGAATGTTGTGATTGGGTTACTGTAACTTTAGTTTGGAGTGCTTTTTGAACTTGATGATAAGAATGATAGCTGTCAATCAGTGGTTCAATGTTAATGTGACAGAGAATGTTGTGATTGGGTTACTGTAACTTTAGTTTGGAGTGCTTTTTGAACTTGATAAGAATAATAGCTGTCAATCAGTGGTTCAATGATAATGTAAGACTGCAAGTGTCTATAGAGGACAGTGGACTTCACAGGACTGACCATATTCTGCCAATGTTTTGAGGGGGACATCAGGGTGGGTGGAGCCAAAGGCATTGCGCACAAATCTCCGCCTCCTACGCAGGTCATCCTCCCAGTAGTCCAGACGCCAGAAATCAACCAGTTGGCTATCAAGACAGATTCACAGTTTAATTAGATTATGGTTCACAAATTCATGCCAGCGAAATATTCTATGCTTACAAATTGTAGAACTCTTTTGTAGGATTTTTTGTACATTTTATTTTCACTATGGATCTCATTTCCAACCATACCAACCGTGTGCCATCAGATCTTATACAGCTGTGTTTTACTTGTACACATTTTATAGTTTTTTTTTTCCTTCTTCCACTCATCCCTGTTTCTCACCTCTGAGACATAGTGCCCCAGGCCCCGTGCTTGTTGGTGAGGATGTTGAGGATCTTCTGCTTGAGCTGGTTGGCAGTCACGTGGTCTCTGTGCTTAGCCGCGCTGATCAGGTGATCACACATCTTCTCCTCCTCCCTCCGGTCTGAGGCATACCCGGCACAGTTGGACTGCAGGACAGGGGACCAGGACACAGGCAGACAAGCCCAGAGAATGAGCCAGAGGCAAAAGAGCATGAAACGTTTGTGTGATTATGGGCTAGTGTAAGGGAACCGGTGGCCATTCGCTGCGGATATGGTAATATAACGGAGCTGCCCCTTACCTCAAACTCGGCGTGCTTGTGGACATCCTCAGCTCTCTGCCGGTTCAGGATGAACTCTGCCTCGTTGGCCACACGTACAATGTGGTCCTTCATGGCATGACACAGCAGCCTGACAAGAAATCACACACACACAATACACACACACACACACACAATACACACACACACACACACACACACACACACACACACACACACACACACACACACACACACACACACACACACACACACACACACACACACACACACACACACACACACACACACACACACACACACACACACACACACACACACACACACACACACACACAGACAGACCATGAGGAAAGACTGCCAACAATTGTTGAACGAGATGACTAAAACTTGAGAACGACGAACAAGACGACTACAACTTAGTTAGAAGAGAATTAGTGTTTAGTGAGAACGAGAGTTTGAGGCTGCCTGGTTACCTTCCTTCGTTGATGAGCTCAATGAAAGCCAGGCCAGCGTTCTTCTGGATGGAGTTCTGCCACTCCTGTAACAGACACATGGTCTCACATTACAGGCTGCTGTTAGCTGGGTTTATGCATCCAGATGTATAGTAATGCCAATTTACCAAGTGAAGCTAGAACCCTCTACTGACATACCCTACCTTTCTGAACATTTATTTACTTTCCAAATATTTAATCTCAAAACAGGTCCAAACTGGGATCACTAGCCATATGGACATACTTAAAACCATCCACCATGCACATGAAAACACATTTGTACTAAGATTGGGTATGCTTTTTTAACAGAATAATTACCAAATAAGAGTTTGGAAAGTAGAAAGAAACAGGAATTAAGTCTCGGGGTAAAAACACTAAATCAGGACATTTCAGTAAGCATTTCTGCCATGGTTGTTGACTCATTCGTGATCATGACTTATTTATCAAATTTGCCTCCTCCAGATCCTGTCTGTTACATTAGCCCTAATGGAGAACAAGCTCTCCTTGGGAAGGACACAGTGATGGCAGCTCCGGTTACCCTCTGCCTTCATGACAATCAATATTTGAGGTAAAGTTACATCCCTGGAGCCACTAATGGAGGACTGGCCTGGAGGAGCTGCAACACTATCCCTGGCTGATGGGATGGGGGGGATGAGAGGTAGAGGAGTGGAGAAAGGGACAAAAACAGCTCCACAAAGCGCAGGGCGTGCGGCTGAAAGAGAGAGACCTTCTTCGCAGCTTTCTGGCTTCTCAGTCTTTTCATAGCTTTTTTCAAAGCCATCTCAAAATGAGGACAGACAAAACAAGAGAGCGAAAGTGTGACCGAAGAAGCGAGAGAAAAGAGGCTCCAGATGTAAGGAGGACTGGACTGCCACTGGACCATCACAGGCCCGTCTTGGGGGAGGAGAAGTACCAGAATAACAGAGGGATATGGCAAAAAAAAAAAAAGGCTTTTGATATTTGAGTTTTCGTGTGAATTGTCTCTGGTGTGGACGGCTGAGATGGATGTAAAGAGGGGAGCTGATCTCCAGGGTGTCGAGGATGGAGCAAACAGGAGTGGAAACAGGTGATTATATATAACTGCATCTGCATGTGAGGCTGGATATAGACCACTGTCAATTCTTATGTTAATAACCCATAATGATTACACATTAAGTCATATGATGTCATTCAAATGGGAAGTTGTGTAAAAAGTGTGTGTGAAGATGATTCAGTTGTGTGTTGAAGTGTTGCTTTTCCGAGCTCACAAAAAAATAAAACCTTTTGATATTACTTCCAGAGAAATACTGGGCAGTGCAGTCTCTGCTACCACCATTCTTCTATTGGATTGGATGGGTGGAGTATGTGGCCATGACAGGCGTGTGTACTCAGTCAACAGCGGGAGGGGTTGCATTGCAAAGACAATAGAGTACATAAAATGCAGAAACAGATTGGCAGGCAAGAATAGACTACCGCGTCCTAGAAATTAGAGAAACAATTGTTCTTTTTTTTTCAAAAATGGAGAAGTAGACTTCTGGCCTGCAGGTGATTACAGATTTTCACTTCTAGCTGAGTTAGGGAAGTAAACTGTGGAGCAGTTGTCATCAGAGTCTTTGATCTGTAGCATCACAGCATCGCATGACTCTCTTCTCTTATTAGAACTTTCAGTATCTACTACTTCCTGTCTTTTTTGCATCAGACAAACTTCTCTGATCCATCTCTGAGCCTAATCTACCCATAATTGTATCTATGCATAATTAAAAAAAAAATGCTAAAGAGCTGAAGGGCGCCTGAGGCGGGGGTGGTGTGTGTGTGTGTGTGTGTGTGTGTGTGTGTGTGTGTGTGTGTGTGTGTGTGTGTGTGTTAACTTTCTTGACATCAGATAGAGTGATTAGAGAGTGATTACATTCCTTTTTTAGATACATTTCCTGATGTGGATGTGTACCAAATGGTCCTAGATATGTCAACATCGGCCTTGCAAGGTTCATGATGATTTTAAACAGTAGTAGAATTTTGTCAATATTAACACCAGCACTGATGTGTTCCGTCACAGCTCAGTCATATCATTTAGTTTACAGCTCACACACAGAGGTAGAGTGGATCACTGGGGGATGCTGTGTTCACACAGGTAGAGTGGATCACTGGGGGATGCGGTGTTCACACAGGTAGAGTGGATCACTGGGGGATGCGGTGTTCACACAAGCTTACCTGTGAGCAGAGCAGCATGACGAGCTCCACCACTGATGTACTGGACTTCATACAGACCAGACCTACACAGCATCAGAGAAGACAAAAAGTGAGCAATGGAGTGCAGTGATATTCTTGCCATCTCTCTCTCTCTCTCTCTCTCTCTCTCTCACGCAAACACACACACATGTGCACGCACACATCATGCACACACGCACGCAGATACGCACACACACACACACACACACACACACACACACACACTCACTATATGTAAGACAAGACACTGAAACACTGACTGATGCTACAGAAGCACAGAGGATCGACCAGTACAAGAGCATAGCCACTGCAGCCCTCTGACAGGTAAACAAGGAGGGAGAGAGAAAAAAAGAGAGAGAGAGAGAGAGAGAGAGAGAGATAAGGAGAAAGAGGGAGAGAGAGAGAAAGAAGAAGATGAAGAGAGAGATAAAGGGGGAATTAAGAAAGCACAGTCAGAGGCCTCCAGTGTCTGAGCCAAAAACAGACACATAGAAGCCGTGGGAGTGATTCTATATGTGGTGTACAGCAACACTGCAGCTTCAACTGGCTCACAGTACCCTCACCCCCCCTGTGCTGACATCAGCAACAACAAATACCCTCACACTACTACAGTCCCTGACATTTCCTGACATAAAACTGTCCCAGCATGCACTGCAGCTCTCCACCCCCCCCCCCCCCCCCCACCTCCCCTTCCACTCCCCCAAGGACAGCGATACGGTACCTGTGCGTGGTCCATGCGGGCATGAGGCAGCCAGTGGCAGACACACACACACACACACACACACACACACACACACACACACACACACGGCAGACAGTGACGTGGGTTGAGGGTCGAGGTGAAGACTCCACCACACAGACACCGGCGAGGAGGAGGAGGAGGCGGAAAAAAGGAAACAGAATACAGCACCTGTACCTTCTATGAGCAGCTCCTGCCCATGGCTGCCCAGGAGGGTGCGGGAGAGGAAAGGCGCAAAGTCCACGAAGATCTCGCGCAGCAGCGGCGCCACCTTCTCCAGCGCCCGCTCCAGCTTGGTGGTGATGCTGTGGACGGGCACAGATGGAGGAGGAGGAGGAGGAAGAGAAGAAGAAGAAGAAGAGAGGAGTAGAGGAGAGGGGGAGGAAAAGGTAAGGAAAAAAAAAGAAGAGAAAAGGAAAGAAGATTGTGTGGAAGAGACCAAAAGGGGAGAGAGAGACGTGAAGATGGAACAACAAAAAAGAGAAAAGAGATGGGGGGGACAGACAGGCATATGAGTACCGATGAGAGAAGAAGAAGAAGAAGAAGAAGAAGAAGAAGAAGAAGAAGAAGAAGAAGAAGAAGAAGAAGAAGAAGAAGAAGAAGAAGAAGAAGAAGAAGAAGAAGAAGAAGAAGAAGAAGAAGAAAAAAGGGTTAGCAGCGGCCAGCAGTGGTGGTCAGACTGTTCACAACAGAAACACAGTGAGGCTCGATCGCCCAGCAGTCTGAGAGGGCAGTCGTGTTATTGTGTGACGGGCAGAGAGTTAGAGTTAGGGAGCTGTTACAGGTGTTCTGGAGCACTATGGTTCAACTCGCTACCCCAAAGCAGCTCTGACTCTACAGGCAAAACAGGCCTTCTACCATGGCCATGGTCAACTCTCTCTCCCTCTCTCTAAGCAAATACATACCGTATGTACTGGTTTTCACCGTGTTGTTTTTGGTAAATCCCACATTTACACAAGCTTAGTGTGTGAGTTCAGCAGTAAAGTGCGAATGGCAGTGAGGTTGCCACGGTAGCAGCAGAAAGAAAAATGGATGGGAGTGGGAAGGGATTCACTCTGGCACAATCTCAGCCTCTTTTGTAGCTGTGTTATCATTCAGTAGTTAAGGTATGTTTAGAGAAAGAGAGAGAGAGAGAGAGAGAGAGAGAGAGAGAGAGAGAGAGAGAGAGAGAGAGAGAGAAAATTGCAGGAGATGCTACAATAAAGACAAATCTATGTGCTTGGTTATGGCCAGATAGTGTGCTCCTCTGTGCTGTGGGAGGGAGGAGTGAATCCCATCCCATCAATCCATTAGTGATGACAGGCTTATGGGCTCAGAGGGGTGCTCCCAGGGCAGCCACACCTAAAGCCTTCCACCATCAGTTTATAATGCACTATAACTAGTGTGTGTGTGTGTGTGTGTGTGTTGTGTGTGTGTGTGTGAGTACAGACACAACCGGCAGGAGGAGAGGAAAGGAGAGTGAGGATGGGAAATGAAGAAAGGAGATAGAGAGAGAGAGAGCAGAGGGAGAAAGAAAGAGATAGAAAGGCAGAGCGGAGAGAGGGAAAGATTAAGAGAAAAAGAGAGCAGAGACTGAGTAAAGTAGTAATAGACAGAGTAGACGAGGAGAGAGAGTGTGAGAGAGAGAGAGAGAGAGAGAGAGAGAGAGAGAGAGAGAGAAAGAGATGCACAATCTAGCTGGCAGGGTTGGGGGTTAGGAGAGGATGTGTGGGAGGGAGGGGAGGGCGAGGGGAGGGGGGCAACCAATGGAAACTTCCTTGCCTAAGGAACTGTCCTGCATCTCTGGGGGCTGCCTGGAATCCTGCCAGGGAGCTAAGGGATTTGAGTTCTGGTTGGGTCAGCCCGGTTCGGAGTGGACACTGTTCCACTTCACAAAAGGCACTGCAATACAAACGGGACAGGATAATAATTACATTACATTATGTCTTTCGCAAAGAGTAATGGAATCGATCAGAACTTGGTGTTAGTATGCATGATTGAATGTGCTCTAAATAAAGGTGGGAAAGCTGCTTCAGACAGACAGACAGACTTGTTTAAGGTTTGTCTGAGTCTTGACAACTGTACCACTACATAAACCTACAGCACTGCATGATTAAAACAGACCATACAGCATCATGCAATTATAATATGACCCAGATTTTGTACAGTTGGGGTCAGTATGTTGAGTATGGTTGAGATTACGGTCACAGAAATAGTATAGAAATAGTAAAGAAGAAGGAAGAGCAGAAGGATTTAGGATGATGGCACCAGAATGCAAGATGGAGGAAAACAGGGATAAAAACAGGGATGGAAGGAACAGAATGAACATAGGGAGAAAGAGAGAACAGAGGATAAAACAGGGGATGGAAAAGGAATGTTAAGTGGGAAAGAGGAGACTGTAAAGATCCCAGGATGAAAAGGAGGGCGAGGATGAGGAAGATGGGAAAGAAACTACATGGCACCACTGGGCCCCTACCTCATGTTCTCCACCGTATCCTCAGGCATGGGGGCCACGGTCTGGACGGCCGGGAGGTTTTTACTGGTGGCCCCGTTCACAAAGCTGGAGGAAGAGGAGGAGGAAGAGGCAGAGTCTGTGGCACCTGCAGGAGTAGAGGAATAGAGAAGGTCATAAGAAATGAAGGGCAAATGTCAAGCGGCAATTATGGCAATTTCTACTACTACTACTACTACTACTACTACTACTACTACTACAACTACAACTACAACTACTAGTATTTTATACAGCGACTGCTTTATTCACTATTGTGTCCTTTCTCTACAATAACTATAAAATTGATGGTGATGAACACTAGAACCAAGTATCAGTGAGGTATGGAGAGCTCTGCTGTGATTGCAGTATTCACAGCATTCCAGTCTGGATTCTATTATTCACTGTGTCTGTGAAGTGAGCACACTTCCTGTCAAATAGAATCTGCTGTGTCATGAGCAGCACCCAGGAAGGCATGACGCTTCAGCTAAAGGGAGCCTCCTAGAGGTCATTTGTGTGTCTCTCTCTCTCTCTCTCTCTCTCTCTCTCTCTCTCTCTCTCTCTCTCTCTCTCTCTCTCTCTCTCTCTCTCCCTCCCTCCCTCCCTCTCTCTCCCTCCCTCTCCCTCCCTCCCTCCCTCTCCCTCTCCCTCCCTCCCTCCCTCCCTCCCAAACATCCTCTTCTAACCCCCAACCCTGCCAGCTAGATTATGCATCTCTCTCTCTCTCTCTCTCTCTCTCTCTCTCTCATTTCCCCCCCCCTATAAAGAAACAGTAACCACTGAATAGGGCTGCAAATCGTTGGCTATTATACCTCTCCCAAGGAAGTTGTGTTTTCGGTGCAGTTTGTTTGTTAGGTAGTCTGTTTGTAAGAAGGATTACGCAAAAACTACCGGCTCGATTTCCATGAAACTTCGGTGCAAGGTGTAGCATGGGCCAAGGAATAACCCATTGCATTTTGGAGTAGATCAAACTCACGGGGCGGCTCCACATATTTAGTTTTACTTTCATTAATGATGCGGCATTTGGCCATGGTGGAGCACTGCGCTCTCTGAGTGCCCTCCTAGTTTGTTTTTTTGTTGTCACAAATTGTTGTTGGAAGGCAACAGCGAGATATTGTTGTGTTTTTGCTACTGACTGGACTCTCCTTGCTCCACCTGGGATAGGGCTGAGTGATGGGCACCTAAATGAGACGTCATGTTAGAAGTGCTTCCACTCGAGTAGCCAACAGCAGCAAAGCAATGTTTGCAGACTCTTCTTTGTTTGTTAACTTTGTTTGTGTTCTTGTCCTCGTCATTGTATTCAACACTGAACCCTAAATGCTGCCATACAGCGGACATATTTGTTTCTCTCTGTCTTGCTAGCGTTCGAATAAATAATAAATACATAATGATAAATAAATAATACCAGGATAAGAATCAAAGTCAACAAAACAAATGCAAAAACTCACCAACGCACCAAAAACATCACAGTGAAAAAGAAAAAGAAAGTGAGAGAACATGTGTGTGTGTGGTGTGTGGTGTTCCACCCAGCTCACCTGTCGTGTTGATCATGCTTTTAGGCGTAGCTGTGGCAGCGGCGAAGATGTTGGGCGTACTGCCAGGAGTGGTGGCACCGCTGGTGGTGGGCGTGCCCACCGTGTTCACTGCCAGGCTACCGGGAGGAGGCTTCTTCACCGGCACCATCACACTCCTGCAGGCACGGCATGCATAGGAAGATGGGAAAATGAGATTGTCATACAAAAAGTCAAGGCCCACTGGGACTATCATCAAGGCCACTGCACTGCGTGAGACCTTCCATCCAGTTTAAGGTGATCGAGTGTTATGATCTCCTCCATAGGAGGTCATGTTTTCAGTGCGGTTTGTCTCTCTGTTAGCAGCATTACGAAAAAAACGACGTGATTTTCACGAAAATGTGGAGGGGTGTAGCCAAGGAAGAACCTCTTACATTTTGGAGCAAATCCGAATCACGGGGGCAGATCCACAGATTTTGTTTCACTTTCGTTAACATTGCGAGATTGGCAGAGGACTGTGCTCTCTGAGTGCCGTTCTAGTTCAGGTAATGTTTATGATGCACAATAAACTAAACTACTCATCGTTTTTTGTAATTATGAAAAACATGAAAGGATAGACTAGACAACAAAATGTACAATTTCAAAAAAAAATGGTGGTATGGTACAAATGTTTTGTTTTCTGTATTACTTCCAGTCAATATTGTCCAACTCATTAGATGTTTCCAAAGGACTGTGTGCAACTGATAGTGAAGAAAAATGTCTTTCAAAATTCTTTTGGACCTGCCTCACCCACCCAAAACTCTTTGTGATCCACCAGCCAAGGCATGTAACCCAAAGAGGCAGTCTAGACTTTAAGACATGGAGTGACCCACTCACCTGTCGAAGGAGTGGAACTGCATGGGGAGCATGGCGACCTCCCTCTTCAGGGCCGGGTCGGGGTGGTAGGCCTGGGGCTCAGGTCCGGCCTCTGCCCCCTCCACGGGCGCCGCCACCAGGCTCTTGAGGATCTCCCTGACGTTGATGCCCTTGCTGGACTGGCTGATGCTGGAGATGGACGAGGCTGTCTTGATCACCTCCACGCCCATGGAGGAGGGCGGCGACTCCATCAGGCTCTCGCGGGACTTGTGCACCTCCGAGGAGAGTGTGCCCAGCAGCTCGCTCATGGCGTCCGGGCCGCCGCCTGTGATGCCGCCGCCGCCCATGCCACCACCCATGCCGCCGCCGCCGGCCTCTCCGCCCAGGTCTGTGCCATTGAGGGCTCCGGAGACATGGTCATCCCCGATGCCGGAGTCAGTGTGGGGGAGAGAGGCCTCCATGGGGAGCTCGTCCAGAGGGGTGTGGCGGTCCCTCAGACTAACGTCTGTGGAGCAGGAGAGGGTTCAGTTACACAGAGACATGAACACATGTACACACACATACTGTACACACACACATATAACACCCAGATACACACATCGATGTTCTTGCCCAGAAACACTTCACACAAGTACACATACTGCAAATACACCAACATTCAAAAATCACATTCTCTTCTATGTATTATATGTCATCTTGCTGTTCCCTTCAAAACCATTTCTACACAAGGGGCTGTTTTCCCCTGCTGGGTTGGCTGTTTTCTCAACTCGAGTGATCTGTACCCAGCACAGAGAACTGACCCAGCCCAGACTACCCTGCATTCTAGAGCCTTCTAGCTCTTTCTCCATTCACCTTTTCTCATTATTCCTATTCCTCTTTGCAGTATTCATTTACAGCCTGGGAGCCAGACCACCAAAGCTATGGGTTCATATGTGTGACCAAATCCAAAGGTAATTTGTATAAAATGCTTCTACATCTCTTCTTCTTGGTCCCTCTTTCTCCCCCTCTCTCTATGCAGTATCTACATTGTGAATCCTCATTCTCTCTGCATGCCTTGTTTTCTCTCTCTCTCTCTTTTTTTTCACCCTCTATCCTGCAGCGGTGGCAAGACGAGCTGCGGTGCTGCATCATGATGAAGGCTTATTAGGGTTAGCACTGCGCTAACCCACACAGCAAGCCTGTGCCTGACTGCTAACAGGGAAACACTTTTCCCAGTGCACTGGCCCACTGGGATTAGCTCATTGCAAAAGGACGGAGAGAGAGAGTAAATCCACTTTAGGACTGTGAAGGGGACGTGTGTGTGTGTGTGTGTGTGTGTGTGTGTGTGTGTGTGTGAGATGAAACAACCTCCAGAGTCAAGGGCATTGCAGTGGCTATGGCAACCGCACACGTATGCGTTAAAAACAGTGGAGTGATAATATCCGAGTGATAACGATGTCTCGGTGATAACGATCTAGTGACTTATTTTTAACAACAATCTAACTAGTTTTCCCTTGTTCCACGTGAGGACAGACACGCTGCAGTGTTCTTTTTCAGGACGAGCGAAACAGCTGGAGACTCACCTGTGCTGGTGGGCGAATTGATCTCTTGGCGGATGCTCCTCCCTGATAAACTGCTGGACCTGCCGATCTCCCGCTGAGGCTCCAGGATGTCCCGGTACTTGGATACCATCAGCACCGAGATGAAGTAGACGACAGCCAAGGCCAGGAACTGTGCTTGTTTACTGTCATCCTGGACACACACACACACACACACACACACACACACACACATATATATATACAAACAGCAGGCAGAAGTCAGAGCAAAGCTAGTGTTACAAATCTTATCTTGACTTTCAGGTGATTCAGGTGAATTATGGCAACCACACAAATACAGTCTTACACTCTCTTACACACACACACACACACACACACACACACACACACACAAGAATATAAAGGCACACACACACACACACACAAAACACACACACACACACACACACACACACACACAAACGTGCTGCTAAATGACTAAATGTAAATGTAATGTAAAATGTAAATGTAAATGTGAGTAACAGCCACCCACCACGTCTCGGAAGACGACGGCTCGCAAGCGGTTGATGTCCACATCCTGCAGCAGGCGGTCGGGATCCTTAATGGGAGAGAGGTTAAGGGGCAGATTCGGTATGGTACTCTGAGGCAAAGAGACATGGCACAGATCCTCCCATCAGCACAACTATTCCCACCATTAGGACCCATCGCAGTATAAATATTGCTGCTTAGCTTGCTCCTTAGCTTATGATCTGATAGGACCCAATTCCGAGAAGAAATTAATACTACGAAAAAATGGAAGCTTTCTGTGAAGGGAAGGCTGGGTGAGATATGAATGTCTGTGGTGTGTCTAATGTGATTTCTGGTTGGGGTGTAAATGTGTCCATGAGTGTCGTGGTGGGTATGCGTCTGTCTGTCTGTCTGTCTGTCTGTCTGTCTGTCTGTCTGACCTTGCTGGCTGAGGCTGCGCTCTGCAGGTTCTCCTGGGTCTTGCTGATGGGCAGTGAGGACATGCTGCCTCGATCCCTCTGTCTCTGTCTGCAGTCGAGGCAGTTTCTCACGGCTACACAACACACTGGCAACACAGGGAGGGGATTGATTAGAGTGTAGTAGTAGCATTTGGTAACAGACACTTGAGGTTTAACATCTTAACAACCTTAACTATTTAATACATAGAAGCGCTGACATCTACATACAACCTGAAGGTACACAGATAGACTGCTATATAGTTCATTCATTCACCTTTTAAAAGCACCACACAGACATGTTCACACGCACACACATACAGACGCACACGCACACGCACACGCACACGCACACGCACACGCACACAGATATCTAGCACATACCCAGCCTGAGGCACTGTCTCATCAGGCCGCCTGAGGACATATTCTTCTCGGCCTCAATCTCGCTGAAGTTGAGAGAGCTGGCGAACACCAGCACATCCACCATGGCCATCAGACGGGTGAGGAAGGTGACGGCCGTCTCTGACGACATGCCCTGCGTGGCCTCCACGTTCTCCAGCTCCGTCTGCCCCAACACACAACCATAGAAAAACATTAACAAGCCTCTCTTACACACACACACACACACACACACACACACACACACACACACACACACACACACACACACACACACACACACACACAGTGCAATATTTTACCCACAGCAGAGGTGCCAAAACATAACTGTTTCAAGTCAAACTGGTGCTCAACTGAATACATGAGTGATGAAAACTACATCCCACGGTTTCTCACTCAACAGTCTCCGTGTCGGACGCAAGTGTGTGCCCTCACACGACGCATGCATACGTGGGCACAGCACCATGCAGGGCTGGGCGTGATGGACAAGAGCCCCCTTCAGGTCAGTACAGGCGTGACGGTGCAATCAGTGTAAATCTGACCATCCAGGGGTGTCAGTGGATTAAAATTAGACTCCCACACAAGTCTGTGACCATGGAGGGGGGCAAGGTGGTAAGGAAGGGGGTTGGGTGATTGAGTGAACCAGTGGGTGCGACGGTGAACAAAACACACACAACAGTGTGAACAGTGAACTATGATTGGTCAGCCGTGCATACCCCACCCCACGAACACCACCAAGGCAGCTAGCTACCCACCTCTGCCCTTGGACCTGTGCCCGCTGGCACTGGGGTAACCTCGCCAGCCATAGCCTCTTTTGAGGGGCCTGACTCCTTCTGCCATGTCAATAAAGGGTAAAGTAAGCATGAGAGAGAGAAACAGAGAGAGAGAGAGAGAGAGAGAGAGAGAGAGCACTGGCCTCACCTCAGGAAGAAGCCCACTAACATAAAAGTGCTACACTGTCTTCTCCATGTATTCCTGTGTCTGTCTTGTCGCATTGAGGCCAGTGCCAGACTATAAAATCCTCAAGGTCTGGATAAATCCTTATTGGTACTGTAGACACCATGCATGCAAGACCGAGCACAGGATGATATTTTTCCGACAGGTAATCAGTTTGGGTTTTGTTCCTGGCTTGTATCTGTATCGATCTTCTTGTCATGATATACGAGGGTTTCATTTCATTAGCATTTCCATTTCCCGGTTAATAGAGATGGTGAGGCCTAGATAAACATCCACCATCATGTACTGTTTTTTTTTTTTATAAATGTTGTTTGAGGTCTGCTGTGCAAGTAACATGTCACACTAGAACCATACAACACGACATTGCTGCAATTACAAGGCGGCAGGATAAAAGTTAGTTAGTATTCGTGAACTCAGAATGGAAAATGTTAGTGACGAGTGGAATCAGAATATTCAGAAAAGACATTATAAAAAAGGTAAAGAAATGGGAACTTACAGTGTTCGCACTAACCTTTGAACTCTGCACATGTATAAGACAAATACAGACAAAAAAAAAAGAACGAGAGAAAGACGAGAAAAAGGACGAGAGAAGACAGCAAACAGAAGAATACACACAAGAAAAAGAACAAAAAGAAAATGGTATTAAAAATCAAATAAGTAGATAGGTACATGTTAGCACTGTCTCCTCTAAGCCATAAAAGGTTTAGTTGGGAGTAAACTGAGGTTCAACTGAAGAGTTAGAGAAGATGCCAAGAAACATAACCCAGTCGTGGATATGCAATGTCACTGCGGGTGCTAGACTTCATGCCCAGTTCTCTACTACATATGAACATTATGTGGAATGTTTAATGATTCAATCATACTTCTTTAAAAACTTGAAGCTAATTTGGGAAGTCCACTGCACCCAGTGACATTCATTGACACGGCCTTGAAAACGTTGGTTAAACCAGGTCAGTTACTTAAGGGCGAGAAAACAATGGTATGGCAACAGATCAGTTAAAAGAGAGTCAAAGGAAACTCTGCAGAAGACCCTTCTCCGTGTTCATCTCACGATAAGTCATATATTCTGTTCTTGAAATTCTTAATTTTTTCCATTTTACTATATAAAGTAGTTTTACTTTATATAGAAATAGTACAGAAATAGGGGCTAAAATAAATTCATTTTATAATCCACATATGGGAAGGGAAACAAACATGGACAAAACCACAGCTGCTCCTGTGATAAGGGGTTCCTATATACTCAAGACTAATAAGACTAATAGCTCATTGCTTTTCCCCCACCACCTTGGCTCAAATAGCCCTTCCAGCCAGCAGAGAGCAGTGGCGAGCCACTTACAGAAGGTGACGTGGCCGCGGAGAGCAGAGGCAGGATGCCCCCGCAGGCGATGATGATGTTATCCACCATCTGAGAGATTAGGTGGATAGTGTTGTGCACAAAAATGATGTTCTCGTTGCTGTTGACGAAGTCCATGACCGATTTAGTCGAATGGCTGCAAAGCAGACACAAGGAAAACAGTTAGCAAGTGCAGAACTAACAGACAAATTCTAGGCTCATTGTTGTTAATGCACACAGATTAGTTTGCTGTTTTAACTGAGTGTCTGATTTGCTTCTGGTGCAGCTGTGGCCTAAAGGTTAGAGAAACAGGTTTACGTCGGTTTGAGCCCCTGGACCGGAAGCAAATATGTGGTTTGGGGGAGTGAACCAAGTACTTCAACATCCATGGCGGAGGTGCCCGTGTGCGTGCTGTGTGTAAGTGTGAAAAATCAAGAGAACTTTAATAACAAAATGTTAAATCTGATTATTGGAATGAAATGCCTCCAAGCTATATCAACTGAGACTCAGCTTTGCAACGATGCCAACTGCAGCAGTGCTGTGTCTCACAGCTCGTCGATGAGCCTTCGATTTTCACTTCCTGTTTCATTTGAATTTTACCAGCAAAGCAATGAAGCCTTTCAAGCCGTTTCTTAGTTTTAAAAAGGCAATAGCAGAGGTTATGGTGAGGATAAGAATTTGGCTAAGTGCTGATTTGAAAAGCCTCATTATTAAAATCGGCTTGAGCACATCACATAATGGATCGTCAGACATATTGGCATATTGAACAATGGCTGGACTAATAGCAAGTATCTTTGAATAAACTTCATCTTTAATGACTGTCCATTAGCAGCATTTGACACTTAAGACTGAAACATCGGCACTTGATTGTAAGATCTAACCCAATGGCCTAATCGATTCTAAGGGCTGGACCTCGATTGAAACAGCGCCACCTATTGGCCGCTCACCTCCTCCAGGCGTGCACGTCCGTCTCCAGGGCAAAGAGCAGGTCGGTGAGCAGCCTCTGGTGCATGGGCGACCACTTGAACTCTGGGATGCGGAACATGGTGGTGCGTGGGCCGGGGCTGAACTGGCGCCGCTGCTCCTCCGTCATGGGCATCCCTCGGAAACCCAAGTCCACCCGCAGGTCCCTCTCGATCTGGCTGGCAGAACGCCCGTGCATGGCCTACACAGAGGGGGCAGGAGAGATCCAGGGTTAGACTGCATCATAATGCATGATCATTTATGCCAAACTGACATTCTATGATACAGTAGACTAACTGTGTTGTTCATTACTCAACTTCAGTTCACTATTCGATGCCACATCTACACGTAAACAACAAAACTAAGAAAGCACTCAAAGATGCAACATTAACATCTACTGTATTTACGTAGATAAGATACAGCATTTGTCACACAGCACTCTTGAGGTCTTTGTGTTTTCGGTAGAACCAGGTTAAGTGGACGTCTGTGGTGTCTCACCTGTGTGGTGGCAGTGGTCTGGATCTTCTTCATCTCTTTGTCCTTGCCGTCGTCGGACCTCTCCGTGTCCGAGGTGGTGCTGGTGGCATCTCCAGCCGCCTTTGCTGCAACAGCGTCCCCCTCCAGACCTGCCGGGCTGCCCTCCGCCCCCTCGCCGCACTCCAGGGCCCGCGCTGAGGCCTGGGCCTCTGCCTCCGCTAGGGTGCTGATGTCCACCAGGGCGCTCTGGAGCTTGAACTGTCCGTCTTCGGGCAGCCCCCCTGCCGCTACCACTCCCCCGGGCGTCGTTGCCTGGCCCAGGTCCGAGCCGCAGGTGGTCATGTGTGCCAGCAGGCTGAGGTCGTCGCTGGCGCTGGAGGCCTGGAGAACAGTGGGCGGCTGCTCGGTGCCCACGGGCATCACCAGGGGCTCGGCAGTGGGACCGGGCGACGCCAGCGAGGGAAGCAACTTCTCGTCGCCCTTGGGGAAGAGGAAGCCGTTGTTGCTGGGCACGCTGGGCATGTCCTTCTCGTCGGCCAGCGTGATGAGTGGCCCCAGGTTGGCGCCGTCGTCGTCGATGTTGTTGCTGCTGCTGCTGTTGCTGCCCGCGTGGAGCTCGTGCTCCTTGGGCGCCAGGCTGCCGTTCAGCTTGTGGATGCTGGCGCAGTAGGTGGAGTCCAGCAGGGAGTCCACCTCCACCAGGGGCCCGTTCTCCAAGCCACTGACCCCCACCACACTGCCACCACCCATGCCCCCGCTGACCCCCAGCACCTCCGGGGAGAGGTCCAGGTCGTCCAGCTTCACCTCCGTGGCCTCCACCTTCTCTGCCTTGATGTCCACCAGCAGGTCGTGCACCTCCACCCGCACCCCAGGTGGGCCCGCTCCGGCCACCACCACCCCCACCCCAACCACTGCTGCCGCCTCCCCTCCCGCGGGGACCTCGGGCCCCTTGCCCTCGGCCAGCAGGTTGCGGGACTCGGCGCTCTCGCTGTAGTCGGCTTCGCTCTCAGGCGTCTGCGTCTGCGACGTGTCGTCCAGCTCGCGGATCTCCATGGTGCCGTTGACGACGGTGGCGGCGGGCTGCGCCGACAGGCCCGAGATGGTGCTCACCGAGCCCTTCTTGCCCTTTTTGATGTTCTCCTCCTCCTGACGCTGGTACTCCTCATACATCTTAGCCAGGTACTCCTTATGGGCCTCATAGGTCACCTAACACAGAGAGCGAAGCAGGGGAAATAAACCTTAAGCAACCAAGACAAAGACGGCAATAAAATAGACCATTCTGCATTTGGCAAATGTCCTTTAAAATGGTCAAATGAGGTGAAGTGATTCACCATAGTCAAATGATGCCATGCAGAGAGATCCCACAGTGTCTCAGTGAGGTGTCTAGTGGCACACTAATTGGCTGGCTGTGCATAGAAAGGTTGTGATCCTCACTTTCATCCCTTCAGTGAGTCTTGGCTTAATAAGGTGTCTTATCATTCGCAAGGTTAGCGAATAGCATGTCCTGCAGAAAGCAGGGGTCTGCTGACACCGCTAGCTGCTATGCTATCTGGTGATAAAGTGTGACCACTTGCTCCAGACATATCAGACACAACAGCTGTGTAAAGGGGTTTTAAAGGGTAATGCTGGACTTACCATTGGACTGAGCCACAGGGTTAAAGTATAAAAACACACAAGATATGAAGACGGAAATGATGAGAAGGAAGCGCTGGCTTACCTTGGAGTGAGCGATGGAGAGGGTGTCCACCCACACGCGCCAGCCGCCCCACTCGTACTTGATGGCGTGGTAGAGCAGGATGCGGAAGATGTTGTAGACCATCTCCGCGACCTTCTGCTCCTCTGGGTTCTTGGGGTTGATGTAGCCCAGCGAGAACATCCAGTCCTGCCACACGGAACACTGCAGCAGACACCTGGAGAATACAAATCAAATCAATAATAAAAAAGGACTCACCTTTAGAACAAGCAGGAAAGTTCTCCACATAAGGTTACACACATGCCCAGTGTGGAAAGACCACATGGACAGTACTTCTGTGGAAGATGGGTATGTTAATATCCATTTGGATATGCTTTGCCATGCTTCCTCCACTGTGATAGTGTCAGCAGTAGCAGCAGTGTGCAGCCAGCCAGCCAGCCAACCAACCGGCGAGCCCTTTTGTGCCCGTCTCTGCCAACGTACAATGTGCCCGCCGACGAGGCTTGGCACTTCAGACCTGCCCGACAAAGAGAGGTGAGTGGCGCTGAATGGCAGCGAGGTGCTGTGAAGCCGCTTCAGGCCAGAATGTGGTGGCTGTTTGATAGCACGGTGCTAATGAGCCAACATGAGCTACACGGAGTCAGCCCAGCGCTTTTCATTCCTTTAAAAAAATACAACAGGGAGCATCACAGGGGAGGGGTGGGGTGGGTGAGGGTTTCACTATCAGCTCACAACCAGGGAGAAATTGCTTGCTTTTCTCCTGCCATGCTAACAGTTTCATACTCTCTTGATGCATTATTTAACAACATGTGGAATTGTGTTAGTGGGAGAGGTGGAGTCGCAGTCTATGTGTGTATGTGTGTGTGTGTGTGTGTGTGTGTCAGGAGAAGGACTCAGGCACTCACCGCCTGTTCTCTCTGCTGTTGCTGAACAGCTTGATCATGTCGGACAGGAAGAGGCGCCGAACTTCCATCAGGTCTGAACTAGGGGAGGAGTTCTTCAGCAGTGTGGCCACCACCTTCAGAATCACTACACACACACAGACAGACACACACACACACACACACACACACACACACACACACAGACACACACAGACACACACAGACACACACAGACACACACAGGCACACACAGGCACACACAGACACACACACAGACGCACACTCCATTATAGTCACGTCAGTCTAGATGTGTTGCACTTCACCACATAAACAAAGCATGCCGGGCACTTAGGTAATGCCATATAATAGACACTAGATAGGTGGTTTCTATAAGAGTTTGTGAAGGTCTGAAGGTGCTTTGGTTGCTGAGAGATGGGTCTTACTGGGGTTTTGTATCTTGACGCTTGAATCAGGCTCCGGGTGTGGCTTGTGGACCACCTGAGTGCAGACCTGCTCTGTAAGAATCTGCAGTGCAAAACATTTCAGTCATTTATACACCTGGGCATCTGAAGGACATTTTAGCCATTAGCTGGGTTTCCATCCAACTCATCTTTTATGCGCATTCATCTAGAGAATTCGGCTAAACAAAATGGGAATCAGTGCACATTTCCATCAGCTGTGGGGAGGAGTTGTGAACAGCTGTGGGATCAAAATGTAGAGTTGTCAGGGGTTGGCCAAGGTTGTCATCTTTGATGGAAACACCTGATAAAACCGCAACAATTATATTCGCATTACAAGACGTTATGCAAATTCCAAGTGTTTCGGATCTGTATTTCTTATTTGCATGGTCAAAACGCAGATTTGAATGGAAACCCAGCAATTGACGCATTTTTATCATCTCTTAAAAGCGTGAAGCACGAAAAGGCTCAGTCTGTGGGCCTCCCTTCTCACTGTGAATAGCTTGTAATGCAAACGAGTAATGGCCAGGGTCGGGCCCTGGCGTGTTGCTGGGGACTGACCTCGTAAAGGGCGTTGTAGGTGGTGACTGTGTTGGCGTGTCGCTGGGGACTGACCTCGTAAAGGGTGTTGTAGGTGGTGACAGTGACGGTGTTGGTGTGCATCATCAGCCTCTCGCCCAGCAGAGTGAAGAGGCTGTGCGTGTGCATGATCTCCACCTTCCTCCTGAGGAAGAGATAAGAGACAAGAAGGATAAGACCTACACATACTGGCAGATAGTCACAGAGGGAGACAGGCAAGCTGGTAGACAGACAGTGAGACACACAAACAAACAAACAAACAAACAAACACACACACACACACACACACACACACACACACACACACACACACAGCATGAGGGTTCTATGTGAGTCTGTGATCTCCACGTATTGGATGAGAGACTAGCATATTGTCAGAGAGAGACAGACTGACAGATGGAAAGACAGACAGACAGACAGACAGACAGACAGACAGACCGACAGACATCATGAAGAGGTGCACAATCTCCACTGTTCTTCAACAACCGAAACAAGACAAAGACTAGACACAAATACACATGCTGAAAAACAGTCAGAGACAGACAGACAGACAGAGAGAGCAAGAAATATAGACAGAGACAGCCAGATCTAAAACAGACAGACAGATGAAGAAAGTCAGATAAGAAAGACAGAGGTAAATAGACAGACAGGCAGACATACAAACAGAGAGACAGACAGAGGTACAAAAATAGACAGACAGGCAGAGATCCAAACAGAGAGACGGAGACAGACAAACAGATGAAAGTGAGACAGCACCAACGCTTGCAGGCTAATAGCTGTTCACTCTGTGTTTGTCAGTGGCGGGGATCGCCTGCGCTCCATTACAGCTACGGGTGGCTTTAACCCAGTAAGACTGAGCGCAATGAATAGATACATGAAGTGGCGCCGGCTTGACACGATCTCAGCTGACACGTTGATCCTCAAGGGTGACCTTGCACACGCATTACGCTTAACAGCAAGGAGCATTCTCCCACATTCATCTCTCTCCAACGCACGCACGCGCACACACACACACAACAAAAGGATTTCACAGAAGGCCTGTCACCCACCCCATCATAGCCCAGCAGTGACAAGGCAATCGCAGCAGCCCCGTCAGAGCGGACAGGGCCCATGGGGGAGGAAAAAAACAAAACAAAGAAATGACATAAAACGCTACGGTGACAAAGTGGCCAGCAGCTCAATGGCACGATGGTTGTTGGATAAAGACACCAAGGCCAGAGATCTGTAAACGAAGGCCTTTGAAGGACAAACTGGTTTAACAGTGGACCAGGCAGCACTTCCTTTAAAGGGAATCTGTGAATGGTCGGTGTACGCTATTCGTACAAATCTATGCACTGACATACGAGCGACTGTGAGACGGATGGGTGGTCTCATCTGAATTTGAACAGATACTTGTATTCATTACAAGGCATTACATCACATAACACTTGGCCTATCAGGCCGACTGTGTGTACCCATGGTTTTGCCAACTATATTCTCCATAATACAAAGACTTCAAGCCAGACTCAAGGCAGCTGTCTCTGACACGATAACTCTAATCTGACCCCGACTATTCAACCCCGCAGGACCCAACATGCAAATTTCACATGGCTCTTCAGTGGAAGAGAAACCTCTTACATTCAGTTGGGTCAGTTACATCATCTTCACGAGTCTTTTCATATTTTTTGGGGGGTGGGACTATTTTCAGTTCTTTCTACTAACATCCTTCTACTGCAGTTCATAAGTGTGGTATGCTCAATTTATTATTTTGGTATGACCACTAATAATGATGAGATGTTTAGTGCAGAACCCAGGAATCCGCATAACTATAACTGAATGCACGCAACACAAGCAGGGTGTGATGGTGTCTCAAAACGGACAAACTTACGTGGTCAGTACGCAACAACAAGCATGTTTCTGATGCCTTAGCTCTGTACTTGTACAATGCTACATGCTGATATATTAACACAGAACAGTACAAATGTAAACAGAGCACACATACCCCATTCAACATAATTGTTCCTCAGTCAATTAAATTATTTCATCTTATTCTTTGCATGAGGTTATATAATTATATGATCTAGAAGGCATGAGGCAAGAGTTAGGCAAGTTAAGGTCCAAACAGAGTAGTTCTAGATGTCAGGTACTTACTTGTGGCCAAGGTGCTTGAGGAAGTAGCCGAGCACTTTAAGTGCTTGCACTCGAATACTCTCACTCTTGGATGCCAGCAGTTTGTAGACAACCCTAGAGGGGACAAAGTTGTTTGCTTGAGCCACTTGTCAAAGATAGGTCTAGGTAAGCACTTCATCAAAGTCTGGACACAACACAAACATTAAACACACACAAAATCCCTTACCCACACAGAAAAATGTCCTAAGAATCTTCTTAAGAATCTATTTCATCATTTCATTTAAACTTCCACTTCAGGGGGATAAAGGGAAGTGAAGAGAAAGGGAAAAAAAGAGAGTCTAATAGAATTGAGGTGACAGCAACTGGATGTGACACTAAAATACCCCGCAGTGCGCTCTGGGCCATGAAAAGTGTGATTGATGCAGGCATGACAGGGCTAAGCTGAAGCCTGCTTATGTAACCCAGGCAGGGAGGCGAAAGATTGCCGAGGCGCAGTTTGTCCCCCGGGGCTCACCGTATTCCGTTTCTCTGGTCGAAGGCGGGGATCATGGAGGCAGGATGCTCCGACATCAGGGCCACAAGGAGCTGCAAGACGTCATGGATGTTCTCATCCTGCAGCAGAAGATAAGATCAGAGAGGGATCCACGAGGAGTGAAAAGACAGATAGATAGAGAGAGAGAGAGAGGGAGAGAGGGAGAGAGAGAGAGAGAGAGAGAGAGAAAGAGAGAGAGGAGGAAAGAGAAAGGAAAGAACGACTGATGAAGTGAGAAGGAATACGAGTGAGGAGAAACGTGTAAATCAATACCATTTGTACTCCAACAGAAGCAGATTTAAGGAGTTCTAAATCTCAGGGGGGGGGGGGGGCATTGATACAGGCAGTGACACAGAAAGTGCTGCAAATTAAAAACAAATTGCCACTTGGTTTATTTTGTTTTTGGTTTCAGGGGGGTCATACGTACCTCATGCATTGTCAACAAGTAATTTAAAATGCTCTGTAATTCATCCTCCTTCACGCCTCGGTCCTTTAAAACACACACACACACACACATACAGAAAGAGAAGGAAGGTTTTTTGTGATTTACAAGCAAATGTAAAAATAAAGTAGCTTTTAAAGTAGCTTTATCCATTCCATCACTGGATTATCCAGTTCCAGCTGTTTGGCATTGACCTGAACGTCCCCAATTGTGATTAAAACTGTCAAAGGATTCATTATTTAAGGAGGTTTATGGGTTTGACATGGTGTTTCAAAGTAATGTTGGCTTTGTGCCTCTTGTGAGCTGTTGAAGGATTGTTTGTATTGCCAGCTGTTCCCCCCAACTCTAACTTAGACCTATAAAATAACCTAAACACCTATAAAAATGAAAATATCTCACTTTTGAAATTATAGCTGAAACTGAGCTGAACAATGAATCAACTTCCTGTGTGTGTCAGCACCTCCCAGCAACACTTTGCCCTCTGCTTTCTAATCTAGCCCATAACGGTCCTTCACAAATTATTTTACAAACTTAAAAAAACCTTTAGCGGACACAGAGAGCCCTGATGGCTTTTGTTATGATGCAGAATAGGCAGGCGGTAATTAGGAGTGCTGCCATTTCAGAGCGCAATCAGGCTTAATGCCCATAGGGCACAGTGAATGAGATGAAGCACAAGGCAGAGGAAGCGCAGGAACAGTCCGGAAGCGAGCAAAACAGCCAGCCTTCAAATAGAGAAGAAAGAACCGCTGCCCAGCAACCACGCCGTTTCAAAAAGACAAAGACAGCAGCCTGGACTTGTTTTTTTTCTGTTATGCATCTATCTTTCCGGGGAAAAAATAAATAGAAAAAAAAAGATATCAGGGCTATTATGAAACAGCTGGGGTACTGCAATGGCAACTGACTTAAAGCACTGACAATAGCAGTGAAGACACTGGAAAGGTAGAGACGTGTACTTTGAATTCAACTTGGTTTTCAATTGCACTTATTCTAGGGCAAATGGACACGTTTACCGAAAAGAGAAAGTTGTGAATGCACATGTAAATAAAGGGCATGGATATTTGGCATTGGTATTTGTGAAACACCTCCTAATAAATTCACCTCTGTACCATATAATATCCATAGAAAGGTAGCACTGCCATGTCTAACAGGATGTGTGTGACAGAACATTTTCAAAGTTTGACTTTTATCTCAATAGGATCCTGACATCAGCGTTTCCACACACACAGGCCTCTAACACATGGCTATCACCTGACTATACATTCAGGTCAGTATTATATATAGTGCTATAAATTCAGGTCAGTATTATATATAGTGCAGGAGTGAGCAATGGACTGGGAGTGTGATGCGCCTACCTTCAGGATGAGCTGCTTCAGGAAGAGAAGCATGAAAGCGCGGAGAGAGATCACCTCTTTCTGAGTGGGCCGGGGTCCATCTGAAAGCACAGCGCGCACACACACAGGCAGACACACACACACACACACACACACACACACACACACACACACACACACACACGTGTAAACACAATACATAGACAGCAAAAGCATAAAGGAAAAAACTGTGGGAGTAATGTGATATTCAATATCAACATTGTGAGTATTTTTTCGAAGTCAAATGAGATTCATAAAAGGTAGCATGGATTAAACATGTCTCCATGTTTTATAGGAGTGGGTGAAAGGGCTACTGCACTGTCAGAGTGACAGAGGAATACAGACAGAGTGACAGAGAGAGCGGTGTGTGCGTGTGTGTATTTTACCACGTTTTCGTTTTCGTATTTTCAATGTGTTTCTGTGTTCTATGCTTTGGCAACACTATTTTCTTTAAATAGTCATGCCAATAAAGCGTATTGAATTGAACTGAACTGAATTGAGGGAGAGAGAGCGAGAGCGAGAGCGAGAGCGAGAGCGAGAGCGAGAGAGAGAGAAATATGAATGAGTGAAAATGTGTTCAGTAAGCAACTACCCTCGTATACAAGTCTCACACTCCGACACACGTACATGTCTCACGCCGACACACCGGAAACCTGGCACAGCATATCCTCCGTCTCCATTTCCACACGAGGCGACTGAGGGCGTGTGAGCGCCACACTGCGGGCTGCGCTCGTCACAGAGAATTAGAGAAAGTGGGGCAGCCCCCTGCAGCCCAGATCAGAGTGCTAACCCCCCCCCCCCCCAATGCAGCACTTAGCATGCAGCATGTCCACTGAGGGACGCAATGACCCCGTTTTCTCCCAGCGCACACACACACGTACCTGCACACACACACACACACACACACACACACACATACCTGCACACACACACACACGTACCTGCACACACAGACGTACCTGCACACACACACACACAGATGGACAACTACTCCCACCTTCATCTTTAATAGAATTAACTGGACAGGAGGTTTCCAAAGACATCCCTCTCTCCTCAGCATCACTGCGGCTTGAAGGGGACAGTGAAGGAGGCAGCTGGGTGGTGCTCCTGGGACCAGGAGACGCAAGCAACGCTAGTCACCCCACCCTCTCCTACGTCCCCACCCCTCCTCCACCTCCTCCTCTGGCGCAGTGCCATGTCCTGCGTCTGAGTGTGTGTGTGTGTATATATCTCTGTGTGTTTGATATGTGTGTTGGGAGGGTGGTGGGTGGGGGTGGGGGACGACCTTGTCACACACCTGCAGCGTGTGCAGTGGCAGGAAGCGTCCCTCTCCATTTCAGCACCGTCATCTGATATGACTGGAGCCGGTGTGCCTGTGTACGGGCCGTGCTGTGATCCTTATGGCTGGGAACCGGGGATGTCTACAGCACTGCCTCAGAGAATCACTCACCAGTCAAGCCAAGCACATCCAATGCCCCATCAGCACTTTTGAGCAATTTGGGCAAAACGAAGCCAGTTTGAAGAATGACTACGGCCTTTGTTAACTCCTTTGATTTCAAACATGGTTAACACCTCAACGTGACTTTGCGCTAAGCGCGATTTAACCTCACATCTATGTGAACCTGTACTTTGCTGATAAACTGACAAGTAGTGTATGTGGCATTGTCTGTGGTTGCGGTCTGGCCCAGTTAATTAACCCCACTGGCCCGGTTAATTAACCCCAGTGGACACACTGACTCACTGCAGCATCTCCGCGGGGCTGAGCGATGGCCTTTGGTGGCACTGAGGGTAAATAATCACCACAGAGACCTGATACCTGCAGCCCTCTCGCCCTGGGTGGGGAAACTGTTACCATGGTAACTCCGCTCCTGTCTCCATTAGCGAGAAGAAAGCGAAGAGAGGGAGGGAAGAAAAAAAAAGCGGATAAGAGAAGAGATGAGTGCGTCCGGGTCCCAAGATAACACTGAGTTACGGAGCGTAGCCATGAGCCCCCTGTCCTGATATGATCAGCGCAGGTACAGCACCTTTACACACAACACACCGTGTTCATCCAGGCTTTCCATTTGCTGCGAGCTAGTCTTGTCAAAGACATAATGGTGTTCAACTTTCTCCGATTTTTATCATGAACCAGTATGAAGTGCCTTAGAATTCCATCAGAAGTTTCTCTCCTTCTCTCGCTCTCTCTCTCTGTCTTGCTCTCTCTCCGCTCTGCAGGTCTTTGCTCTCTCACTTCATCTTTCAGCCAAGAACATAAAGGATGACATGACGAGGGCCAGTGCAAGCAGTTCTCTAGTCTTCTCTAGTGAAACCCAAGCTAAGCGTAGCAGTCCTGGGTGGATATGTGAAGCAATGGGAAAAGATGTCTTTGTAGAGGGCAAAGGGCAAAGACTCTTAGGGAGGAATATGCTGAACTGTCAACTGTTTATATGTAAACATGGTGTGTGTGTGGTATTGTGTGTGTGTGTGTGTATTTTGTTGACTGTGGCTACACACGTCAAAAGAATTGGAAAGACAGACAGGAAAATGAGAGAAAAATATAAAAAGAGCGAGATGCATCAAGAAGACGCGTTTTAGAAGATACGAATCTGCCAGTGCCGATACTGGCGGACGCAACATGAGAGGGAAATTCAATTCTCAACACATTTACAAAGAGATTTAGTTAAAAGCTCCTGGATTGTCACAAGACTTGAAACAACCCCATCTGTCTTCCACTTTGAAAAGACGTGGCTTTTTGTGATGGTCCCAGCATGACAGCATACAGGAGATAATGATCCAACAGCACACTGATTTGGGGCACATCAAATGATGGTTATTCACTTTTCTTCAGCAGATTCACCACAGGATGAGTGTCCCACTGGACAAACTTACTCCTCTGTTGCCAAAACTGCTGGCTGTGTCTTAATGGCCAAGCTTCTGAAGGGTGTAAGCATGAGCAAGTACATACTGTATGTGTGTGAATGTTTGTCTGTTTGGTTGTGTGTGTGAGTAGAGCATGTCTGTTTTGTTTATTTTCATGCATATGAAGTGGAACATGATTTGTCCACAGCTGATCATTCTGGGTGATCAAATCATGCTGTGTCAGTCTAAAAACACCACACGCGCACACACGCAAACACGCACAAACACGCACACGCGCAAACACACCACACGCGCACACACGCATACGCGCAAACACTCAAACACGCACAAACACTACTCACACACTCACACACACTCCTGTCCCAGTATGCAGAACTCCTGAATCATGGGTGGTGGCTCCCATCAGGGAACCTACCCCACTGCCTGGCTCAGCAATCAGTAGTTATCTTTTAGTTTTTTTAAATGTCTTTATTTCTGGGAATGACTAACGATCAGTGTGTGCAAACTGCGCACCAGTGCCTGGAGATATCATTAGTGCTGGCTGCGTTGTGTGTGTTTGGGGACAATGGCACACACAACGCCAATTAGAAAATTGGGGATGTCGATTATTGATATGACACTGCAAGCTGTGTGCTGGGAGAGTCATGGAGAGGCTATGGAGGAGACATGTCTCTAAAGTGAGCCTGGAAGGCCAGCTGACACGTCCCCATGGAAACAACTGCCACACATGACGACCCATGACAACAAACGACAAGGGCCAGAAGAGTCATGGAAAGAAAGAAAGAAAGAAAGGAAGGAAGGAAGGAAAGTAAGAAAGAAGGAAGGAAGGTAGGAAGCTCCCTGTTTTTGTCTTCACATGACTTGCGCCATTAATGCAAAAAAGCAGTTTTCGCTAGATGTTCTGGAGCGCTGTGTGTGTTTTGTGTGTGTGTGTGTGTCAGGTGAGCTCACCCAGGCCTTTGGGGTTGATGCCGCTGCTCTCCTGTGGGTTGCTGGCCCAGTAGTAGTACTTGAGTGTGTGCATGAGCTGCAGCACGGTGCCCACCCGCCGAATGGTGGTGTAGATGGTGGCCGTGCCGATGAACTCCGCCGACAGGTACGTGTAGAGTGACAACTGCACCTAAAAGAGAGGGCGGAGAGGAAGGAGGGTGGAGGGTGTGATTAAGGCACTTAGACTGCTGATATTATTATTATTAATATGTCTTAATAAAAACTGTGCCAGGGAAGATTTCTCTTTCCCCCTCGTTGTGGATTTAATATGAAGGGAGAGGGATTTCCCAAGGGTGACTGATCGAGTTTGGTGCCTTCTTAGTGAGGCTTATGCAGTTACTCTCAGCCACATGCAAACCCACCCACCCACACCCACACACACACACACACACCACATGCGCAAACACACACACACTCCAGTCAACTCCTTGCTGACAAACATGCCCGAGCTAATTAGGAAGACATCTAATGAGGGCATACACAGCTCTCAGGGCCATCTTTGGAGCTAATCTAGCACGCACACGCACAGGCACACACACACACACACACACACTCACACACCACAGCTCAAAGGGAGAGGCACTATTTAGACCTTCCTTCTACCCCCTCCCTCCCCTTTCCATCTCTCAAGCATTTAGACGCTGAAGGGAGAAACTGGAACAACCCCCCCCCGCCCAAAAAAACAGAACAAAAACAAAAACCAGGAAACAAAAGTAGACAAAAACAAAAGCAGCTAATTTTGCTGGAGCAGAAACGTCCCTCCCTACAGTGATATCTTCATCTCACGAGCCTGAGCAGCACAACTCTAGCGAGAGCGCTGACCCAGGGTGCATCGCTTCTTCTTCCCCCTGGTTGTTCTTTCCCCCTCCCCTCCATTCAAGCTGTCAGGGGAGATGGAGTACAGAGGGGAGGAGAGGGAAGCTAGAGGAGAGCAGAGAAGAAGAGAGAGAGGAGGAAAGCGGGGACTCCCTCTAATGGTGGAGAGCTGACCTGGATAGGGGCTCCTGCGACAGACAGCGCAGCAGAATCTGCCTGCATCATCTCAACACGCCCCCCCCCAATGAACAACCTCTACTGCATGGCAGTAATCTTCACACCCAAGTACATCTCTCACAACACCCAAACACAATGCATTAAAAACTCACTACGACTAGTGACATACTGCATTCTCTACAGTCTTTAGCTATATTCTCTTCTGGACCTGGCAGATGTGTGAAGTAAACACACACAAAATCAAATGAACAGCCTCAGCAGTTTGGCAGCCCGCTGTTGTAGGAACCATAACGGCCGCAGTCTTCACTCAAATTGTGCGACTCATATTCTCTCAACTAGACTTGTTGTCCAGAAACACTAATGCCTTCTGTGCAGCATTTAGTCGTATTCCCTGAAGCTGGGTGGCGGTGGGGTGGCGTGAGGTACCTTGGCGGGCGTGTGGATCCAGATGGCGGCGTTGAACAGAACGTGGTCGCACAGCTGCTTCAGCAGCGGCGCTCCGTGGGCTAGGCCGTCCAGGTATTTGGCAAAGGACAGGAACTGCTCCAGGACAGCCCTCGTGATGTGCACCCGCAAAGACTGGAAGGAAGTTATAGGATCGCATTGATATGACGACAGTTATATGATACATTGATCCAATAACTGGCTTTCTGCCATTGTGTTTTTTTTGTTTTTTTTTTCATTAAAGGGAGGACTTGACAGAGGATAGTGATTAATTGTACAGTTACAGGTAGAAAGAGTACAGTGGGAGTGTTCCTGGAGACAGAGGAGAGAGCACAACAGAGAGAGCAAAGAAAGGCTGAGAGGAGAGATGGGAGAGTGGGAGAGAGATAGATAGATAGATAGAAAGGGAGAGAGGGAGAGAGAGACAGAGACAGAGACAGAGAGACAAGAAACAGAGCAAACAGATGGCACAAAGCACACCTCGGGGACAGTAACTAATTCTGTGTAACTGCCAGTTTTGCAAAGCCAGCCTTGCCTATGTATAGTGAGCGGCAGCAGCAGCAGCAGTAGCAGCAGCAGCAAGAGTTCTGAAAGCAGCTGTAGCCCTTGCTGAAGCAGGATTTGAAGGGGGATCAGATTTGACTAAGCCCCGTCACCTCCACACGGGGGAACTACACTAGAGGAGTGTAGAACACGGCCCGACACTGGTAGGCTAATTAATTACAGACTTATTTTGATGTGAGATGTTACAGGGGCGTGTAATGAAGTGTAGAACATAAATATATCCTTGCTTCCATGGTGAGAATTGAAAAAAGGTGTATAAGCATCTTGTATGAGCAACTTTCTGTGAATGTGTATGTGTGTGTGTGTGTGTGTGTGTGTGTGTGTGTGTGTGTGTGTGTGTTTGCGAAGGCTAGAGTAAACAAGAGGAGTTGTCATGTACTAGGAGGCTCTTTGTAAATGTTGGAGGCTAGGTCTGTGCCCTTTGGGGAGGGACTTCCTACCTTCTCCAGTAGGTAGCCAATCACCAGGAAGCCTTTCCCTCCCAGCATCTGCTCCTGCATGGCCACCGAGCTCTTCAGCAGCTCCACCAAGAAGGTCAGGAGGGTGGCACTGCAGTGGAAATAAACACACACACACACACACACACACACACGCACACACACGCACACACAAGCAAGCATATGCACGCACACACGCACACACACACACACACACACACACACACACACACACACACACACACACACACACACACACACACATGCACGCACACACACAAACAAATGCACACATTAGACAGTGTTATCGGCAGTGCCAAACTTTGCACAAGCAGTATCCAGCCCAGAGAACACAAACATAAATGTTTGTCTAGACAGGATTAATGAGGACAATACACGCTAGTCCTAAATTTACTCAAATCAATATTCCCCATTAGTTCAATTAGAAAATGGAACACAGCCCAATGCGCCTACCTCCAGTGTACCGTGCATTTCACAATTTTCATTTAATACTTGATAAATTGTCTTTCATGTGGTCTGAGAGACACAGCTGTGTAAAAAAAAGAGCTAATATGCAAACACACATTAGCATTAGAGCCCAGAGAAAAACAGACCTACCTAACTAATAATATCCCTCAAGGCTACCACCGGTTCTGTGTCATGGCTATTGAAGCATACCCTGGAGGACAATGATCGCCATAGCGACACAATGGGATTGGAGCGCTGCATCAGGAGAGACTGTCACGCTACTTTAAAGAAACCTGCACTCAGCTGGAGTGGATGTCAAGAACCTCTGCTGTAGCAGAGCAGGGCTTTGTCTGATCGGAAGTCTCAGATCTGAAAAGAAAAGGCCAGTACACTGACACGCTGCCTACGCTCTGACAAGAGGCCTGCGCGTGCTGAGCTCGATATGACATGTCTGACATACGAGTAGGCCATGGCCTCGCATCGTGCATCTGCAATCCACTGATAATGCCTGCGGGCGAGGAGTTGCCATTGTGCTGTTAGTCTGTCTACCTCCAAGGGTTAGCTTGTTATACACTATGTGTGAGTTTTCTGTTTGTGTGTGTGTATATATGCCTGGAATTTTCATGACTCTTTTTCATCATCTCTACCACGCTCTCTACCTCCAAGCAGTAGAGAAGTTAACTGAACATAGAAAAGAAAATTCTCGCTTTGAATCTGAAATACATGTATTTTTTCAAAATGGCCAACAACAAGACCCCAGACGGACCCCATATCTTCTGTTATAGCTATACTGACAAAATTGCTGACAACGTGTACATTTTTTTGCTCAAGGAATCCAATCAAAAAGTTTTCAAGGTTTCAGGTCTAATCTGTTACTTTTCACTACTACAACATTGTAGGTGTGACATTGCCTACTTTTGACCATTTTTCGAAAACTGTGAACATAGTTACCAACTTGAAGTTGTAGAACTTGCATCCATATAATAATACACATATTGGAAAAAAAAAATGAGTGAGAGGACCTTTGAAAGCATGCATTTTAATGGCTTCAGGGACCTCAAATCATATCTAAAAAACACGAATTACCATACGTGGACTTTTTAAGTTTCCAAGGTATGAGTTTGCCCAGGTTTTAAGTGTGACCAATGTACATATACATTTTAACCAATTTTGCATATTTAACCAACAAAATGTTATCCAAATGTACACTCTTGACCCCCAAATGTACACTCTTGACACCAATGTTGCCATTATAGCTCTACCAGAAGTAAACATATGGGCTTCAGTGTATTGTTAATGGCCATTTAAAAAATAAAAAAGTGTGTATATTTTTTTTACATTTTCATTTTTACATACAATTCTTTAGATTGTTTGCTATGGCCCTAAGGTACTGAATAATTAGGATAAGGTACAACAATACTGAACATTTTGCCAGACACAGTCTGTACACACAGCATGTATAAAGGACTTTCTTCAGAAAGGTACCTTCTGTGCAGGATTGGAACCTTTTCCGTTGTACAGAATTGGGACTATTATCTGTGTGTCTTTGACCAGGCATTGTTGTACTTTTTAAACTCAGACCCAGGCATATTTCTATGATAATTTCTTTGTAGTTCTCACCAAACAGTTGTCTCCACTGGGTTGTCATTGGGCTGCCTGTAGTCCAGCTGAGAGAACAGAGGGAAGAGAACCTGGATTCCTCCGATGGAGTGGATGGCACTGTGGATGGAGTGGGTGACAATGGCTTTCACGTCCTGCACGCACGCGCACACGCACACACACACACACACACACACACACACACACACACACACACACACACACACACACACACACACACACACACACACAGGGGGGAAGAGGACACGCTTTAATAACCACGCTCCAAATGACACAGCCGTTGGCACAGAGGTGTGTGATTCAAAAGCTAGGAGAAAATTGATAAGGCAAGACACACAATAACCATGAGCCGGTCCTCAAAGCAATTGTCTCATCCAGGTCTAATTTAATCAGTATTCGCTTTGCACACACAAACTTACACACACACACACACAAGCTCTCTCTCATTCGCTCACTCTCATCCAAATGAACACAGACAATAAATGGGTCCTTATAGTGTGTCAGAAGAGGAATGGGCTCTAGAGCCACTATCTGCAAGCCATTATCCTGGCAATCGGACGGAGAGACAGGTCTGAAGACTGCCAGAGGCGGGAAAAGCAGAGGATTCCCAGTGCTCTCTTACTTAACCACTCTGATCCCAGACCTGGAAATATCATTATCAATAATGCCTTCCTGGAGCTCCCATAAAGCTGCACTTCAGGTGGAGGCAATCTGATGGGCTGTTTTGTTTCTCTGTCAGTGACATTTCGTTGGCGATATTACAACATACAGCAGATTGTGCAGACATTACAATATAAACTTTCCTTCCAATGACCTACACACTATACCACAAGGAAAAACAAATGAACAACTAAAAATATATGTTTAAGACTCATACATCAACTCTGTTGCACTTGAAATGAATCATAGTGTAACAAATGTTCATGGACAGAGAAAGAGAGAGTGTTAGTGTGTTGGATGGAGGGGAGAGGGGGACTTACCTGCAGCATGAGGGCATGAGGCGAGTGCACGAATATGGAGGAGTTCTCCCGGGGCGAGGACTCCAGGCACAACTGGGCGTCTGTGGCCTTGGCGTTGTAGGTGAAGGAGATGCTGCTGGCCAGCTTCCCGTCGTACAACACCTGCTTATGGTGCTCCGCCAGGTGGATGTCACTCTCCGATTTAAACTTGAATGTGCTCTGTGTGCAGGACAACAAACACAAGTGTGGAGGGAGAGATGGGGGAAAATTTCAATGAATTGCATACTGACAATTGTTCATGTAGTGTGAACTGACTAATACTTTAGTACTACATAGCCTATGAACATAACCTATAGGACTACATGGTACTACAGAGCCCATCTGTGAGTGAATGAATGTGTAACCAGTATTCTTTTCAAGGTATGTTATTTATGGGGTTGACTGATTGAGACCCAAAAGGACTGAAAGATTTCTTTGTTGTCACTAAATAAAGATGTTATCGAAGTTATGCCATTGCTCCCGTACAATGCTTTCCCCTGCCAATGCAGTGTAAATATGCTGTCAAGAAAAAATACGTATCTTCTCAGTGCATCTTACTTTGTGCTGTGATGCACACTGTCAGGGAGATGAAGTTGAGTTAGCATTAAAGCACTCTTGTGGGCCTGGCACCAGAGGACTCCTCAGGCCAAACAACACAAGTGAAAAGGCCAGGCAGCTTCAGCTTGAGCCGGAGCCTCACAGCACCTCTGGCAGTAATGGGCCCGGCTCCGTCTCGCTTGGTTTGACCCTTCCCATCATGCACCGGGTAACAGGCAGCAGGTCCCACGGCACGCCAAGGCCTCAGAGAAGGCAGGGAGCGGAGGCTAGAGGCTGGAGGCTGGAGGCTGGATTCAGACTAAATACCAGCTCCCTTCCCTCAAACGACCCCTTAACTGACAACACTAGCAGCAGAGCTGGAATTCATCTTAATGGCTTTTCTCATGCTGAGAGTGAAGTCTTCACTTTTCACATTTTTATTAAAAACACTCAACCTTCTGTTATATCGCAACGTGCTCGAGCGAAGTTTAAAATAAAATTATGCCAACGCAGTCGCTGGAGAAGTGCCACCTGACAAAAAAAGGGCACATCCTCTTTGTTTTCACGAGTCCGAGAGGAGTTAAAAATCAAGAGGACTTTTCTGAATAGGAAATGACATTAACAAAATAAAAAACACCAACAAGAACACCCGGGCCCTCTTCACCAAGCCAAACCCCTCCTCGTTACCTTTTAAGAGGGCCCCGTTCAAAGGCGCCAGATCCTCTCTAATTGCGGGGCCACCCTTCACAATGGGGCCCCGCCAGTGCTACCTGTCAGCCGGGAGGACATAACAAGCCTCTTCTCTCCTCCTCTCTCGTCTCCTCTCGGTCCGTCGCACAAAGAGACGCGCCCACGCCAGCGCATTGAGAGCGCAATGGCCCGCCGCCAAAGCCGGCACTGCACTTAGCAACAAAAGACGCGCGGAGAGGGAGGGCCCGGGCGACGCTAGCACACGCTGCCATATAATGCGGGAGAAAGAGAGAGACAGAGACAGAGAGAGAGAGAGCGAAAGAAAGAAAGAAAGAAAGAAAGAGACAGAGAGAGAGAGAGAGAGTAAGACAAACAGAGGAAGGTGAAGAGGTAGAGAGTCAGGGAGGGGGAGAGTGAGAGACAAAGAGTGAGACAGAAAAAGGAAGTGTGTGTGTGTGTGTGTGAGTTTGACTGACTATGTATGCCTGTGTGTCTCTCTCACACCCCTCAGGACTCATTTTCATCTTCAGTATAACAAGTATAACACTCTCACATCTGACGCAGACAGAGCCCACAGAGCGCTGTGATGTGGGGATATAGAAACACTGCATACATGTGCAGGTCTCAGTGAGACAGTCTCAGTGAGACAGAGACAACTGTGTCAGCTTCACAGCACATCTCGCCGTCAGCCAGAAGGAACAAGGGAAGCGTGCACTGCATATTCACTTCCTTTTTAATACAAGAGAGAGGCTGAGCTAGATACATAGAGAGAGAAATAGAGAGATAATAAGCCACAGTTTGATAGTACACAGTGTCCTCTGTGTACTGAGCCATCTCCCCCCTTCGGCTTTAGGAGCCATGCTTTTTTCTCACGCCTCAGGTCCGTTCTGGCGGTTCTGGCGAAGGCGACGGGACGTCCAGCCGCGGGCCTGAGAGACTGACCCATCTGTCTCACTCCTGGTCACTGGGCATTCGTCTTGGCTGTCAGCAAGGGAGGGAGGGAGGGAGGGACGGGGGGGGGACTGGAGGGGGAACAGCCAGCGGTACAGAACAAGGTGTCTGAGAAGCGGGTCATTGCTCCCGCTAGCCCGCCTGCCCGCCCGTCCCTTCTGCTGCCGCTAAGCACCGTAGGCATGCTTACTGGGCATCGCATTGGCATCGCTCCGGTCGGCTCCTTCTCAGGCGCTTTCTGCCTTTCTCCCCAGAGAGGGAGGGAGAGAGAACCAGCTGCTGCAGTATTCACTGACAGAGATAAACGACACACACACACACACACACACACACACACACACACACACACACACACACACACACACACAATCAATCACACACACACACTCACAATTTCTCTTGCCTGGCCTCCCTTTCTCAATCCCCCCCAAAGGAAAACACATACAGTGCACTCATTTCCCATCTCTGTGCTTCCCCAACAGCACCACACAAGCAGCCCCTCTGTCCCCAGTAGTGGTGTGTGCTGCTTTATCTGTGTGGCGCTAGCCAACCACTGAACAGCTTGTCTGGCTATGACACCCTGTCCGGGCATCTGGGCATCTTCTGGTAGAGAACGCGATTCATTTCACCAGCGCTTAAACAGATCACACACACTCACACTCACACTCACACACTCTCTCTCATGTAACAATATACACCCATAGTGTTACACTAATAAACGCGAACACTAACATTAATCACTACCTAACTAGCACTAGTCACTTATTATCAGTTTGATACCCTGTGTTCCTCTAGTTTTACATAATTAGAAAGTACCAATGTGCCATTACTGTGAGTCAACATATTCCATTGTACATGTATTCCATTGTAAATAACAGTCCAGACACATTGTAATGACTGCTATGAAGTGTGGCTGTACAGGTGCCTTCACTGAACTGACTGGGCCCAAGCCCTTCCCCTGTGCACTGTGCACATTGCCCCCAATCTGTGATTTGACTCAGGTTTCTATAAGAGCTGAAGCTGGAAAACCAGGGAATCCAGAATGACAGAACTGCATCCTCTCTCAGGCTCTCTTTTTTTCCTGAAACTCTGATCACCAGCTGAAGGTCACTCTTCAAGCACACCTCTAAGCATGAGACTGAGTGAACAAAAGAGAGAGAGAGAGAGAGAGAGAGAGAGAGAGAGAGAAAAGAGGAAGAAACACCCCCTGAGAATTTCACGCTCGCTGAGCCTTGCATTTTCAATGCAGTATTTTTTAATAAAGCTCTTGGACTTGCTAACTCGTTTGCTTGCTTGCTGTGGCCACCTTCCGCCTTCAACTCTGGCATAACACGTTGTGCTGGCTAATAATCCAGGCATTACACGCCACAGCAGTTTCCCCGTGCCTCACGCTGTGGACCTGGATCAGGCGGCCTGCCTCGCACCTTTCGGGGAAGCCTATATTTTTTGGAGTTGAGATATGGGGTTCACGTAAAATTAAGCTTTTCTATCTCTTAAAAAAAAAAAAAAAAAAACGAGAACCTCCTGGAAGGAAGGCATTAGTAATTCAGTGAATGAGTTAAGATATGAATGAAGTCACTTTTTACAGATCTTGAAAAACAGAAAGACACTAACTAAAAGATCGTTAGAGAAACACTACATTTTGGCAGCTGTGTATAATTACACACATGTCAAAGAGACAGTAATGACGTTCAGTTGAACAACACAACACACGCCTAAAAGAAACATTATGTTCCCCGTGTGCAATTCAAAGCACACTTTCAAGAAGTGATACGAACATAAGAAGGCCAGGCGCTAGGGCAGCCAGGCCGCTGGTGTCTAGGAGAATTCTTATCTTAGCTCCCTCCTCGTCCGCAACGTAAAATAAATAAACACACCTAGACACCACATCCTATAAACACACTGGCCCTACATAATGTAACCTCCGTGGAAATAGGACCTACCGCGCGTGGATGAGTGACATACTCTCACCCAGCCCCAGTGTGGACTCTTTTCAGTCAGTTCAGTTTGATCTGCTAAACACAAACGCCACAACTCCTTGGTCGCGAATCGGTCTCATCTGTGGCAAAAACCAAAGGCTGCTCCAGCTGAGCTGGTCAAACTAACTGCCGTGAATGCCAGGACAGGTTTGCTTTCAGCCAATTAGCCACGGGTAGTGACAGCACTGACGCTCCGCCTGTCAGTCGGTGCTTTCCCTACCGTGTGACCTAACCTATCCTAACAGAGGCGTGGTGTTTAACTGACTACGTTGACTGCTGTAAGCTTTCCCTGATGTGACAGACGTGACAGATGCTCAGATACATTGCCCTAACAGGCTGAAGGAAAATCAACACCATTAGCACCATATCAGGAATAATGAAGACAAACCCAACTTCCAAACATTTCTGGCAAGGCTTCTGATAACCTAAGCACGTTTCTGATGTTTACTGAAAGCAATACCACACACACACACACACACACACAAACAGACACACACACACACACACACACACACACACACACACACATACAGACACACATATACACAAATAGTTGACAGTTGTCCCCCTTTTCCCCAATGTTCTAGTCGCTAATGATGAGTCCAATTGCTGGGCCAATAAAAGTTTGATGCGTTGTCTAGTTGTCTAGATGTGAGCTGTGAAACCCCTTTCCGACTTGTTATCTGAGGTTGGGAATGGCCTCCTTAGCTTTTGCAGATTCTTTCTTTCTCTCCTTCAAACTTCAGGGACCTATCAAGCCATCTAGCAATCAATGCCATTACCGACTGAAGTAAAAAGCTCACGATTCGAGTGGTTATACGCATATATATGACTGATATCACCAAGAACATGGAGAGGCTTATCCACACCAATTAAAGAAGGCATCAAGAAGTGACAATCAGCAGCAGTCTGCGCTGCAAGACATCCCGACATCTAACCTCTCTGCCTTCAGCCAACGGAAACAGTCTGACTGCACACAGGACAGGGGATGGTGGGGGGTCTTAGATAGAATGCTAATGGCCACAGGAAGAGATGTCACCCGTCGCCATGGGGAACCAGCTCACTTCCTGCTCCGGGGGGGGGGGGGGGCACGAATATAGCTCAGTGGCGCCGGTTCTGGGCACGCTGCCTACACTGGCTGACACGGACCCTGTTTTATGCCTCTGCGCGAGAGCGCCTTCGTGCATTAACTATGATTTAGCATCTGGGATGGCCGGTGCCACACATGACAGGAAGCACTTCCTGCAGGGACACACATGGCAGAGGCAGGAACACATTTCAGGGCAGTTTATCGGGAAGCCAAACCCCACCAGACTCAACCCACCCGTTCCCGTTATAATCAATCTCGGCCCCGCCGCGGACGAGTGCGGAGCAGAACAGGTGGCGGACGTTCACGCCTACGACACGTGACAGACATCATTAAACCCTGGGTTCTTTGGGGTGGTTGGCACGTCCATACCTTATAGCCAGGTCCCAGCTGGTGGATGGCGAAGATCTGTGCCGGGTTGAGTGCCTCACTGAACACGTAGACGGCCCCCAGTTGGCCGCAGAAGACCCGGTTAGCATCGGCTGTCTCTGACGATCCCAGGAAGCATTTGTCATAGCTCTGCAGCGGGAGAGGGAGGGAAGGAAAAAGAGGAAAGATGTAACCTAACCTATCCAACAGCCTATCAAATCTTTCATGTCATCTACTCCAACTAATAGCTGAGCGACACGCATCCTTCACCAGTAGTCCCAATCTATTGTGTCATTCTCACGACCAGTAGGGGAGGGTGCAGGTAAGTATTACCAATGTAGCTATCTACCATAGTGTGCCAATGCATCTGCTGATGCCACCGGGGTAGAAAAGCTCAGGTCTATAGCTACCGCCTAGATCTGCTTACACTGAACAGTAACATGCCAGAAAATGTCATTAATTAAGCCTGCATGCTAATTCATACAATACACAGAATGAGTAGCAGAAAAAGAGAATTCTAGTTAATGTTATACTCGTGAGATATTCAAATGATTACATTGTGTGTCATGTGTGGCTGCAGATGTAGCATAACTATTCTTTAAAATGAGAAAGACAGGGAAATAGCTGTTCCTTTGTGTACCTTAATATACACACACATTTAGAGACCTTCTTTTCAGAAAGTGCACTTCAGCTTTATAAAAGTTTTTCGCCTGCATTTAAGCTCAAGGTGATTCCACATATTTAATAACGATTTTGTCCTGTTATTTATTTCAGTTTTTTTCCATTGCCATAGATCTCTCCTCTGCAAGCCATCACTGTGATAAACACTTATTCTATCTGAAAAGATTTGGTCCTTGCATGGAACAGAAATACATTCGAAAAGCAATATGTAAATTTTTTTGTCCTTATCTTTTAACTATGTTTATCCGTTCTCTCACGGTCAAAAATAAATAAATGCACCATACCACAGTATTGGCACGCTTGAAATAGCCTTTGGCTCCACTTTCAATTCTTTATTACAGGCTCATTCTCTTAACTCTAAGTCACAGCACACGGCACACAAAAACACAGGAAGTGAGTAATGGGGTCTATTTTCCTCAACCCATTCTATGAGAATCAGTACACTTTAGGAGAAGACAACAGCGAGACGGAGGATAAATATGGACACAGACACGAGGCCTTCACTTTGAATCATCTCGGAACGGGAAAACTGTTTGCTCATACTCACATCGTTAGTGTTGACATGCCAGGCCATGTCGCCGTAGGAAACGAGCTGGCCGTTGACGTAGCAGCGGATCTCACTGTTCCTCCAGCGGTTGTAGATGTGGACAATGCTGATCATGTACCACTGCAGTACGAGAAATACACAAAAATAAAACACAACCGTTCATTCAGGCTCACAGGAATCCTTCACACAACCATACATACATATTTAACACAATTGCAACCAGAAAGTAAATGGAGGAAAAGATCGAAAGAGCCAATGAAGTAGCCTTCCTGAGATAACTATGCAGTTAAAACAAATAATACTCAAACTACTACAGATAATATTCAAACTAAACCAATACTAGAAAGAAAATGGTACTCCACTGAACTAGAGGTATTTCACCTGGCATGGAACGATGGCCTTAAGGGGCCTAAGTTATAACACAGCACCATAGATCATCATATTTTATCCTGATGCGTGTATGAATTAATCTGCTTGTTTCTTATTCTCTCTCCTCTTCCTCTCCTCCTTTCTCTTCCGCCCCCCTTCCCCCCCTTTCTATCTCTAAACCCAGCCAGCCTCAAGCAGATGGGTCCCCCCTTATCAGCTGGGTTATACTCAAGGTTTCTACCTGTCAAAAGGGAATTCTTCCTTGCCACTGTCGACTTGTGTTTGCTCTAAGAGGTTCAGGCTCTGGGCTCTAAAAAAAGTGCCTTGAGACAATTTAAATTGTTATTGGCGCTATATAACTAAAATCTAATTGAAACTGCAAAATAGATGACCGGAAATGATACAGTGCTCAAACTTTCACAAGCAGATATGCATTGATTTACGTTAGTTTTAATATGACCACAGAGTCTGGTAGTGATGCATAACCGGAGCGGAGAGACTCTTAAGTAACAGTGAACATTAAAATCAGGACCACTAGCCACAGTGGACTCATTCATTCAGGCAGCGTCATTGTGACTCAGCGGAGAGCAGCAGGGGTCTGGATTACATTAAGAATAAATGATGAGCCTTGTCATAAGAAATGGTTAATATTGTATGTGCTCCATCACGGGCTAGCCTCGTCGCTAAATCTTGGCTCAGGGACACAGAACATCCCGTCTCGACTCATGAGGCTAACACAACATGGCAGAGGCTGACTTAAATGCATCACAGCTCAGACCATCCTTCAGGTTCATTATGAGGTTCAAGACTGGTTCAAAATGTGTGTTTAACTTGTGATTCAGCACATATGGTAATATGTGATAATTTATGGCTGTCAGGGCTGAAGATTCTTTAGCAGTGACCTTCCTTTTGTTTTAGTACTGCATTAAAGCTTAAGGTAATGCAACCGCCCCCCCCCGCCCCAAGATTAGCACTGTCTCTAGGATCTTAACCAGTCCTGCAAGCTCAACCAACACTGTGCTCATGAATATTTTGTGCAATACTAAATGTGGGATGAGACATTCTGAAATATGTTCATAAAACACACCCACAGCAGGCTGGAAATAGAGATAAATGATACTAACAGAGAGAGGGTAGGAAAAGAGAACCTCTCAGATCACTGGCAAATAGATGTTAAGACACCGAGATGGACAAACTGTCAAGCCCACTGTGCTCTGTATGTGTGTGTATGTACTACTGAGCATACTAGTGAGAGTACATGCTAAAAAAAGAGTAGTTGAATGGCACACAGGTTTGCACAATCTCTCCAGAACCCTCTGACATTTTGCAAGTATACTTATTTACACATGAAATCCATCCATACTATTTCCATACAGTAGAGCCCCAATAGCACCAGACTAACTGCTGCTGCTGCTGATGATGATGATTTAAGGCTGATCACTGCAGAGCTGTCAAGGGGTAGATAAAAGATAGATTTCCCACTTACAAAAAAAAACATTAAAAATATAAAATGATTACGAGGCAGAGAAAAAAAAATACGTATCTTGCTAAATCAGATTGCCTCACGTATTATTACATGCATTTCTCTCGCCCTCCTCACTCTTTCTTTACACACCCTCTTTTTCACTTTTTTATTCTATTTTTCTCCTCTTCAACCACCTCCTCCCAGAAGAATGCTCTCTTAACTGCAGGTGCAGTCTACAGGTCAGATTTGAGAATGTCTTCCCCCACATGTCACACCAGAACGCTGCATCATCCACCGGGGGAGGGGGTGGGGGGGAAGAGAGAAAGAGCAAGAGAGCGAGAGAGAGAGAAAGAGCAAGAGAGAGAGCATGAAAGAGAGAAAGACTTTTGATGTTTAAAACCATCTTATGGATGAAGGATGCTTAAAAGGGCTATTATATATTAATAGCCCAACTATAGCAACTCCATGAGAGAGAGAGAGAGAAGGAAAGAAAGAAAGAAAGAGAGAGAGACAGAGAGAGAGAGAGAGAGAGAGAGAAACTGACGCTGCTTTCGTTCGACACTAATTGCTGAAGCGCTGGAGTTCACTCTGAGGCAGGGCACACATTCCAGCTCCTGCCTGGCAGGGGGGCATCGAGGGGTGGGGGGTGGTTGGTGGGGGGCAAGGAAGGAAAAGAGAAGGAGGCAGCAGCAGGGGTTGCCAGAGGGCCCGAAGCACAGTGGGCATTTTAATTGGCACATTGAAATTCCAGAACCCAGAACACCACACACCATCAACAGCAACACCCCACAAAGCAGAGGCCGATCCTATCTACTTTTGCTTGGTCATTTCCTCTCATTTACAGGTGGGGCAAGGGGGCCACCTCCTGTGAAGCCAGGTGTGTGTGTGTGTGTGTGTGTGTGTGTGTGTGTGTGTGTGTGTGTGTGTGTGTGTGTGTGTGTGTGTGTGTGTGTGTGTGAGTAAGAGAGAGAGAGAGAGTGAGAGAGGGGGGCACAGTGGCACTGCCATGTGCGGGACGGTGACTGAGCACAGCGCCAGGGGGGAGCGCGCTGTGGGCAGAGACACAAGCAGGGCATTCATGATGAGGCCTGACACCACTGCACCCGCTGTCTTCCTTACTGCTTAATCCTGCCTCACAGCCTTCAACCCTCTGGGTCCTTTCTGCTTCAAGGGCTAACTAGACAGGTGGATAGGTATGTGATGGATAATGCCTCTGATAAACGGGGGAGAGAAGGAGAGAGGGGGAGGCGAGGGAGAAAAAGATAGATAGAGTGAGTTCAAAAGTATACAAATAGAGATACAGAGAGAGAGAGAGAGAGCGAGAGAGAGAGGGCAAGAAAGCAAGAAAGAGAGAGGGGGAAAGAGATCAAGAAAGCAAGAGGAGAGAGGGGGGAAGAGATCAAGAAAGCAAGAAAGAGAGAGGGGGAAAGAGTGAAGGAAACACAGAGAAGTTCCCAGACAGGGAGCCAGAGGAGCAGGTGGCTCTGGACATGTACAGGGGATACAGTGGAGAGGGTTAGTGGAAGGGAGAGGGGGCTGGAGGGGGAGAGTGTGTGTCCAGCTGCTGCCCCCCACAGGCCACACAGAGAGGTGCTGGAGCGTGAAGCACGAGTGGCACGACAGCCTGCCTGCCTGCCTGCCAGGGCAGCGCCCCTCCAGGACCAGCTCACCAGACTATCACAGGCACGCTCATTAGTTACGCCTCTCTACCACAGCGCCAGATACCTGGACATGTTACTTTTTTGTTCTTGTTCCAAGTGTCTTGTTAAACCAAGGACGCTACACTCATCCCCTCCCCTCCCTCTCTTTCTCTCTCACACACACACACACACACACACACACACAAACAGCTGCTGAAGGACTTCCAAGGACAATACAAGTGCTTTGGCTGCTAGCTAACATAACAGCATTCAGGAGATTACACACAGCTCTATTTACACATTTAGAAGACAATGCCAAGACTCATTCCTGGCTTCATCAGACTCTTTTAGCACATTACCCATAGTTAGTTAGAGTGACTATGATGCTCATTTTGACACTGGATTGGTGGTAAGACATGTAAAGTGCCCTGCTGGGCCGAACTCTATGGTCCTCTCACCTTCCTGGGTTGGAAGTCGTACTTGACACAGTGCTGGAAGCCTTTGCCCTTGGACTTCAGTGATGTCACTATCAAGCAGTTGCCCACAAAATGTGCCGAGTAGCCGATCCCTTTGCTGGTCCGGAAACTGAGGACAGACGAAACAGAAGAAGACATGAGAACATGCGTTTGGACATGACAGAACTGTAAGATCATGCTGTCTGCTGCTTGTTATTCTAGATGACTAATCTGAGGTTGCTGGTTGACACAGCAAAGTGGTAGCTCACTCCCCTTGACATTGGTGAATGCAACTGACATTCCTCCTAATATCCTCTTCTATCTCAATAGCAAGACCAACCCATTCACACACTACTAAATAACTTTTAATCCCTCTCAAAATGATTTCTCTATTTAACCCACATGAATAGGACTTTGAGACACGGGCAGCTTTCTGAGGCATGAGTCACTTGCATGACGTGGAATCCCTCGATTGCTCTGTTGGGGCTTTATTGGCTGGCATGGGAGCAAATGTGGAGGGTCAGTATCGGCCCTGGCACTGCGGCTGGCAGGGATGGCTGGAGGGGGGTTGATAAAACAGGTTATTGAGGCCAGGCCCCCGAAGCAGTGCTCCTCGCTCTCCCTCACTCACTCACTCTCACCGTGATACCAGCTAGCGGCACACAGCTGAGCTCACCAGCAGTGGCACAGGAAAAAACGGGATTAGAAGAGGCACGTTTGTTTTTGTCATGGTCAGTCTTTCTGGGCAGGGCGAAGCTGGAAGACTCGCACAGAGCTTTGTGCAGTGTTTATGTAACAGGGGCAGGCTAGTGCTAGCTGTGTGGCACCCCTCCGAAAGATACAGTGGTGGAGCTGGAGGGGGTTCCTTCTTCAGGTGCGGAGTGTGGGTTTGAGCTTCATAAGGACCTAAATAGGCCTGTTGCATTTACCTGGATGTTCTTTTTGCGTTAACTCTGGAACCAAGTTAGCATCTTTTGATAAATAACATGCAGGGCTGTCATGTACAGCGCCATAGGACGCCATTGACCATAGCTTTGGGTTGCACACTGACATTAATCTGCGGACACGCCTCGTATCTGTAACATTTACTGGCTATTAAAACCCCACCACACACACGGGAAAAAAGAACAAGTCATCCTTCGTCAGAGAACCACGGAAAAGTCCGGGAGTCCGGAGCAAAGAGTGTGATCACGGAAAAGGTCAGACCTAATGAGGCTTCACCATGGAGCCTGGCCGGGGGTGGGGTCCTCCGCCTCACAACAGTTTGGTTTGGAAAAACATCTGCTTGGCAATTAATGATTTTGATGACATTTAAGTATTTACATGTTTATCTTGCCAGCAATCTGCAAAGTGTTTTTGAAGATTAGCGACGCAGCTCCATTGAAAATGAAATTACTCGGCAGGAGTCCCAGGGTCTGAGGACCTTTAAATATTCACAACACCATGCATGCTTCCATAGTAAATATAAGTATAAGTATCCCCTACCACACACACACACACACACACACACACACACACACACACACACACACACACACACACACACACACACACACACTCTAGCGATGTAAATACAGAGCTTGAAACCATGGTGACCAAATGCACCAGTCACCAAATGCAGCACACTATGAAAATAAAGGCGGCTTTAGATGTGTATTTTTCTGAGCTCTTGTATGTGGTTTTAGCCCGCTGAGGTGAAGTAAATACTCAGCGTGTCTGTGCAACACACGATCATTAGCTCACCATCGGGGTTCCAGTTCTTTAGTACTACTCTCATCTACTAACAAGTGCTTCCTACAGAAATGTTCCGATGTGCTATTTGATTTAGCGCCACGCTTTAAATCCTCTAGTGTCTATCCGCATTCACTCAACTCTAAAAACGTAAGAAGGAAGAAATAATTTGATCTGGTCATAATTTGGTAGCATGTAGACCGCTCTACCCATGGTAAGCTATTTGTAGAAGGATTCTGACGCTGGAAATCACTCGTGGGGCAAAAGAGGCGATCTACAGCAGACATACTGGATTGCCATATTATCACTTCATATCTTCTTCTATTTCATTGAATCCTTGAAGGTGCTAGGACTGTGTGCTAGAACACTCCTTCATTTCATAAAAGGGAAAAAACAAGAGCAGAATTTTCATGTTTTCTCAGTTGTAGTTTCCTGAAAGGTTTTTTTTATTTCTGTAAAACTCTAGTGGTAACACAACTCGCATCTACTGTCAAAAGACTAATACAACCACGCCGCAAAAAAAACCAGGGTAGATGTCATACACATGCTGTGACACAACAGTGTCATGTTTGTTCCATCTGTCATTGTCTTGAGAGCCTTCTTAATTTTAGATGCCTCGACAGCTTTTGCTAATAAGCTGTCCAAACTCAGCACACACTCTTAAGATCAATCACGATGTCAATTTGGCGATTCCATGAACAGGTGTCGAAAGACTTTCCAGAACATATGCAGGAACAATAGTGAGTCATCCCCTGGTGTCACTGTAGCCTATATTCTGCTTGTAGTTAGGGGTAATTGCTCGAAGCCTAGCAGAGAGCAGGAACCAGCGTGAAACTAAACTGTTAGGACTAAATGAATGTGGAGAAATCCAGCTTTTACCTGACAGCGCAAACCTAACAATGGAAGGCACATTAATCCGATGCTTGTCTAATGTAGAATTCGGACTGAGAACAGTGAGCTGCTCAGTTTAAGGTTGAATGACCTCCCAAATGACTTTGCTGTTAACTCTGTTTCTGAGGCTGAACTGATGCAGACCGGCGTTTGATGGAGAGAGATGGATGCATAGTGAAGGGTAGTAACTGCAGGTGCACTTTGAAGCCAAGAAGTAAGGATATCAGAGAAAAAAAACTCCCTGTAGAATGAGCTTGAAACAATGTCGTTCCCCAACTCCAAACTTTAAAGGGATAATGACTGAACAAACACATATAACCTTCAGCCCCCAACTTTTCCCTTCAGCTGTATAGAAAAGAGAATATAAGTTAGGCTCCTAGACTAGAAGTGAACTCTCAGTGCAGACAATCACACGAAGATTAGTTAAGTAGTTAATTCGTTGAATGTCCTCACTAACTGACCACCAGTAATCTGGTAATCTTTGTCCTCTCTGCAGAGCCAAATGAGCCTTAAATCAGGCTAGGTCAGGACATGAAGTGAAACCCTTTCTCTGTTCTGAACTTCAGGAAGGCCGGGAGACGGGAGTGGATGCTGACTTACCAGTAGAGGTACGGCTTGTCCTTGTCTACATTGATATTGTTGAGCGGGTCCATACGGAACCAGGTGTTGAGAGTGAAGCCATTCTGGTAAGGCCACTTAGCAATGGGAGGCAAGGCAATGGCCTGGGAAGAGAAGAGGTCATTTCAATGAAACCGATTTTTCATAATTCAATTAGGAACAAAACAAAATGACAATGATATGACTGATTTTAACCTATGGATCTGTGGATCTGTGGATTTTTTGTAGTGCAAAACAGCACACAAACATGAAAATGTCATGACAACATGAATAATTCAGAGACAAATGTATGCTCTGTTTGTCATTTGGGCCACAGTATGTAAATGTAATTACAGCATGCAATTTGCTGTGTGAATTAAATAAATAAAAACTAGCAAACAAAAACACCATCTTCCTTCCCACATGTAATGTGACGCCCAGTGAACCCCAGTGTGTGTGTAGACGAGGGGGCTTGAGTGGGCTGCGGAGAGGGGGAAAGGGCCAGAGCAGGCAGCCCGGCCTGGACCAGGGCGGAGGAGGAGAGTGGAGATGAGTGGAGCGAGGCCGGTGGGGCTTACCGCTGCGCTGCGTCCAGGGAAGTTGAAGAAAGTATCTGGGCCATGCCTCTGGGGCATCTGATTCAGCACTGACAGCAGCTTGATGGCGTGCCTGGGCTGCAGTGGAAAAGACAGGAGTGGGAGGGAGAGAGAGAGAGAGAGAGAGAGAGAGAGTGAGAGAGTGAGAGATAGAGACAGTGAGAGGAAGGAAGGATGGATATGATGAGTGGAAAGAGAGACAAGTTTGGTAACACTGTATTTGAACCCTGCATCATATGCACATCACCTGTCACGACTGTGCTGTCATAAGCTATCATAACAGTCAGCACCCATTCATATGAAAGTGTCAGGTCACCATAAATGAATGTCATGACAGATCTCAGTTTCTGATGCTATGACCGCTTATAAACATATGACGTAGATGTAATACAACACGACACGATCATAAATTATACTGAAATGGCACATTGTATGTGCATATGTGCATGTAATGCGTTATGCCAGTGTAACGACGCAGGGACTAAGTAAGATGTGCCTAAACGTTTACAAATACGAAGGTGTTGATGAAACTACAGTGTGTTAACAGCAGAGGGCTATGTAGCTGTGCCAGGGTGGAGAACTACTGGAGGACATCATCCCAGCTGCTGCAACCACTTTGGATCAATGGCCTGTCAATCAACTGTGGTCACCCCCACCACTGGGCAATTGATTGTGAGGCAACCCCCAAATAGATCTGCCTCTGGGGAGGACGCCTGCGGACAGCAGATCGTTGCCTGGGTGGGTCAGGCTTGGACATTGACTACAGCAGCTATGTTCTACCCTTTCACATGCACACACACACACACACACACATGCACAAACACACACGCACACATGCACGCACACGCACAAACACACACACACACACACGCGCGCGCGCACACACACGCACACCCACACAGACGCTCTATATGCTTACTCACCCACATTCCATTGTCTCCTCTTAACATACTGAAGAGAAACTTCAGCTCCTTTACTGTGATGCTGTAGCTGGCCAGAACACCTAGCATGTCCACTAACAAGTCTGTGATAGAGAGAGAGAGAGAGAGAGAGAGAGAGAGAGAGAGAGAGAGAAAGAAAGAGTGAGAGAGAGAAAGGTAGAAAGAAAGAGAAGAATGGAAGAGGAGGAGAAAGGCAAGAAAACAGAATGACTCAGCAGAAAGTCAGGCCAAGGTCTGCCGATTCATGAGGGGAGACTAGCAAGCCCAGCAAGGGCAAAAACAAGCACAGGAGAGAGAGAGAGAGAGAGAGAGAGAGAGAGAGAGAGAGAGAGAGAGAGAGATCTGACACAGAGTGATCCCCAGACAATCACTCCTCCCTGCCGCTCTCTCTCTCTCTCTCTGTCTCTGCGGCCCGGCGTAAGCAGACCTATCCGTCTCAGGGGAGCGCTCTCTCCGGCCAAATATGAACACTCATCAGTTACAGGCAACAACAATTCAGCATTGATCTCTCTTCACAGAATAACATGGAGAGTAACGAGGCCAGCAGACAAACATGGTCGGCACTGAGGGAAGCCGAGGAGAATGGCAACCAGGTGGCCACATGATGTACTACCGCTTCCTCCGTGTAAACCGTAAAAGAGCATTTGGTGAATAAACAGCATTTGACATTACACAAAGACGCCATCAGTGTCATATTCAAAGGGTAAAAGAAGCTTTAGGCGATGGTGGTTCAGGAGGTAGAGGGATCGTTCAGAAGGTAGTTCGATCCTGACTCCTCCTCACCAAGTGTCGAAGTGTCCTTGAGCAAGTCACTGAGCCCCCAATTGATGTGCAGGTTGGAGGCTTAAATGGTAGCCGCCGCAATTGGTGTGTGAATGGGTAGTTGTCTGAGGCATTAACATGGAAAGCACTTGGAGTGAAAAAAACCTATAAAAATGCAGTCTACCATTTACCATTTACCATTTACCATTTACCATTTACTTTATTACGCATTCTGACACTTCAAGCTGAAAGGGCTTATACTATAACGTTGCTTTCTGAGTGCAGGCATTACTATATATAAATAGTTATATAGACTTAGGCCAATCATTATGAGGCATTAATAATACTTTATGAATGTGTTTATACTGCTGTATGGATACTGGGTTTAAGTTCATTTTAACCAACATTTCCATAGATGCCCACCCCTATCTGAATGACACCGGTTTAAAAGGACAAAACCCTTTTTTTCGGATCCCACCGATAGCTAGTAAGCTTCAAGTTTAAAAAGGCTATTAACAGAGACATAGTGCTCTATCAGAAGTACTGCACGCTAGCCCTTTAAAACACATGAATCATGCTTTAAAATAGATGAAAGCCAAAAGGCGTATGAGGCCTAATAGGCAGATTAACGCCGTACCAAGGCTGCCTAAGTAGATCTGACAAAAGGACACAGAGGCGAGCCTTTTAGGAAATATGCTCGCCAGGACAATTTTTGCACATTAGCGACGCATTAAATGAATTGTACAGTTCAGTGCACATAATTACAGAGACATATTGACCATTAACACAGCATGCTGAACTGAAGGAAACACAAACCCAGTGGCCTGACCCTGTGAGGACATACTGTACCTCAGACAGGAAGGGTAAAGTTTTGAAATGAAAGATTTTCATTTCAAAACTATATAGTCAAGGTCTTTATCTCTCAAGTCTTCATGCCCTGTCCAGTTCTGTTTATGCCTATGAAGTTCAAAGCCCATTTGAACCCAAACAACATCATCAGAAAGGATTGTGTACTGCTTTGAGACTCAGAAGTGTGATAAATAAATAAATACATAAATAAATAAATAAGAGGAAGATGGATAAACACACCTGATTCGTTCTTGTAATGGGTAGAAAGATGCATTATAAATGTCATAGTACAGAGACACCCACCATCAAACCTTACTGCCAAATGCTATGATTTTGAGACCGTTACTAGGCATGGTAGCCTGTGCCTGTGACACACACACACACACACACACACACACACACACACACACACACACACTCACAGAGGTCCGTCCCGTCTCACCTGCGATCATGTCGTCGACGGAACTCATCTTGAGCAGCACCTGCTGGATGAGGCCCACCTCGGTACTGGTCTGCAGGTTGCGCACGCTCTTGCGCAGGATGGCGGTGAACATGCTCCAGATCTCGGCCTGGCACGTCACGTCGCAGTGTTCCAGCAGCTCCACCATGCAGCCGATGCTCTCCGCGTCCTGGATGATGAAGTTCATCTCCAGGTCAAACTCGCCACCCACCAGCTGCAGCAGCAGAAGCAGAGAGAGAGAGAGAGAGAGAGAAATAGAGGGATAGCGGGAGGAAAAGGAGAGGTGGGAGGAAGAGGGGAGGGGAATGGAGGGAGAGTAATACAGATAAGAGAGAGGGGAGGTAGAGAAAGATGGAATAACATAAAAGAGGTGGAGATGGATAAGATACCGGCAGATAGACATAGATAGATAGAGAGATAGAGAAAGAGAGGGAGAGAGAATTTATGATAGGTGAAACAGATGTCAGGTTTAGGAAAATGAAAGAAAAGAGGGGGAAAGGAAAAATGAAAAAAAGGTTAGTGATCAGCTCAATTTTTCTTGGAAAAAATTCTCTTTGCCACATGAACTGATTACTGTTCGAGATTAGCTAGCTGATTGCTATTCAAGATAAACTTCAGTCGTGGAAAACAGTTGGCTCTTTCACTCTGGTAATGAAGAACTGATGAAGGAAGAAGAAAAAAAAAACACACCAGACACATTGAAACTCCACACAGATCTGAACAACCATCAATGTCTGCATCCTTGCATCTCAGCGGGCATAAAATTGGCCACCTCCGATGCAAGCGAGGCCCCAGGCAACAGACTGCTTTAAAGAGGCTTTTACTCGCCCGAAAATCATATCACTGAGACGAATCACACAAGCCAACCATGACAGCCACACACGCAAACACACCTTGAAGCTTGACACGTCCCTAACACGCCTGTCAATCTCACCATGTCACAAGCAACACTGCTGCACTTCTTATTCCTCATCACTGTGCATCTGCACTGAGCACACACACGCTCACGCAAGCATGCACGCATGCAAACACGCACGCACACGCACGCGCGCGCCAGCACGCACACACGCACCCCCCCCAATAGATTCCTAATGCCACCTGCTCCACAAAAAGCAGGTGCTTAGCCTGTGCATTTCACCATGATAAGTGATCTCTTAAGGTCAATTTAAACTCCCCCAACAAGCCCCAACCAATCACAGAAAGGTATTCCACACAAAATCAAACAAAAAAGAATGGTTGGAAGTCTGCGTTCAGTGGAGTTTGGTTGGTGTGAACCGGCCTTAAGTGAACAAACATGTTTAGAACCACGAGAAGAAAAAAAAAGTTGACTAGCTCCAAGGGAGCGTGATCGCAGTTCCCAAAATGTTCTGTGATGTTCGCCTGTCATTTCCTGCCCAGCCTAATGTGGAATCTTTATCCGTGCGGTGCCAAGGAGGCCCTAGGATGTCCAATCCAATAGATTCCTCATGCTACACTGCCCTCGGAGGCCATTAGTAAGTGGAAGATTAATTGTCCAAGCTTGCGCCGTCAATAGGCTCCCGGATTGCGGCACACTTTGGAGTAGTTTTGTGAACTCTGAAAATTAATTAACATGGAACTCTGTGGTCGGTGAAGATGCATCCATGAAAGAAGACACATGGTGAGGAACAAACAAAGAGTGAGAAACAAATATAGTGTATAATGAAGTAAAGAATTCTGCTGTGTTTTAATTTGCGTGTGCGTGTTTGTGTGCGTGTGTGTGTATGTGTGTATGTGTGCGTGTGTGCGTGTGTGCGTGTGTGGCTTCTTCAAACACCTAACCATCAGCCACTCCTCTGGTCATTTATTCTACCGGAACACTTTGCCTCCTGATAATCAGTTGAGGATTCGGTCCTCGCATTAATGAATTCTCTCACAAATGAGGCGTCGAGACAAACATTAGCCATAAATGGAGGCAGTGAATCAGACACTTTAAATGGGTAGAGCCACTAGATCCCAGCCTTAACATCACATTGCCATTCACCGGATAAGATGAATGCCACAAGATATCTGCGAGCTGATCGATCACATTAGATACAGTTGTGGGACTTTTGCTTAATGTGAGTGTGTTTTCATATGTGTCCGCAATCTGGTGTGGGATACTAGGTTACAGTAGGACACCACAGTTAGTGGTACTATCCACACAGTGCCCTCCTGAAGTAAGGAGTTTGTCCTGATGATAAGATGCTGTTTGACACCATAAGCTGATATGTTCTTGGAGCAAGAGAAAGCAAAGGGTGTCTTCATTCTAAGCCGGCACAAGAATATTGATCTACAATGAACAGAATCCATTAGCGGAAATTAGGCCAAACCATTAAAGAACTGTCTGAGCAAGAGATGAAAGAATTAATTCTTTCAAAATGGACTTTTCTACTCTACATTGACAATTTCGACAGATAAGTGAGCAGACGTCTTGATGCACAAAATACAGAGGCATTCTTTGTGAATTTTTTTTTAGGTCAACATGAGCTCACTGAACAGCTTAGGAAAAATATCTCACCATCCACATTCTAGAAAACTGACACTAAATGGAGTTGAAAGCAAGCACACTGGCACGAAGAACACACAATGTGGAGTTGCTAGGTAACAATCACAAAAAAAAACCACCACACACAAACACCTCCTCATCATGCTCTGCCATCAGGTTCCAGATGTGAAAACCGTGACCCGTTGTGAAGGACCCGGGGGCTTTCGTGGATTTAAAGGAGCAGTCTTTAACAGGGTGCTGAAACTAGAAGATGAAGCATGTAAATCTTCTAGAGGGTTTCACCATGCGACACGGAGAATGACGCAAAAAGAGCGCAACTCCGCCACATCTCGGTAAAGGGGTCAGAAAGAGAGCGAGAGAGAGAGAGAGGGGCCCTTTTGCTGTTACAGGGGCTCTGCTCAGACAGACACACACAACATGCGGTTGTGCGACTAAACAAACCTCTTAAGGTTGGGGTATAGATCTTCTGTTCAAACAAGCACATTTCCAGTGGAACACTGTGAATGCAGGCAAGAAATAAAAAAGAAACGCGTCAGGATCTGCATCACATCAATAATGGTGCTCTTCAGTTAAGAGTACACCCTTTTGTGAATCTATCCTCAGAACACTGCAATGGCAGGCATTAAAAAGAATTAAACCCAGATCGATGTAACCAATTGGCCAGTGTTCCTCTTGAGTCTCCTGCTTACGTGCGGACTGACCCACACCCGTCCTCCATCGAACAAACATCCCCCGCCGTGGCTGACCTTTCCCTGCGCTCTCGGCTTTGAACTCGGTGGCTGGAGTCGTGCGGGGAGTCTGGGGATCTCGCCATGGAGGATGGGCCTGAGGATGGGCTCTCAGGCTGCTCCTGACCCAGGCGTGACTCACTCAAAGCCCAGCCAAGCTGCCCTCCCCACCCGCCCTGGGGAACTCTCCCAATCATAGAGGTGCCCTTCACTGGCCCTTGTGGTACAGCTCTCTCTCTCTCTCTCTCTCTCTCTCTCTCTCTCTCTCTCTCTCTCTCTCTCTCTCTCTCTCTCTCTCTCTCTCTCTCTCTCTCTCTCTCTCTCTCTCTCTCTCTCTCTCTCTCTCTCTGGACAGCACGCCTTGATCAACAGGCTGCATGACTCAAGTGAGTGGCTAGGGACACTGAGGATTATACAGTAGCCTTTTCCAAAGTCGACTGGATGGGCCTCCCTTCGTGCTTCACCTCAGCGATTGATCCGCCCCCCCATTGGCCGATTGTTCTAGATCACTGCTGTGTACTCGCCTCTCTTTCAAGTGTCCTTGTCATGCAAAAATCACCTGACACATGGAGACTTTCAAAATCACCCCCCTTTTCAAAACCAGCCCCCTAATGAATCTAATTTGTCCTGTAAATTCATTTTGCCGTTAAAAAAACCCCCAAGAACATAGAGGCTTTGATGTGCCATGATGGCATATCATTATCTGATTAAACTCGAGTTAGCCACTGGACGCCCTTCATAGATTGGAAGATCAGAATTGCAGAGCATGTCTGTGTGATGCATCCTCATTGAGGACATGCTGTCCTTTTGCTCTGCGCAGAGTGTTTCAGCAGCCGCACTAAAGCCAAGTAGATGAGACTGAAGGAGCAGACAAAATGGCCTCAGGCTAGTGGGGACACTATGAACTTCAAAAGAGAGATGAGGGGGGGCACAGGTTCAGCAAATGTGTGTTTACAGCAAGCGCTTTTCCTCTAAAGCTCTTGAATTCATTGATCAAAATCTGAACAAAAGATTCATCATTGTGGTTGGATGTTGGGGGGGGAAGTCATTTTTCCACCATGGTGAACAGGCTGCAATTCTGAAACGTGGGGCGCCAACATTGGTGACTCAGTAATAGAGGTTGCTCCGAAACACATCACTCTCCTTTTTATTTGCACAGACAAGATAAACTCTTTCTCTCTTCACCTGGATTTCCTATTTCTCTCCATTCAGGAGGCAACACAGATTCTTTTTTTGGTGCATGTTTGTTTTTGAGACTGGCAAAAGACGAGAAATGGGGGCAGATCCTGCATTATTCAGGTTGTCATTTGCTGTGTAAACTCATTCAGGCTGGTAATGTGCTCACACTGGGCCACCAGGGAGCGTCTGAATGGCTTCCGCTCTGCCCTCTGCCCTATTCCATTCCTTTTCCTTCCTCTCCTTCTCTTTCTCCTTCTCTTTCTCCTTCTCTTTCTCCTTCTCTTGGAGTCAAAAGGGCTGCCAGCAACAAAGGCTCACTGAGCACGCTCACAAGCCAACATCACAGACCCCATCAATTCTGGAGCAGTGTGCTTGAAAAGGCCCCTCGTGCTGCCCACTGATCCCATGAGGCTTGGCATCGCCATGGTGAACCCGAGTCGCCACGCGCAGGCGGGCATGCCTGGCACCAGTGGGGCGGGGACACACGCAAAAACGAAAGCACACGGTGTAAAGTGAGGGAGCAAGGTGAACATTTTCACTCGGCAAACACTCTCATCGACAGATATTTTTCCATGCGTAAATATGGATAAATGCACACCATTACACACACCAATGTGCTTAACAAAAACAAACAAACAAACAAATGCAAGTAAATATACAGACATGGGGGGGGACACCATGGTAACTACATTGACAGTACATTCACACATTCAGCCCCACAGCCTATTCCAGTGGGCTCCACCCGTTTTGGAGGACAAAAATAAGCCCTCTACCCGAGACCCATCAAGCACCTAATAATGCTCTCTCTCTCTGAGCTGTACGGTTCAGCCCAGGGTACAGCCAGTGCCAAGTGGGCAGGCAGCTGGCACCGCACTCAACCCTTTGGCACAGGGCACGGAACACCCTGCGGTCTTCCCACAGAGAGGGCCGAGACAAGGACACGGTCTCCATGACCTTCTAATAAACAGGCACTTAGTTCTACAGGAACAGCCTCCCCTTTACAATGAATGAATGCAGCAATGATCATGGAAACGAGATAAGCAAGGTTGACTGTGAATGGTAGCTGGGGTGAACGTCTTCATAAAGGCAATAAGGTAGCGTCAGTGGCACTGTCTGGCTGTCTGCTCTAGTTAATGTTAATGACAGAACGACATTACAATATATTAAGTGCATCATCTACATGACCCTTGTGACCCTTGTATTGGTAAGAATATTACAGTATTATGGTGATATTGATGCACTGTTACAGTCAGGTTGGATCACCTATTCTTAGTGCTGGGCCACTCTGGGCCTGCCATACTGAGAAGAGTCCCACCAGCCACCCAGCCACTCTCCTCTCCTCTCCTCTCCTCTCCTCAGTACCCTCCACCCTGTCAGACCAACCGGCAGCCACAAGGGCCACCCAGCTGTCCCCTTCATGTCTCTCATATGTGTGTGTGTGTGTGTGTGTGTGTGTGTGTGTTGAGACCAGAGTGGGCCAGTAGGCCATTGGAGTGGCCCAACCTGGGGAAGCCAAGATAACA